>NC_031998.1:20164900-20215123 GCF_001879085.1 Nicotiana attenuata
GAAGAAGAAGAAGAAGAAGAAGAAGAAGAAGAAGAAGAAGAAGAAGAAGAAGAAGAAGAAGAAGAAGAAGAAGAAGAAGAAGAAGAAGCAGCTCTAAGCTCAAAGAAGAAGAAAAGAGCAGTAAAGAAGAAGCGGAAAGTGTATGTATCTGAAGTTATGCAAATATTGGGTATCAGTTAAACTTTTTTTTTTAAAATGGGTACAAATTCAATGGATGACATAAAATTGGGCTCTATATGATAATTTTACGAATATTTTCATATATACCAACTTTTGTGGCCACCATTGAAGTTATACCCATATTGCACAAAATTTTACAAAGTGTACCCACTCGGATCTTAAGTAGTTCAATATCTTCAATTCACTTCAGAAATCAAATCTGAAATTCTTCTATCTTTCAAATACAACTTCAAAAATTCGAACCTGAAGTAGTTCAATCTCTTCAATATAAATTCAGAAATCAAATCTGAAGTTATTCTATCTTTGAAATGCAACTTCAGAAATTCGAATATTAAGTAGTTCAATCTATGCAACTTTAGATTTCGAATCTTAAGTTTTGAATCTTAAACTAATTCTTCTAATTTCAACAATCTAATACACGATTCAATGCACAAATCTACTCCAAATGAGCTCAAATTTGAAGCACAACTTTCAAATATCATAAAGAACAAATTTCAATCATCAAATTACCAAAACAACAATAAATTTAACAAACCTACTTTGCAACTAAGAAAAAGAAACTATAAGCACAAAGAAGAAGAAGAAAACTGATGGTGGGCTATAATTACGTATTTTAGTCGCTTATCGCACTTTAATTTACTGCACTTTAATTGAGTTTGAGCTTTAATCGCTAGTGTTTTGCACTAACTGCGTGTTTTATGCCTTGTAGGAGTTATTCCGAGCTATGTAGATGTTATGTAATGAATTCGAGCTATTTGGAGCTTTGAGACTGAGTAAAAGCAAAAAGGATTAAGCCGGGATCGCATTGGGGGATCGAGAACCACGTCTGAACTTAAAAAACGAAGCAAAAAGGTTCACTCTGAGAAAAGTCCACAGCCGCGGCGCGTGGCGTGCCGCGGCTGCCTATTTTTTCTGCTGACGCTCTCTGATAAAGTCCACTACTACCCCGCCTAGCGCGTCACCCCATGCAGCGCGCCTGTGCAATTTTTACAGAGTTATTATCTCAGTTCGTGCAGGAAAAGGTGTTTTCGTCTAGGCCCGACCCTACTTGGTACAAATACATGTAAAACGTTATTTTTGGTACTTTAACACACCTTAGACCTAAGGAGACTATTTTGGAAGGGAGAAGACGTTGGGAACATTCTTTGGAGGAGAAAATCATTAAATTCCTAATTCCTTCATCTNGCAAGACAACCTCGGGTAGTACCCAGGTGATGAGCAAAATATGAAGATACATAGGAATAGGTAGATCCGGGATCAAATAAGACAGAGGCATCTCTGTGGCAGACTGAGATAATACCTGTGATAACAGCATCTGAGGCAATGGCGTCCTTCCTGTCTGGAAGAGCATAGAATCGAGCCTGACCACCGCCAGTCCGGCCTCCACCCCTGGGGCGGCCCCTGGCTACCTGACCTCCACCCCTAGCTGACTGGGCGGGTGCTGATGAAACAGGAGCAGAAGATGAGGGTTGATCCCTCTGTTGAGACTGACTACCACGACGCCGAGGACACTGCCTCCTCATATGACCGGACTCACCGCACTCGTAGCAACTACCCGGCGCTGGAGAAGGGGACTGATGGAAACCCCTCGCTGCTGAAGAACCCTGGGCTGAAGAGGCAGGTGTAGAGCTCTGAGCTGGAAGGGCACTAAGTGAAGTCTGGCCCTGCTGAAATCCTTGATGACCACGGCCTGAAGAGGCCCCACTGTACTCTGGACGACCTGACTGAGGAGGCCTGAAGGAACGGCCTCTGCCACGCTGGAACTGACCCCTAGACGGAGCACCACTGAAATTACCTGAACCTCGAGGCCTCTTTGCCTCTCTCTCCTCACGCTCCCGACGGCGAACCGTCTCAATCTCTCGAGCCATGTCAACTACCTCCTCAAACGAGGCACCCATAACCCTCTCTCTGGTCATCAAAATGCGGAGTGAATAGTTGAGGCTATCCACGAACCTCCTAATCCTTTCCCGATCTGTCGGGATCATCCAAGTGGCATGCCGAGCTAGCTGCGTGAATGTCAACTCGTACTGGGTCACAGACATGTCCCCCTGAACCAACCACTCGAACTGACGACGCAGCTCCTCCCTGTGAGACTGCGGTACGTACTTCTCCAGAAAGAGAGTGGAGAACTGCTGCCATGTAAGGGGCGCTGCACCAACCGGCCTACGCCTCTCGAAGTCCTCCCACCAGGTGAATGCAGACCCTGAGAACTGGAAAGTAGTAAAAGCCACACCACTCGACTCTAAGATCCCTGCAGTGCGAAGCATACGCTGACACTTATCGAGATAACCTTGGGCATCCTCGCCCTCAGCACCGCTGAACCTCGGAGGCTGAAGCCTGCCGAATCTCTCAAGACGATGCTGCTCATCGTCCGGCATAGCTGGAACCTCATAGGCTGGAGCTGGTGCAACTGGAGCAACTGGTGCAACTGGTGCAACTGGAGCAACTGGAGGAGCTATGGCTGCTTCCGGTGTCTGAAATCCCTGGGCAACCTGCTCAGGTGTGTGAGCCACAGGGGTCTGATGTCCTCCCCCGGCCTGGGAAGCAGCTGCTGCAGTAGAAGCTGAGACCGCCTGAGCCAGGCCAGTACAAACTGATAGAATCTGTGCCAAGGTCTCCTGGAGACAAGGAATAGCAATAGGCACTGCTGGTGCCTGCACAGGTGCTGCTGGGACATCGACAGCTGGAGTCTGGTCCTGAACTGTGGCAGATGGTGGGTCAGCAGATTCTGTCTCTGCTGCCCTACCTCGACCACGACCACGACCGCGTCCACGGCCTCTAGTGGGTGGTACTGGTGGTCGACCATCGCGTCCGGTAGCACGAGTTCTCGCCATCTGCCAGAGAATAGAATACAGAGATTTAGTTCTCGAATCACAAAGCCGCACGACAAGAATTTCAAGAATATGGAGTTTTCCTAAAGGTTCTGCAGCCTCTCGAGGAGAAGTACAAGCGTCCCCGTACCGTTCTACGAGACTCTACTAAACCGGCTCATGACTCGCGAGGCCTAGTAACCTAGGCTCTGATACCAACTTGTCACGACCCCAATCCCGGTCGTGATGGCGCCCAACACTAATGCTAGGCAAGCCCGACCAATTTAAATACTCTCAACCCAAATACGCAATCCGTTAACAAATAATACGATTAAAATAGCAAATATCAAGGTTCCAATCCGAAACTAAATAAAATAGTATGGAAAATAATAACGAATATCCCAACATTCCCCAAAAGATCTGGGGTCACGAGTCTAGAGCCTCTAGATGTAACAGAGTAATATATCCATAGTAACAAAGAAGTCTAGGATATGGAAAGACAAATGAAATAAAGGGGAGGAGTCGGGTCCTGCGGACGTCAGGCAGCTACCTCAACAACTCCTGAAAATAACTTCACGAAAAATAGCAAACAACTCCCCTAAGTCTCCGGAGCACCTGAATCTGCACACATGGTGCAGGGAGTAAAGTGAGTACTTCCAACTCAGTGAGTAATAAACATATATAATGGCTGAAAGTAAGAAATTCTGAAATATTACAATATAAAGCTATAATCAGCGATTCAGCACATAAAACGATGAAACAACCGCAAACAAAGACAATTAAGACCAACAGATATAAAATGCATGAATGCAATGCAATGCACATGACCGCTGCGGCGCGCAGCCCGATCTATTTGGGTACCCGCGCTCACTGTGGGGGTTCAGACTCCGGAGGGGCTCCTACAGCCCAAGCGCAATATCATCGTAATATTCGCTGCGGCGTGCAGCCCGATCCACACTCAGTCCAGATATATATATGCATGCAAGCCACTCGGGCACAGTCAGATTATTCATTTTGGTCTCAATTATTAGGAATTATAGAGCTAAGTGTTTAAACCTTTATTTATTTATTAAACATTTCGAGTCAGTGTCTAATTCAGGACTGATATAATGAAATATGCTAAACATCATGGAAGCAGTGATAAGGATCCCTGAAGGATGCAAATGATAGGCATAAAGCCCCAAACATATTCATAAAATCCAAGTAGGATGATTACCAAACAATTTCTAGTCAAGAACAAGTACGAACATCAATCGAAACGGACTAGGTCAAAATTCCCAGTCACAATCGACCCCGCACTCGTCATAGAGTACGTGTCTCGCCTCAATATAGCATCACAATGTGATATACCGGGGTTTCAAACCCTCAGGTCATCATCTACATCTATTACTCACCTCAAGCCGGCCACAAGTCTAGCTCGCTATGCCTTTGCCTTTCGAATCAACCTCTTCGCACGCCGAATCTAATTAAAACCACAACAAATACATTACAATAGGCTAAAGAAACATAACCTAATCGAAAAGACTCGAAAAACACCAAAATTCACGAAGTTGGCAAAACCCGAGCCCCGGGCCTACTTCTCAAAAAATTACAAAATTTACATCACTGGATTACTCGTCTCGCCACGAGTCTACACATACCAATTTTACCAAAATCGGAGTTGAAATGCCCTTTCAAAATCTATTTTTACATCACAGCTTTTCAAGCCCTAACTTGACCCGTTTTTGATGAATTTTCCACAATTTACATGTAATTTCTACCATGAACTCGAATAATTAGGCCAAGAGACTTACCTCCAATTGATTCTCAGTCAAAACCCTCGAAAATCCTCGCCCAAAGCTCTCCAAGTCGCTTAAAAAATGGTGGAAACTACCTCTTGTTCGCGGATGAAATATAATATTTTAAACCCTTCTGTCAACAGCGATTTTCGCTTATGCGGTCCCGCTTCCGCTTATGCAGGACCGCTTCTGTGGCCAAAAATCTGCTTATGCGGTCTTCACTTAAAAACCCGGACTTCGCTTATGCGACTCGAACTCCGCTTCTGCGGTTCCCTCAAAACCACTTCTGCGGTACAATGTCCGCTTATGCGGACCCGCTGAAGCGACCAACTTCCGCTTATGTGGAACTACCCTAACCCACACTTGGCCGCTTCTGCGATCGCTCACCCGCTTTTGCGGAACCGCTTCTGCGGTCCATTTCCGCAGAAGCGGAAATACCAGATGACAGCAGCAACAGACCTGCAACACACCTCAAAACCTCTCGTTCAACCACCCGAATTCACCCCGAGGCCCCCGGGACCTCAACCAAAAATGCCAATACATCCTAAAACCTCATTCAAACTTGTTCTCATCCTTAAAACACATCAAACAACGCTAAAACCATCAAATCACATCGAATTCAAGCCTAAGTTTCTTAAAAACTTCCGAATTACGCATTCGATCAGAAACCCGACCAAAACACCTCCGAATAACCTGAAATTTTGCACACATATCCAAAATCACCTAACGGAGCTACTGCAACTGTCGGAATTTCATTCCGACCCTCGGATCAAAATCTCACCTATCCACCGGAATTCGCCAAAATGTCAACTTTGCCAATTCAAGCCTAATTCCACTCCGGACCTCCAAAATCACTTCCGATCGCACTCCTAAGTCACAAATCACCTCCCGAAGCTAACCGAATCACCGGAATTCACATCCGAGCCCTCTAACTAATAAGTCAACGTTCGGTTGACTTTTCCAACCCAAACCTTCCTTAAAGGGACTAAGTGTCTCATTTCCTATCCATACCAATTCAATTCAACTCTAACTCACCCGTTGCTGATAATAAAACATGAAAGAGCAATAAATGGGAGAAACAGGGCTGTAATACATGAGACGACGGGTTGGGTCGTCACACACCAATCTTTGACATGGACGAGATAATTAAATCAATAATTTATAATATGATTGCAGAAAAAAAAAAACCAAAGGAATTGGTGAGTGAGTAGATAAGAATCTTCGAATTTTCCTTAGTGTTTAGGCCTAAATTCAATGCCTTCAATGATTAGTCCACCCTTAACATGGCAACCCTTCACCTCCATCAAACTTACTGTAACTTCCTCCTCATCTCCACCATTGTTGAACTCTCCAATCTCAATTTCCATCCATCCATCTTCCCTTTTATATGGCAGTCTTTGATCCCTCTGTTTCTCTTCAAAATTTGTCATTCCCGTTGAGCCCAGCACACAATGTTGAACTTCTTTCCGATTGCCTATTTCTACACTAATCTCAGCAGCCACTGAATTCAGACCAAATGCCTGATGAGAGATTTTCATGATGAAATAAACTCCATACTTTGCGTTTGGAGATAGTATGTTTGTTTTTAGGCTTGCTTTAATTTCTAGCCTGCATATTACTTTCAGTTCAGCCACTTTTGAAAACCTTGAATCTGGTACGGATTTCCAAGTCCAATGATCTGGTTCTTCCCCATATAAAATGGAAAGTTCTTTTGCTGAGATTATATATGATTTTTTTCCACTTGATTTCTCTAATGCAAAGCTCTGCAATTAGATCATAGAACCAATTTTAAAATCAACTATCAAACTGAAGCTTTAAAAAAATGATGAGGCTATAGCATTTGTATACAACTATACATACCTTGTTACCACCATCAATAAGAATGGAGTTACAGAGACGAACAAAGAGCTCTTTTTTAGAAGAATACTTCAATGGTGTGACGGATTTGTCAATAATATGCTTGTAATCGGAAGGCAAGAATGTTTGCCAGAGAAAATCAGATGCTGCAACTGAACGGAGAGAGGAAGAAACAAGAGAGAAGCTAAATGTATCCTTAGGTGAAGTAAGAGACAGAATTGAAGAAATGATATCTTCCGGCAATTGATTGAATAGCTCTGCCCCAGACATTACCTTTTTTCAATGTACTGCTTACTTTTTTTGTTGGTTTCAGCTGCTCTTTTTTTGTTGAAATACGAGTGTTACTTTGTTGGAAATGTTGGGTTTGGTTGTTGCATATATAGTGGAGTTGTCTTTAACTTTAAGGTCTAAAAATACGCAACTTTGAATTGTTCGAATTAAACGAAGCTTCCTGGTTGAGTTGGTGTCCTAAAGTGATACTACGGACAAGGAACCATTTGTTGGATATTTTGGATAATGTCTTAAATTTGTGGTGGAATGTATGCTATGAATCGATAGGAAAATGTTATTGGCGCAATTGAAATTTGAGACTTTAGTGAAATGCACACTGACTTCTATTTTCTGTATATTTGGGACGGTAAATTTGTGAGTAATTGGGGACTGAAACGGCTTACCCATTAAACGAAGGTACTTAAGTACTCCTTCCGTTCACTTTTACTTGGCACGTTTTGATTTTTCACGCCCCTTAAGAAATAATAAATAAAGTGCATAATTTATCATGATACCCATATTAATTGATGCATATTTTACTGGATTTGAGAAAATAATTTAAAATGAGTAATAAATATTGTGGGTATAACAGGAAAAAAATTATCTTCTCTTGGAATGCGTAAAGTGACAAGTAAAAATGAAAATCTATTTTTAGTATACATACCAAGTAAAAGTGAACGGAGTGAGTAATATCGTTGGTAAATGAATGTTAAGGAGGACAGTAATTATATAGTTGGTCAAAAATTTTAGAACTTTCTTTCGAATTATGGAGACATATTAAAAGTAATTAACCAAAGAAATTTTGGCAAAAAGAGAAGGCGGAAAAGGGAAAATTCCGTGAAAAGTAATTAAACGTGTGAATATTGTTGGTTTATGGTGTCTAAGTTCCCATAATCTTAGTTGTCAGTCAAATTTAATTGCTTCCTTGATATTTCGTTATTTTTATTTGACTCGTCGAAGACCTATACAATAACATTTGAATGGATAAAATTTGAGCACATGTATTTTTAATTTCGAATAGTATCCAAACAATGGGCTGTCAAGATAATGCTTGAAGGATTTGATGGCTTTTGAATGGTTTGAATTTTGACTGATGCTTGTATTGCTGTAATTTTGAAAGAAATTTCCCCTTTCTTTACATTATTACGAGCTTAACTTTTAAACATTGACTTGTGTAAAAAAAATTACAGTATTGGATCATGCTAGAGATAATTACACGGAATTATTAGTAATAAGCAGAATTTAACCTTAAACAATGAGGCATGTGATATTGTACACCGTGTCAAAACATATTGATAACTAAAAATTTCAACACTGTTATGCGGCGCCTTCCTGAGATTCCTTAGAAAGGTGACATAAGGCTAAGCAACTGATGTCAGTGCAGTTACTATTCGCCAACTGAGGTCCCCTCCGTACACTAGGTGTTAGTGCCGTACGAGAAAATCAATGTCAAGAGCAATTGAGAAAACAGAATTAAGAATTTGAGAATGAAAGCTTGATTGTATTAATGAAACTATTACCAAAAGGCTACGCGGTGTCGAGGAGGATATTTGTGCATATTGCGGGGAAAAAAAAAGATAAGCAAAAGAAGTACTGTATGTGGGCTTAGGAGAGTTTTACTGAAAATGTTTATTATCTTATGAAGGAGTTTTTGAATAATTTTCCGGAGTTACGTGAAAAACAAAATTGTTTTTGAAGATAGAGTTGTACTTTTAGACCAAGTTAGAAGGGTTGTTTAATAAAGAGCAAGAATCAATCTTAATGGAAAAACCACCCAAATCACCCAACATACTATCGGAACCACCGGACGACACTGTCATGGAAGAAGAAGCTAACCAACAACACTCCTACAAGGAAATGCTGCTGGACAAACAAAGCACTACACAAGCGGATTATTTCACTACAGAAACTCAATCCACTTTAACACAAGAAAAAGGCAAGGAAGCAATAGGACCTATAGTACTCTCACAAGAGGACAAAAACAGGCTCTATGAACCAGGGTGCTACTCAGTTATCATAAAGCTATTCGGCAAGAAAATGCCACACTACCTTCTCCGATCTAAACTAGTTGACCTATGGAACCCATCCGAACAGTTAATCTTGATTGACCTAGGATGGGATTTTTTCATAGTCAAATTTAGTAAAGAGGAGAATCTAGTGAAAGCTATACAAAAAGGGCCTTGGTTCATATCAGGGAATTTCCTCTCAGTAAGAAGATGGGAACCCAAATTCGTCCCACAGGAAGCAACCTTATCTTTCACTGCAATCTGGGTAAGACTACCACAACTACCAACAGAGTTCTATGATAAGGAAGTCCTCGAAAAGGTGGGCAGGAAATTAGGAAAGCTTCTAAAAATTGATACATGCACCTCAGCCACTCTCAGAGGAAGATATGCAAGGATATGCATTCAGGTACCCTTGGAAACACCAGTTGCTACCTCAGTCACAATAGGGGATCATAAACAGTTGGTGCTCTATGAAGGAGAAAACGTTCTATGCACTGGCTGTGGGAGGATAGAGCACATCTTGAAAGGATGCCTACACAGACAAAGACAACAACAATCACAAAATTCAGACAGCCCAGAAATGCTCAAATACTAAGCAAAATGGTATTTTAGACCATACACTAAACAAGGAGGAAGAAGAAGAATGGAAGGTGGTTTCCTTTCCCAGAAGGCGAAAGAAAGAACTCAATACAAAGCAAAAGGAAGCACAGGACATTTTTACAAAGGATAATCCATCATCAAAATCGGAGGGCATCAAAGTGAAGATGTTCGATGCTACATCAGGTAAGTTTCTCGAAACCCAAACTTTCCGTTACACCAATAAATCTAACATACTACAGGAAACGGACCGGATCAAACCCACTTCCACAAAGGGATCACAGCCCAGATAACAAAATAAAACTGGGCAGCCCACAAGAGAACGGCCCAACATAAGTGTTAAACGGAAGGCGGACCCAGGGAACGCCCACATGCACACAAATTGTCAATCTGGGCCCAGGTCTCAAACGACAACA
This sequence comes from Nicotiana attenuata, assembly GCF_001879085.1. Lineage (NCBI taxonomy): Eukaryota > Viridiplantae > Streptophyta > Magnoliopsida > Solanales > Solanaceae > Nicotiana > Nicotiana attenuata. The sequence continues at coordinate 20,174,815 of NC_031998.1, forward strand.
AAGACGGACCCCATAACCACTACCCCAAACCAAATGGACACTACCCCACAACCAAAGTCAACACAGCCCAAATACCAAGAGAAAAGCCAAAAATGCCAGTCTGGGCCACCACACACATCGGGGGAAATGGAACCCATGGTAGACCACAATGATAACCACTACAACACTACTTCTCCCCTACCAACACCAACTAGAGAAAAACCCTCCATGAAAGACCAAGAGCCAACGCAGTATAATCAAGAAATCTCCAGTGATTTGACAGAACCAATCAACTCAACCGGATATCAATTAACCACATCCCTAGTGCATCAGACACAANCCACCACCACCGGACCATCTACCAGCCTCTTGGCTGGAACTGGCACTCCATGGATAAGCCCTCAGCTACGATTTTCAACTGGGCGAGCAACAGATCTCCCTAATCATCCAGAACCCAGCCCATCTGGCAAGGGTAACAACAGAAGCACTAAACAATGGCTTGGGGATGCTTGGAGCTCAAATGTGGCAGTCAGTCATGGAGCAGACCCATCCAGCCAACTTGAACACCAGCAGAGATTTGCCTATTCGAGATCGGATTCATCAGATCTTCAACAGTATCCCTTTTCTTCCAGAACTCACAGTAGAGGATCCATATGCAACATCTCAGTTCAAAATATTCCAGCCGGAATCAACCCAGAAAACTTTACCTTCACAGCAGGAGAAGCATCCACAACCACAATAACAACCACCTCCATCGCCGCTGGGGAACATCGCCAAAGGAATCTCAATAGCACTGGAGATACTGAGGAACAACGACACATCAATGGACCAAGGAGCAATACCAATCGACAATATAGTCAGAGTGGACTCACTGTGTCTAGAAACAGCAAGGGCGGTGGAGTTCAGCGTGGACCACAGCGAAACACTGATCCTACTGTGCCCAAAGAATCTAGCTCGCTGCGGAATGGACCTATCATCTCACATTAGCCAAGGTACCCTTCAAACCCCTTCTAACCTTAACCCTAGTGATGAGATCCCAACAGTCTCAGCACACGGGGGAGAGATGTGATGCAACCCCAGGGCAGGGAGAAACATCATCGAGCACCAGCCCTCCAACACTGAACCCTCTAATGAATTTCATCATATGGAATGTTAGAGGGGCAAACAGTGCGGAGTTTAAGAGGCACTGCTCTGAAATGGTCAAGCTCCACAAGCCTATGATGTTGGTTCTCCTGGAGACCAAAATGGCAGACCACAAAAAGCTTACTGAGGAGCTTCAATTTGATATGCACATCCAGTTCCCTGCCATTGGCCATTCTAGAGGCATAGTGATCATGTGGAGGGAAAATTCCCTCCAAATTGATGAGGTAGCTGTCAACTCTCAGGGTATCCATGCCATGGTAAAGGTATTACCCTCAAACCCACCCTACTTCTTTTCTGCTATTTATGCCAGTAACCACCTTGAAGATAGAAGAGGCCTCTGGGATAGTCTTGTTAACATCTCAAAAGCTCATAAAGTGAGTTGGTTTGTGGGTGGGGACTTCAATGAAGTCCTTAAAGCAGAAGAAAAATTTGGGGGCAACCCCATAAATACCCACAGAAGCAACTCCTTCTGGAATTGCATTAATAACTGTCACCTGATAGACCTATGGTTTAAAGGTAGCAAGTACACTTGGTCCAACAAAAGGTATAAAAACAGAACCTATCTAATATTGGAAAGAATTGACAGATGTTTGGCTAATAACCACTGGTTAAAAGAATACCCTGAAGCAAACATCACCCACCTCCCTAGGACCCAGTCTGATCACTGCCCTATGCTTGTCAATCTAAGCAGTGCCAAGCCTAGTCCCACCAATAAACCTTTCAGGTTTGAATCAATATGGTGCAGCCACCCCATGTTCCAAAACCTAGTTAAGGACTCTTTCAAGCCTGACTCTACTCTAATCCCTTCTACCTCTCTGTTTAAGGTTAATGCTCTCAATTGGAATAGGCATACCTTTGGAAACATCTTCCATAAGAAAAAGAGGCTACTAGCAAGGATAACAGGAATCTAAAAATCTTTCCACTATCCCACAAGTACCACTCTACAAACCCTCGAGAACAATCTCATTGAGGAGCTTAACTCAATCTTAAAAAATGAAGAAGATTTTTGGAAGATGAAGTCTGAATCCAGCGGCTCTCTGATGGAGATGCCAACACCAAATTCTTCCATACCTCCACCTTAAATAGAAGAAGGAGGAACAAAATCCTTTCCCTCCAAAATGACACTGGTCAGTGGATGTTTGAGGAAGGGGAGATCAAACAGGCAATTTCAAAGTTCTTCACAGAACTCTACACCTCCCCCCTCTCATACTCTCAAAATGACCTATCCCCACTGAAATCCAAGGGCTACGTCTTTCTCAGATTCAGCAAACAACAATTGGAATGCCTCTAAGGAATAGTGAAATCAAGAATGCCATCTTCTCCTTCAAGCCTTTCAAATCCCCTGGGCCAGATGGCCTTCACCCCTTCTTTTAACAAAATTCTAGGGACATAGTGGGCAAGGATGTCACCCTCTACTGCAAAAAATACTTCTCCACGTCAACTATGGATCCAGTCATGAATGAAACCCTTCTATGCCTCATCCCAAAATGCCCTCAAGCCACAATGATCAAGAACTTCAGACCCATAGGCTTATGCAACACTGTCTACAAGACAGTAACAAATATCATTGTCAATAGGATCAAGCCTTTTCTCCCCCACATCATTGGGCCTAGTCAGGCAAGCTTCCTATCCAACAGGAAAGCTTCTAATAATGCCATCATAGTCCAAGAATACATCTCCCACTTTGGTAAAATAAAGGGAAAAGCCAGTAACATGATCCTAAAGATTAACCTGGAGAAGGCTTTTGACAGACTTGAGTGGTCTTTCATTAAGCAAACCCTCCATGGCTTCAAATTCTCAAACACAATCATCAATCTCATCATGTCATGTGTCAGCTCATCCACTATCTCAGTAATTGTCAATGGAGAGCAAACCACCCCCTTCATGCCCACTAAGGGCATTAGGCAGGGTGACCCACTCTCCCCATATCTGTTTATCATGTGCATGGAAAGGCTTTCAAGAGCCATTGACAGCAATGTCACTCAAGGGGAATGGCACCCAATCAGCATTAGCATAAATGGCCCAAAAATATCACATCTCTTCTTTGCTGTTGACTTAACTCTCTTTGCAAAAGCAAATCTTCCAAGTTGCAACACAATCATGAATACCTAAATTCTCTCAATCTAGCATCAGGGCAAAAAATCAATCTCAATAAATCCAAAGTTTGTTTTAGTAATAACTGCCAACCTCACCAAATGGAACTCATTTCAAACTCTCTCTCCATAAAAGCATCAACAAACTTTGGAAAGTACCCGGGATTCCCAATTTTCCATAAAAGACCCACTCATAGTGATCTCCAATTCATTATTGACAATCTTCACTCAAAAATGGCAGGGTGGAAAACAAGCATGCTTAATATGACTGGAAGGACCACTCTGGCAAAAGCATCCCTAAACTCAATTCCGAACCATGTCATGCAGTACATCAAACTGCCAGCAAAAACAAGCAAAGAAATTGATAAAGTTTAGAGGAACTTCATTTGGGGCACCACTACTACTAAATAGAAAATGCATCTGATATCTTGGGACACAGTTACAAAGCCCAAGGATAAGGGGGTCTGGGAATTCAGAAAGCTGAATTAAAGAATAAAGCCCAGCACTCATGCCTTGCTTGGAGACTATACCAAAACCCAACATCCCTTTGGGCAAAAACTCTTATTGCAAAACACTGCAATTGGAGGAACCCTCCCAAAAAGGCAAAGTCCCACACATGGCAATGCATACTGAAAGGATGGGAAACATGCATGCAAGCAAAAAGGTGGGTAGTTCACTCAGGAAACAGAGTGAATTTTTTTAACGACCCTTGGATAAATAACCTCCCTGCCATAAGGTCACTAATTCAAGGTCCTTTGACAAGAGAAGATATGTCCAAAACAGTTGCTAATGTCCATCACCATGGAGTGTGGGACCTCTCTACTCTCTCCATTACCAATCCCCCAAAATATCCAAAATTCCATCCACAATACTTTCATCCCACCAAATCCACTCAATGAGGATAAAATGATATGGGGAGCAACACCAAATGGTCTATACTCCACAAAATCAGCCTATTCAATTCTAGATCAAGGTCAGGAAACAATGACTCACAATTTCACTTGGATATGGAAGCTAAAAGTGCCAAAAAACATACAATCCTTTTTCTGGTTACTTTTCCATGAAAGGCTCCCCACTGGAGTCTACCTCCATCATGTGGGGGTACAACCAAATCCTAGTTGCCACCAATGCAGCCAGGCAAATGAAACCTCAGCACATATCTTCTTTGAATGTCCCATTGCACAAACCTTCTGGCAAGACATCATATCCAAAAGCAATAAGGAAATCATTACTCCTATCCATGCTTTCAACACCACAGATTGGCCAACCACTTGGGCAACCCTAAAGAAAAAAGCATACAACAACATCATTACTTGGGAAGAGCTCCTACCTTTTTGTTTCTGGCAAATTTGGCTAACAAGGAATAATAATCTCTTCAATAACAAAAAAGATAGGATAGACTCAAAAGGTGCAATAGCAAATGCTACTGAATATGCCACAATGATGCTGGATAAAGAGCCAAAAAACATGGGAAAAATCTGGGTAAAATGGGAGCCACCAAAAAACAACGTCTTCAAAATAAATACTGATGGAGCTGCAACAGGGAATCGGGGTAAGGGAGGTCTGGGGGGAGTATTCAGAAATGCAAGTGAAAACTGGATATTGGGCTTCATGGGATCAATCCAATACACCACCAACACCCAAACATAACTACTAGCTCTTCTTAAAGGACTATAAATTGCAGAAGAAAGACAGTTCACACCTTTGAAAATAAACACTGACTCAACGGAGGTAATTAGAATGCTAACTAATGAAAACCTCTATTTTGACTCTATCATTCATGAATGCAGGTCAATCATCCAAAGGCTAGGCAACGTGGTGGTGAAGCACAGCTACAGGGAGACCAATAAAGTTGCTGACATGCTGGCAAAGGAAGGAACAAGGGAAATTTTTTTTGAAGATATTTTTGTAACATTAGTTCCTCCGGTGTTTGTCAAACATGTGTTTTGGGCAGACATCGCAGGAACTTTGTTTGAAAGGAAAACAATGGTTTGTAATAGTGATAGTAACAGTATGCTAGAGGGCGGTATCACATACCCACCCACAAACAATATTTTTGTACGCCCTAACGGGTAGTTTGGTGTTAATTAAATATGCATCCGTTTTAACCAAAAAAAAAAGAATAAAATAATACGAAAGGAACATTCTCTTATATCATCAACGTATGCGTTTTTGGTCAATATTATCCCTTATCTTTGAGGTTAGGTCTATTTTGGTCCCTCAAATATAACTCTGAGCATATTTAGTCCCTTAAGTATGTTGAAGTGGAGCACCTTTAGTCTCACCGACACAATGTGTTCAAAAACTAACGGTGTTACCCAACTCTGATTCATGAAGAAAATCTTCTGCTCTGAAGCAAAACGTTTCCTCTACTTTTATTGGATAACGCAAATTATCACTTTAATTCCTTATTTTTAGATAATGTCTTCTAAAATTTTGACCTTGAAAATATTTCATTTTATGCCAGTTTTCAATGAGAAAATAATACTGTATAGCTGCTGCAAAATTGATAGCCGAAAAAATACATACAATTTGTATATTTTTTTAGTATATATATATATTTTGCATGTTAAAATTTTATATACTTTTTCGGCTATCATATGTAAAAAGTTTCTGGCACATGCTAAAAGTGACAATATAAACTGGCTATATCCGTGCAATAACTTTTGCAACATATCAATGTTAAAGGACATTCCACAACCTCTATTTTGTCTCGTGTTTTTTTCCCTCCTTTTCCTGCTATTCGAGCCTTTGACCAGAGTGCTGACTGCCTGCTGGAACATGAACCATGTTTTGTTTCGCTTTTTCCAAACCTTATCCGCCTTAGTAGGTAAATTCACGTGCCCTGTACGTCTATTGATTCAAACTTCAAAGTACTCACCATTTTCTTTTGACTGTCAATTGTAAAATTGATTACTACTACTAATAAGAGCCAATTCAGTTCCATAAGAAATTCCTTTTCTCTTCTTATAGCTAGGCTGGTGCTTAATTATCAGTCAATTACTTCAACAAACCATCTAAAGAAAAATCTGAAACCATGCACTATATATAAACATGCAGGGGAAAGAGGGAATTCAGACATCAGAAATCACCATTTTAATTAACATCAGGAGAGCAAATGGCAGGCCTAGTACAAAATATCACATCAAGTAGTGAGACGATAGCCATTGCAGTGATTGTAGCATTTCCTTTAATGTCCATACTAAATGCATATGCAGGTGGAATCAAGCCAGTGTGGTCGCTTGTGTTTGCCTTTTGCAGCTCTAAATATAGCAAGGCAAGAAAACAAGAAGGCAAATGTGAGGAGTACTCAGTACTCTGTGTGATTTGTCTTAGTGACATATCTTTGGGTGAGTCAAGGCGATTTCTTCCCATGTGTGGACATGGATTTCATACTCAATGCATTGAGCCTTGGCTAAAGATGAATTCCATTTGTCCTCTTTGCAGAAATCCTGTGCCTAGTACCATTTCTGTGTGCTGTACCAGCAATCGCTTCGTTTCGTCTTTGATATCTGCTCTGGATAACTTCTGGACTTGGTTTCTAGATCCGCTTAGCTCTGGGGTCATAGCTTCTCTTTCCAATGAGGAATGCGATTTTCTTTGAGACAAAGTTCTGAACCAAGAAGAGGATCAACCCAAATTAACCAAATAGAAATACGACAGCAGATACTAGAGAATTAATTACTTGCTTTCCCAGTAGTTCTAATTTTCTTTATCAGGAAGAGCTGTGTATATACAACTTTTCCTCTGAATTTGCGATTTGCTGCTATACAAATAGACATTCTACTTTCTTATGAAGGCTCATTATGTACAGAGGGCAGCCGGGTGCACTAAGCTCCCGCTATGCGCGGGTCCGGAAAATAGCCGGGCCACAAGGATTATTGTATGCAGTTTTACCCTGTATTTATGCAAGAGCTTGTTTTCACGTCTTGAAACTATAACCTCCTAGTCACATGGCAGCAACTTTCACCAGTTATGCCAAGGTTCGCCAAAGATAACGTTCAGAAAATTTAATTAACCAAAAGATATGGAGTTTACCGACAACACAAACAATATTTACACTATCAACAGGCTAATATCTTAGCTGGGCGTATGTTTTTCGCTCGAGCACTGGATTACATTAATATCATTCATGTTCATTACTCCCCTTCAGATTGAAAAATGGTGTTGCACATCTTTGTATCTAATTACCCCTAGTTAAGATAAGTTGCACAGTAACTAGTATCACTATATACTTAAGTCATAAATGGTGCAACTAATCTTATACCAGCTTATGCACATTAATGTGTAAACAAGTCACGTTGTGAGAATTCTTCAGTTTGGCTAATAAAAAAATTGTAGTATTTCAATTATGCTTATGAGAATCTCAATTCTTGAACGTTGTATAAAATAATACTCCTATGAATTTGTGGAATGAAAACATACATTTCGGAATATTCCAAATTTGGAAGAGTATTATATAAAGAGTTTAACTAATATAAACCATTAATGTTATAAAAAATAATAATTATATTATCAATTCATCCAAACAATATTTGCAGGTAACCCGTTACCCCCACAAAAAGTGAGGTTTTTAATTTTAAAAATAATATAAATAGCATGTTATAATAGGTAAAGATGACACGAACTGTGAAACTCTTAACACAGTCGATGTATAAGTGAAACTCTTATATAAATAGAAGTAAATGGAGAATTTCTTATTAATATTCTAGAGTACATCACTCAAATGGTCACTAAAATTACTTACTTAAAAATATGTCTTTTTTGTTTGTAACAGAAAAGTCACTTAACTATTCAAATTCTATAGCGCTCAGAACATCACTCTATTAGACTTCTCAAACTTTTGGTGATCAAATACCTATTTTACACTCTAAATTATTAACTTTTATATTTTCTTAATATTTTTTCGGTATTATGACTTTTTCTCTTTTTACTCTATATTATGGACTTACATATAGAATAAATGAATCATATTCATAAAGTAAAAATAGAAATATCGTTTTCAGGCATATATAATATTGAAACAAATAACTAAGCAATTTTTCAAGCATATATAATGTATATTATAAATATGCGTCTATTTTAAATAATTATTTTTTGTATTACATACATGAAATATATAATTTAAAAGCTTTTCTTCTTTTTCATTCTGAATTATGTAAATCCATTTTGGAGTTTTTGTTTTTATTATCAAAGTTATTGCTATGAACAAATTATTCTAATTAATTTCTTATGCTCAATTATTTTATTCATTAATTTCATGTGCTTAAACTTTTATTTTATCACATAACATAATTTTTTATATAACATTTATGTGATTTAAAAAAATTACTCATCGAAATAAGGTTCACACGCAACATGCCTACATTAAGATTAGTTAGATAACATAGTTTAAATAGAGGGATGAAGAGATTGTGTTATTTTCAAGTAAAAATTGTATAGGGCGCCCTATTTGGGCGCCCCTTTTTAACCTTTAGCCACTTTGTCTTTCTGTTTGCACTCGTACCCGTTTTTTTGTTAAAAGCCATTTGAAAAGACCATTTTGCCCTTCCTTATTAAAAGACTACTTTCTCTCCAAGTATACGCTAGTCCTCTACTTTCTCTGTCTCTCTCTCTCTCTCCCGTTATTCGCGTTTTCTGAAGTTCTTCTCTGAAATCAAACGGTTTCCGTCGTTGTTTTTTATTTTTCAACTGCTAGTCGTCGTTGTTCCCACATCACGATTTAATCACAGGTACATTGCATTAACTTTCTGGATTTTATTTTACGATTTAATTTCTGATTTTGGTTTTAATAGTCATGTATTTATGATAAAATATTTTCTTAGGGTTTAGTTTCATAAGTGCATTAGTTTTACTTTTACGATTGTATTTTTGAACGAGTGTTTATGTCGTTAATGAAAATTATATAAATTCTTCTGTGATTAGACGTTCAAATTTTTAAAAATTTTGAGAGTTAAACAGATGATACTATAGTTCAATGATATCTTAGATATGAGCTGAAGTTTTTTTCATGTTTTGGCATTATTTTTGGATTTCAATTTGTGCTTTGTTTTTTGTAAAAACTACAGCATATTTTTTTGCTGAATGTTTTGTGCTTGTAACTGGTGAAGTTCAGCTTTAGGGGCTGAAGTTTTTGTGTTTGTAACTGGTGAAGTCCAGCTTTAGGAGCTGAAGTTTTTGTGTTTGTAACTGGTGAAGTCCAGCTTTAGGAGGTGAAGTTTTTGTGTTTGTTACTGGTGAAGTCCAGCTCTAGAGCTGAAGTTTTTTTTTGTTGCTGTCGAACTTCAGCTCTAGAGCTGAAGTTTTTGTTTTATACCTGTCGAACTTCAGCTCTAGAGCTGAAGTTTTTGTTTTATACCTGTCGAACTTCAGCTCTATGGCTGAAATTTTTGTCTTTGTAAATGTCGAACTTCAGCCTTCTTAGGTATTGAAGTTTTAACTGATCTTTTTGATAATGTCCTGATGTTATTTTTGTATCTTTTACTTTTTTTTAACAGATGGCTCCTAAAGCACCTAAAGATCCTAATGCAGCTAAACAAGGCAAAGCACCTAAAGCACCTAGACTACCTGTAATACCCCAAGGTCCTTATGTCCCTGCTCCTCCACCTACAAAACTAGGACAAAGATATTTTGAGTTTGGAGATTGGTTTAACTCTAAGGGTTACTGGAAGGGGAACCATGATTTGAAGAAATTAATTGCAACTTTCTTGACTCCTACTCAACAGGATAAGCTTAATAATGGTACATTTAGATACATTATGGCTATGGAGAATTTCCAATGCAGCATGAAGTTGGTGCATTGTCTGTGTCTTTCTCGAATATTCACGAATGATCGAGACTCCATTAGTTTCAAGATTTTTGGGCATGATGTTTCCTTCACCCTTGAAGACTTTCACATTATGTGTGGTTTGCGGATCACAACACACAATGTTGAAAGACCAATTAATCGAGAGAGCAATCTTCTGAAGCGGTATTTTGGTAAGTCCAAGGGTGTGACTTTAAAGAATATTCGAAGTTTTATGACTCGCAATGAAATTCCAAAGAATGCTGTGAATCATGTACACGTATGCGAGAGTGATGATGATGCAGTTAAGCTTATGGAAATTGTTGTTGTAGAGTCTATTCTGTTTGGGAAAAATACTTGAGTTGTGTGGCGGAGGAGTATGCATCTATTGTTGAAGATGATAAGGTTTGCGCTGAATATCCTTGGGGTAATGTGGCTTATGAGAAGCTCATTTATTCCCTGAAACATGTATTGGACAAGCAGAACAAATTCCATACAACTGAGTATAAACTTGGTGGATTTCCATATCCGTTATGTGTTTGGTTCTATGAGCGCTTCCCAGATGTTCGGGAGAAGTATATAAGAGAGGATGAGTACCTTGATACCCCTCAGGTCCCCAGGATGTTACGTTATGTATGCGCGGGAGAGCCTAAATTTCCCGAACTTTATTATATGTTCAGTAAACATGAAGTAAGTTACTTTTTTTTTTGTCTTTGTGTTAATATGTTAATGTATTAGTTTTTTTCTCCTCATAATATACTTTTTTATATTAAACAGAGATATCGCGACTTTAGGGTATTGGATATAATTCCTACAGAAGAGGAATTGAATTCAATGCCTTTAATTGGGCAATTACCATGCAACCGAATTCGTTCAAAGGTAGTTAATGTAGTTCCTTCAACTGGTGAATCACCACGTACTCTGAGTCGATCAAAAGAAGCGAATCGTACTCCTGTCATTGGTAAATCACCACCTACTCTGAGTCGATCAAAACAAGCGAATCGAACTCATGTCATTGGTGAATCACCACGTAGTCGGAATCGATCAAAAGAACCGAATAGAACTGCTTTTATTGGCGAAGCATCTCGTACCCAGAGTCGTTCTACCTCTTCTATATCTGACTTTGATGACAATGAATTACTTGAGACGATATGCTCTGTAAGTTTTGATCTGAAGTTTTTTGTGTTTGTTTTTGTAAAAGTACAACATGTTTTTTGAGCTGAAGTTTTTTTCTATATCTGAATTTTTTTTGTGCATCTATTGTAGAGGTTAACGACTGAGGTTCAAAGCCATGCAGAAAAAGAGAGAAGCAGGATCGTGAACGAAATTTTCGATAAGTTTAAAAAGGAGGAGCGAACTGCTATTGTGGATGCGGTTTTTGTAAAAGTGAAGGTAAGCTAATTTATAGAGAAGTCTTTTTTATTTGTGCTGATGTTATTCAGATTAATCATTGTTAGTAATTTTTCTTCTAGGAATATTTCGATGAGAAGTTTGAATAGTTGTTTACTATTGTCAACAAATCAAATCGAATGGACGATGGCAATTTTGATTTGAGTAATCATCGAGAATATGACAGGATGAACGACTGTTACGAACATCCATCGGCTTTTGAAGGCGATCAACATGTTCACGAACAAGTTGAAGAGGAACGTTCCAGTGCTGATAGATTGAGCAGAGATATAAATGATGAAGCACAGTTATCAACTGAGAATATTGGAAGCAAGCAAGGTGCAGATAATCAAGTTGTTGAGACTGAAGAACATACTGCTCATGATGCATTGCGTAAAGCCGCAGATGATAATGCTACACATAATGAAGCGGCTGTTGAAGGCGATGAACATGTTGAACAACAAGGTGGAGATGAACAATCCAGTGTTTGTAGACAGAGTAAAGATGGAAATGATGAAGAGTTAACAACTGAGAAAGGTGCAGATGATCAAGTTGTTGCCACTGAAAAACATGCACCGAGTTGTGGTTTGGAAAATTTGTTTGGTGATGGAGATGAAGCACCCGTATGCACTATTAGGAAAGACGATCGGTATCGAGGATTACTAGCTATTTGCAAAGAACTTCTAGGTGGTGATACACAGGAAATTATTACTACAGGTACAAAGTGTGAAGTTTATAATATTTCAATGATACCTTAGATAGGAGCTGAAGTTTTGTTTCATGTGTTTGTGTTTTTTGTAAAAACTACAATATTTTTTTTGGTGAATGTTTTGGTTTGTAACTGGTGAACTTCAGCTATAGAGCAGAAGTTTTTGTTTTTGTAACTGTCGAACTTCAGCTCTAGAGCTGAAGTTTTTTTTTATAACTGTCTAAGTTTTTGTTTGTGACTGGCTAACTTCAGCCTTCTTAGAGTTGAAGTTTTAACTGTTTTTTTTATAATATCTTGTAGTGAAATATTCAGTACAGGTATAATGTCACGACCCCAATCCCGGTCGTGATGGCGCCCAACACTAATGCCAGGCAAGCCCGACCAATTTAAATACTCTCAACCCAAATACGCAATCCGTTAAAAAATAATACGATTAAAATAGCAAATATCAAGGTTCCAATCCGAAACTAAATAAAATAGTATGGAAAATAATAACGAATATCCCAATATTCCCCAATAGATCTGGAGTCACGAGTCTAGAGCCTCTAGATGTAACAGAGTAATATATCCATAGTAATAAAGAAGTCTAGGATATGGAAAGACAAATGAAATAAAGGGGAGGAGTCGGGTCCTGCCGACGTCAGGCAGCTACCTCAACAACTCCTGAAATCACGAAAAACAGCAAACAGCTCCACTAAGTCTCTGGAGCACCTGAATCTGCACACATGGTGCAGGGAGTAAAGTGAGTACTTCCAACTCAGTGAGTAATAAACATATATAATGGCTGAAAGTAAGAAATCCCGAAATATTACAATATAAAGCTATAATCAACGATTCAGCACGTTAAACGATGAAACAACAACAGACAATGACAATTAAGACCAACAGATATAAAATGCATGAATGCAATGCAATGCACATGACCGCTGCGGCGCGCAGCCCGATCCATTTGGGTACCCGCGCTTACTGTGGGGGTTCAGACTCCGGAGGGGCTCCTACAGCCCAAGCGCTATATCATCGTAACATTCGCTGCGGCGTGCAGCCCGATCCACACTCAGTCGAGATATATATATGCGTGCAAGCCACTCGGGCACAGTCAGATTATTCATTTTGGTCTCAATTATTAGGAATTATAGAGCTAAGTGTTTAAAACCTTTATTTATTTATTAAACATTTCGAGGCAGTGTCTAATTCAGGACTGATATCATGAAATATGCTAAACATCATGGAAGCAGTGATAAGGATCCCTGAAGGATGCAAATGATAGGCACAAAGCCAAACATATTCATAAAATCCAAGTAGGATGATCACCAAACAATTTCTAGTCAAGAACACAGTACGAACATCAATCGAAACGGACTAGGTCAAAATTCCCAATCACAATCGACCCCGCACTCGTCATAGAGTACGTGTCTCGCCTCAATATAGCGTCACAACGTGATATACCGGGGTTTCAAACCCTCAGGTCATCATCTACATCTATTACTCACCTCAAGCCGGCCACAAGTCTAGCTCGCTATTCCTTTGCCTTTCGAATCAACCTCTTCGCACGCCGAATCTGATTAAAACCACAACGAATACATTACAATAGGCTAAAGAAACATAACCCAATCGAAAAGACTCGAAAAACACCAAAATTCACTAAGTTGGCAAAACCCGAGCCCCGGGCCTACTTCTCGAAAAATTACGAAATTTACATCACTAGATTCCTCGTCTCGCCACGAGTCTACACATACCAATTTTACCAAAATCGGAGTTCAAATGCCCTTTCAAAATCCATTTTTACATCACAGCTTTCCAAGCCCTAGCTTGACCCGTTTTTGATGAATTTTCCACAATTTACATGTAATTTCTACCATAAACTCGAATAATTAGGCCAAGAGACTTACCTCCAATTGATTCTCAGTCAAAACCCTTGAAAATCCTCTCCCAAAGCTCTCCAAGTCGCTTAAAAATGGTGGAAACTACCTCTTGTTCGCGGATGAAATAAATCCTTTAAACCTTTCTGCCAACAGCGATTTTCGCTTATGCGGTCCTGCTTCCGCTTATGCGGGACCGCTTGTGCGGCCAAAAATCTCCGCTTATGCGGTCTTCACTTAAAAACGCGGACTTCGCTTATGCGACTCGATCTCCGCTTCTGCGCTTCCCTCAAAACCGCTTCTGCGGTACAATGTCCGTTTATGCGGACCCGCTGAAGCGACCAACTTCCGCTTATGCAGAACTACCCTAACCCACACCTGGCCGCTTCTGCGATCGCTCATCCGCTTCTGCGGAACCGCTTCTGCGGTCCATTTCTGCAGAAGCGGAAATACCAGATGACAGCAGCAACAGACCTGCAACACACCTCAAAACCTCTCGTTCAACCACCCGAATTCACCCCGAGGCCCCCGGGACCTCAACCAAAAACACCAATACATCCTAAAACCTCATTCAAACTTGTTCTCATCCTCAAAACACATCAAAAAACGCTAAAACCATCAAATCACATCGAATTCAAGCCTAAGTTTCTTAAAAACTTCCGAATAACGCATTCGATCAAAAACCCGACCAAAACACCTCCGAATGACCTGAAATTTTGCACACATATCCAAAATCACCTAACGGAGCTACTGCAACTCGGAATTCCATTCCGACCCTCGGATCAAAATCTCACCTATCCACCGGAATTCGCCAAAATGCCAACTTTGCCAATTCAAGCCTAATTCTACTCCGGACCTCCAAAATCACTTCCGATCGCACTCCTAAGTCACAATCACCTCCCGAAGCTAACCGAATCACCGGAATTCACATTCGAGCCTTCTAACTAATAAGTCAACGTTCGGTTGATTTTTCCGAATCAAACCTTCCTTAAAGAGACTAAGTGTCTCATTTCCTATCCAAACCAATTCAATTCAACTCTAACTCACCTGTTGCTGATAATAAAACATGAAAGAGCAATAAATGGGGGAAACGGGGCTGTAATACATGAGACGACGGGTTGGGTCGTTACATCCTCCCCAACTTAAACAAACGCTCGTCCTCGAGCGGGTCGAGAAGCATACCTGAGGTCTCAAATAGGTGAGGATATCTGCTCCGCATCTCCTGCTCAGTCTCCCAAGTAGCTTCCTCTACGGGCCGACCTCTCCACTGCACCTTTACCGAAGCTATATCCTTTGATCTCAATCTCCGAACCTGACGACCCAAAATAGCCACTGGCTCCACATCATAAGTCAAGTCATCATCCAACTGAACCGTGCTGAAGTCTAACACATGGGACGGGTCCCCAACATACTTCCGGAGCATAGAAACATGAAATACCGGGTGAACTCCCGACAAGCTGGGTGGCAAAGCAAGCATGTAGGCCACCTCCCCAACTCTCCTAAGTATCTCAAAAGGACCAATGAACCGTGGACTCAACTTTCCTTTCTTTCCAAATCTCATAACGCCCTTCATAGGCGAAACCTTCAACAAGACCTTCTCGCCCACCATGTAGGATACGTCTCGAACCTTCCGGTCCGCATAACTCTTCTGACGCGACTGAGCTGTACGAAGTCTCTCCTGAATCACTTTCACCTTCTCTAAGGCATCCTGAACCAACTCTGTGCCCAATAGTCTAGCCTCGCCGGGCTCAAACCAACCAACCGGAGATCTACACCGTCTCCCATATAAGGCCTCATACAGTGCCATCTGAATGCTGGACTGATAGCTGTTGTTGTACGCGAACTCTGCAAGTGGCAAAAACTCAGCCCAAGAACCTCCAAAATCAATAACACAGGCACGCAACATGTCCTCCAATATCTGAATGGTACGCTCGGACTGCCCGTCCGTCTGGGGATGAAATGTTGTGCTCAGCTCTACCTGTGTACCCAATTCTTGCTGAAAAGTCTTCCAGAAATGGGAAGTAAACTGAGTGCCCCTATCCGAGATGATAGAAACTGGGACCCCATGCAACCTAACAATCTCCCGGATGAAAATCTCTGCCAACCGCTCCGAAGAATAGGTAGTACACACCGGAATGAAGTGCGCGGACTTGGTCAGCCGATCCACAATCACCCAAATCGAATCAAACTTCTTCGAGGTACGAGGGAGACCACTCACAAAATCCATAGTAATCCTCTCCCACTTCCACTCGGGAATATCTATCCGCTGAAGTACACCACCGGGTCTCTGATGCTCATATTTGACCTGCTGACAGTTGAGACACCAAGCTACATAACTCACTATATCTTTCTTCATTCTCCTCCACCAGTAGTGCTGCCTCAAATCCTGATACATCTTCGCGGCACCCGGATGAATGGAATACCGCGAGCTGTGGGCCTCCTCTAATATCAACTCCCGAAGCCCATCCACATTGGGCACNGAACCGCTTCTGCGGTCCATTTCTGCAGAAGCGGAAATACCAGATGACAGCAGCAACAGACCTGCAACACACCTCAAAACCTCTCGTTCAACCACCCGAATTCACCCCGAGGCCCCCGGGACCTCAACCAAAAACACCAATACATCCTAAAACCTCATTCAAACTTGTTCTCATCCTCAAAACACATCAAAAAACGCTAAAACCATCAAATCACATCGAATTCAAGCCTAAGTTTCTTAAAAACTTCCGAATAACGCATTCGATCAAAAACCCGACCAAAACACCTCCGAATGACCTGAAATTTTGCACACATATCCAAAATCACCTAACGGAGCTACTGCAACTCGGAATTCCATTCCGACCCTCGGATCAAAATCTCACCTATCCACCGGAATTCGCCAAAATGCCAACTTTGCCAATTCAAGCCTAATTCTACTCCGGACCTCCAAAATCACTTCCGATCGCACTCCTAAGTCACAATCACCTCCCGAAGCTAACCGAATCACCGGAATTCACATCCTAGCCTTCTAACTAATAAGTCAACATTCGGTTGACTTTTCCGAATCAAACCTTCCTTAAAGAGACTAAGTGTCCCATTTCCTATCCAAACCAATTCAATTCAACTCTAACTCACCCGTTGCTGATAATAAAACATGAAAGAGCAATAAATGGGGGAAACGGGGCTGTAATACATGAGACGACGGGTTGGGTCGTCACATTAGCCCGATTGAAAAGCAGGTAGATAGTAGTCGAAAAGAGAGCAATATTGATGCAAAGGGGATAGTGCTTATTCCCGTGCAAGTGGGGAGGCAGGGATTAGCCTTATGCAATCGGGAGTCAGGGCTTAGACTCATGCAGGTATGGAGGCAAGGATCAGCCTCATGCAAATATGGAGTCAAGGATTAGACTCATGCAAGGAGAAGGTAGTGCTTAGCCTTATGCAAAATGGAGGTAGAGCTTAACCTCATGCACGATTCGAGACATGGCTTAGTCCCATACAAATGGAAGGCAGAGCTTAGACTTATGGAGATATGGAGTCAAAGCTTAGACTCATGCAAATGTGGAGTCAGGGATTAGACTCATGCAAGGAGAAGGCAGTGCTTAGCCTCATACAAAATGGAGGTAGAGCTTAACCTCATACAAGATTCGGGACAGGGCTCAGTCCCATGCGAATGGAAGGCAAAGCTTAGCCTTATGTAGATATGGAGGTAGAGCTTAACCTCATGCAGGATTCGGGACAGGGCTTAGTCCCATGCAAATGGAAGGCAGAGCTTAGCCTTATGCAGATATGGAGTCAGAGCTTAGACTCGTGCAGGATTCGGGACAGGGCTTAGTCCCATGCAAATGGAAGGCAGAGCTTAGTCTTATGTAGATATGGAGTCAGAGCTTAGACTCATGCAAATGTGGAGTCAAGGATTAGACTCATGCAAGGGGGAGACAGTGCTTAGCCTTATGCAAAATGGAGGTAGAGCTTAACCTCATGCAAGATTCGGGACAGGGCTTAGTCCCATGCAAATGAAAGGCAGAGCTTAGCCTTATGCAGATATGGAGTCGGGGCTTAGACTCATGCAAATGTTGAGTCAGAAATTAGACTCATGCAAGTATGGAGTCAGAGATTAGACTCATGCAAGGAGAAGGCAGTGCTTAGCCTCATGCAAAATGGAGGTAGAGCTTAACCTCATGCAAGATTTGGGATAGGGCTTAGTCCCATGCAAATGAAAGGCAGAGCTTAGCCTTATACCAATATGGAGTCAGGGCTTAGACTCATGCAAATGTGGAGTCAGAAATTAGACTCATGCAAGTATGGAGTCAGAGGTTAGACTCATGCAAATATGGGGTCAGAGGTTAGACTCATGCAAAGAGAGAATAGCAGATAAGGGTAAAGTATGTCTTAGCTAGGATATATTCAGTGTCTGATGGCCGGATGGATGGTGAATTAGCTTTGTGTATACATGTTCCGCGAATGCTACCGTTACGTCAAATGTGCCTGCGTTCAAAGAAAAATTGTAAGTTTTATGAGGGGAGGTTGGTTCTTGCTTCGCCTGTCGGCCTTGCTCTGCTCTGCTCTGGTAGCCCCTCTTCGAGTTCCCCTAGATAGCGTCTGACCGTTATGAAAAAATAGAATTTTTCAAAAAAATATGCATTCATTGCAGCTCTCTTATGTTGGAATTTTGAGGGTCCTCCTCAAAATTCTGCCCTAGTTTGGTAGATGATATTAACTGTTTGCGGATGGCTGACCCTGCTGAATCTTCTTCAGAATTTTGAGAATTCTTCTCAAAATTTTGCCCCAGTTCTAGACTGACTGCTGACTTCCTGGCATGTGATGGCACTGGCTGGACTTGCTCCGGAATTTTGAGGACCCTCCTCAAAATTCTGCCCCAGTTTCTGATTTTGGGGGGAAATGAAAATTTTATTATGATATGACCGAACCCCTAAGGCTGCCTACGTATCCCCTCTTAAACGGGAATAAGGTCAAGCGTAGTTCAATTACATCAGAAAAGAAATGTGAAATAATCTAGGCATAGTATCTCTAGACTGCGTCTGAATTGATTAGTTTTGGCCAGATTTCTCCGTCCATTTCTGCAAGTATGAGTGCTCCTCCTGTCAGAACCCTGTGAACCATGTACGGACCTTGTTAGTTGGGAGAGAATTTCCCTTTGGCTTCATCTTGATGCGGGAAGATTTTCTTCAATACCAACTGTCCTGGTGCGAACTGTCTCGGTTTACTCTTTTGTTGAAGGCTCTGGACATTCTGTTTTGATAAAGTTGGCCGTGACATACTACGTTCATTATTTTTCCATCGATAAGGGCCAATTGTTCATAGCGACTCCTTGTCCATTCCGCATCGCTGAGTTCAGCTTCCTGTATGACTCTTAAAGAAGGAAGCTCTACCTCGGCTGGGATGACAGCCTCGGTACTATAAACCAGAATGTAGGGGGTTACCCCGGTTGATGTGCGCACTGTGGTGCGGTACCCTAACAGAGCATAGGGTAACTTCTCATGCCACTGCTTGTGATTCTTTACTATTTTCCTTAGTATCTTCTTAATGTTTTTGTTGGCGGCTTCTACGGCTCCATTCATTTGCGGTCTGTAGGCGGTGGAATTCTTGTGCTTCATTTTGAAAGTTTCACATATAGCGTTCATCAGATCACTGTTGAGGTTGGCGCCATTGTCAGTAATAATGGACTCAGGAACTCCGAATCGGCAGACAATACGATCCTTGACAAAATCTGCGACGACTTTCTTGGTTACAGCTTTGTAAGATGCAGCTTCTACCCATTCGTGAAGTAATCAATGGCTATCAGAATAAACCAGTGTCCGTTCGAAGCAGTGGGCTCAATCAGACCGATAACATCCATTCCCCAGGCGGCGAATGGACAAGGTGAGCTTGTTGCATTGAGCTCGTTTGGTGGTACCTTTATCATGTCGGCATGCGCTTGACATTGAAAGCATTTGCGGACATACTGGACACAATCTGTCTCTATGGTCATCCAAAAGTAACCTGCCCTGAGTATTTTCTTGACCAGAACAAAACCATTCATGTGCGGACCACATGTCCCAGCATGCACATCCTCAAGTAGCTTAGAAGCTTCCTTTGCGTCGACACACCTTAGTAAACCCAAATCCGGAGTTTTTCTGTACAAGTTCCCTCCGCTGTGGAAGAAGTGATTTGACAATCTCCGGAGCGTGCGTTTCTGAATGTGATTTGCATGCTCTAGGTATTCTGCTTTTGATAAGTACTCCTTGATGTCATGGAACCAAGGCTTTCCATCTGCTTCTTCCTCGACATGAGCACAATATGCTGGCTGACTATGGATCCTCACCGGAATAGGATCAATATAGTTCTTATCTGGATGCTGTATCATTGATGAAAAAGTGGCTAATGCGTCGGCGAACTCATTCTAAATTCTGGGCACATGTCGGAATTCTAGCTTCGTAAACCTCCTTCTCAATTCCTGCATATGGTGCAGATATGGCAATATCTTGGAATTTTTGGTAGCCCATTCTCCTTGTACTTAGTGCACAAGAAAATCTGAATCGCCGATCACTAACAACTCCTGAATGTTCATGTCAACTGCCATGTTGAGCCCTAGTATGCAGGCTTCATATTCTGCCATGTTGTTGGTGTAGGGAAATCTGAGTTTAGCAGATACGGGATAATGTTGACCTGTTTCTGATACCAAAACTGCTCCAGCGCCTACTCCTTTGAAATTTGCGGCTCCAATAAAGAACATCCTCCAACCGTCATATGCTTCGGTAATGTCTTCTCCTACGAATGATACTTCTTCATCAGGAAAATACGTTTTCAAGGGTTTGTATCCTCCTCCCACCGGATTTTCAGTGAGGTGATCTGCCAATGTCTGTCCCTTAATTGCCTTTTGAGTTACATAGACGATGTCGAACTCACTCAGTAGTATCTGCCATTTAGCCAACTTCCCCGTAGGCATGGGCTTCTAAAATATGTACTTCAGAGGATCCATCCTGGATATGAGGTACGTAGTATAGGCACAGAAATAATGCCTCAACTTCTGGGTTGTCCAGGTCAAAGCACAGCAAGTGCGTTCAAGCAGAGAATATCGTGCTTCACAAGGTGTGGATTTCTTACTCAGGTAATATATGGCTTGCTCCTTTCTTCCTATCTCATCATGTTGTCCTAAAATACATCCAAAGGCTCTATCTAACACGGATAGATAAAGTAGCAAAGGTCGTCCTGGTTCAGGCGGGACCAGAACTGGTGGTGTGGACAGGTATTCCTTGATCTTGTCAAAAGCTTTCTGACAATCCTCGGTCCAACTCGTCTCGGCATCCTTCCTCAACATCTTGAAGATGGGTTCACATATTACGGTGGACTATGCTATGAATCGACTGATGTAGTTGAGTCGTCCCAAGAAGCTCATCACGTCCTTTTTGCTTTTGGGTGGTGGTAACTCCTGAATAGCTTTGACTTTAGTCAGATCTAGCTCAATCCCTCGGCGACTGACAATGAATCCCAATATTCCTGTAGGAACCCCGAATGCACACTTTGCGGGGTTCAACTTTAAACTGTACCTCCTAAGCCTGTCAAAGAATTTCCTCAAGTCTGCTATGTGATCTGCAGCCCTTTTGGATTTGATAATGACATCATCCACATATACCTCTATTTCTCTGTGTATCATATCATGGAAAATGGTTTTCATGGCTCTCATGTAAGTAGCCCCAGCATTCTTCAAACCGAATGGCATCATCTTGTAACAGTATACACCCTAAGGCGTAATAAAAGCTGTCTTCTCGGCATCTGCTTCATCCATCCAGATCTGGTGATAACCTGCAAAGAAATCTACAAAGGATTGGAGTTCATGTTTGGCACAGTTATCGATCAGGATATGTATATTCGGCAGCGGGAAGTCATCTTTGGGACTTGCTCTGTCTAAATCCCGATAATCAACACATACTCGGACCTTTCCGTCTTTCTTCGGTACTGGCACAATGTTATCTAACCAGGTTGGGTACTCAACCACCCTTAGAACCTTGGCTTTGATCTGCTTGGTAACTTCCTCCTTGATCTTCAGGCTAATGTCTGGTTTGAATTTTCTGAGTTTTTGCTTGACCGGCAGACACATGGGGTTAGTAGGCAACTTGTGAGCTACTATAGATGTGCTCAAACCGGTCATATCGTCATACGACCATGCAAAAATGTCCTCATACACCTTTAGAAAATAGATGTATTCTTCCATCTCTGTTGGCGATAAGTGAATGCTGACGCGGGTTTCTTTGACGGTCTTGGCGTCTCCCAAGTTTACTGCTTCTGTTTCGTCCAGCTTGGACTTAGGCTTGTTCTCAAAATTCTCAACTTCCCTTACAATTTCCTCGGGTATCTCATCTTCTTCCTCTGAGTCACTATTCTCATACTGCGTTACCTCATTACATGTCACAATCACGGGTTCATCAGGAAAAGTAATAATAACACTGTAGAAGGGAAAAGTATAAAAAATAGTAATGAATAATGATGAAGAATAGATACGTTTGATTAAAACTGAGAAAATCGTTCAAACAAAAGCTTGGCTCGGTGGATTGAGCATTTATTTAAAACAGAGAAATCTTAAAACGAAATTACTGAAAAAATTTAAATGCCTAAACAGCTATAAATTCTGCCAAGCTACCCAGGGACTCGGCGGGCTCAGGATGGTGTGGCGGTCCAGTTTCTGAGAACAGCTCCCTTTGCCACAGTTTGAATGGTGAGGCCTTCTTCCTCCTCCTCCTCAATTATGGCACTGCAGTCCATATCCTCATCTTCCAAGAATAGATCCTTCAGCTCAGCTAGTGCTTCTTCTTCAGCAGTTCCCCATAT
Organism: Nicotiana attenuata; assembly: GCF_001879085.1. Classification (NCBI taxonomy): domain Eukaryota; kingdom Viridiplantae; phylum Streptophyta; class Magnoliopsida; order Solanales; family Solanaceae; genus Nicotiana; species Nicotiana attenuata. The sequence continues at coordinate 20,197,579 of NC_031998.1, forward strand.
TGTGTCTGCCTGATGGAAAGCTTGTTCTAAACGGGGTACCGGTTGCTCAAGAGGGTAATATGGTCCGTGCCACGGAGGCGACCAATTCCTGTATTCTTGCTATGTGTACTGGTATCCGAGCCCAAAGGTAGTACCATGATTCTTCAGCTGTATTGGTTTGGTGATGCCTTGGAGGTTCTTTCCCAATCCTTTGCCGTGTTCATATCCAGACCATGCTAATATGCTTTCTATCTTGTTACTCCACCACTTGTCTTTTTTGACGGCATTGACCCGTTCGATGTGATGATAGGTTTCCCCTCCTAGCCTTCTTCTATGTCCAATGGCCGGAATGGTTTGACTAGTGTAGATGGGGTTACTCCCGTCTCCACGAATAATTACCTCCTGACGGTTCTATTCAAATTTTACGGCTTGATGTAGTGTAGAGGGCACAGCTCTAGCAGCGTGGATCCACAGGAGGCCCAACAAAAGATTATATGAGGCTGGTATGTCAAGCACTTGGAACTCAACGTCGAACCAAGTTGGTCCCATCTGCAAACAATTTCTCCGATCTTGGCCCTCTGGGACCCATCAAAAGCCTTCACATTCATGCTTCCGGTCCGTATTTCATCGAAACCTTTGTCCAACCTTTTTAGGGTTTCCAGTTGGACAAATATTCAGACTAGAACCTCCATCAACCAGGACCCTGGCAATGAACTTGTCTTCAAATTGTACCGTGATATGCAATGCTCGATTGTGATTCCGTCCCTCGGGTGGCAGCTCATCCCCGTGGAAGATGATCTTATGGCTTTCTATTACTTGTCCGACCATGTTGGCCATTTCTCCGCCGGTGATATTACTGGGTACGTAGGCCTCGCTCAACACTTTCATTAAGGTGCTCTTGTGTGACTCAGAGTTCTGCAATAGTGACAAGATAGATATCTGAGCAGGGACTTTGTTCAGGTGATCAACAACAGAGTACTCTTTCACCTGTACTTTTCTCCACAGGTCATCTGGCCCAGTCTCAATAATAGGTTGCCTAGCAGTGGCTTCCTTACTTGAACCTCCTAGGTGTTCAAGCGTATAGACTCTTTCAGTCCTAGTCATTCTCTATGCCATGTCAAATTCCTCTACCTTGGCCTTCCCTTTCTGCCGAGCCTCAGCGACATAATCCCAGGGTATTGCTTTTGAGCTGAATCGGGGTGTGGTTGATACTGTCACATTGAAGGGTGTGACCACTTCTACTTCGAATGGAGTAGGGGTGGCTGCGGGCAGAGCCACTTCTACCTCAAATGGATCTGATGTAGTTACCTCAACCTCTATCGGTGCCTGAGTCTTGTAAATTAATGTTTGGATCTTATCCTCTAATGCCCGGCACTCAGCTGTGGTGTGCCTTTTCATACCGGAATGGTACACACAAGTCTTGTTTGGATTGACCCACTGGGATGGGTTTTCTAATGCCACAGCGGGAATAGGAGCGACATAACCGGCGGATTCATATAATTGGTCAATGGGCTCGGCAATGGCGGTATACTGTCTGGTGGCTTGCGGTCAAAGTTTGGTCGTGGTCTTGGATAATTTTGACGAGCTGGTGGTGATTGGAAATGGGATGGTTGGGAGTTATATGTGTGATGGACAGAGGCTGGTTGGGAGTATATGGGGGATGAAGGTTGATATGTGGGCGGTGGTGCTTGGTACATGGGTGGAGGTATTTGGTATGTGGGTGGAGGTGTTTGATAGACAAGTGGGGATTTTGGGCCCTCGGCTACCATTACTGCCCTAATATCTCTCTTCTTCGATATGCCACCTGACTGTAATGCTTTATTTGTGGCTTGCAAAGCCTCAAAGTTTGTTACCATTCCGCTCTTGATCCCTTCTTCAATCCTTTCCCCGAGCTTGATGATGTTAGAGAATTTGTGATTTTCGATAACCATCAGCCTCTCATAATATTGCGGGTCATGTGCCCTGACAAAGAATTTATTCATCTGTTCTTTGTCCAAGGATGGCCTGACCTTGGCTGCTTCCGACCTCCAGCGGGTAGCATATTCACGGAAGGTCTCAGTGGGCTTCTTCTTGAGATTCTGAATATAGAAGACATCAGGTGCATTCTCTGTGTTGAACCTGAACCGGTCCATAAAATCTGACGCCATGCTTACCGAATTTGAGCATTTCTTGGGATTTTGGCTGATATACCAAGACAGCGCATCCCCAGTAAGGCTCCTCATAAAGAGCTTTATTCGGATCTTTTCATCTTTCCCGGCCCTGACAAGTTTGTCATAATAAGTTCTGAGATGAACCCTGGGATCACCTGTGCCATCGAACATTTCGAACTTGGGAGGCTTGTATCCTTCTGGCAATTCCACATCGGGCTGTATGCACAGATCCTCATAGTTCAAACCCTCTATCCCTCTATCGCCTTCAACACCCTGAACTCGGTTTGTTAACTTTTTAAGCTCTTCAGCCATGTTCTTAATGAGCAGGTCCTTTTTGGTGGTTTCTGGTGTACAGGAAATTGGTTGGGTAGAATGCGGTATAGTTTCCACGTATATGGGGTTGCTCTGATGGGTACCAGGAATTTGGGTATAGTGGTGGTCATTGGTGGAGTTTTGTGGATCCGGAACAAGTGGTGGTGTATTTTGGGAAGTGTGGTAAGTGGTGAATTGGTTGGTGATGTTGTTGTGGTGGGGTTGATACTAGCAGTGGATTGACGTTTTGGGGTGGAGTTGCGTATTGATTTGGTGTGGTAGGATTTTGTGGCTGTTGGTTTTGTGTGTTTTGGGGAGGTGTTGGGTTCTTTGCGTTCTGTTGGTGGATATCAGGGACATTGAGGGTTAGCGACAAATTTGCCAAATTACGGACCTGCTCAAGTTCTCCTTGTAGTTCTAGTATCCTTTGTTCAAGTCTCAAAACCAGGTCATTTGGGGCCGGAGTACTGCGGCCGTCGGAAGTCTCTGCGTTCTCAATGTTTTCCTTTCGGATTCCACTTAAATCGTCCATCTTTGCTTTTCTTCTGCTCTTTGTATTGCTTGGAGGAGGAGGAGGTGGAGGGCCTCTGGATCTGGTGTGATATGCTGATGAGGCCAGTATGATCGAATCAACCTAAGGGGATGGGAATAATAATAAAAAAAAGAAGCAAAAACAAAAGGTGACAAGTTAGTGAGGATCCTGAAATGTTTGCAGTATTTAAACACTTATTGCGGAGATATAAATTTGCGTCCTAATTTGGGAACCTCATTGTGCCTGAGGTAAGCCTAGCGACAAATAGATTTGGAGAACTTTTAATGCCAATAAATGCTTCATTTCGTAATGTAAGAATAGATGAATCCCAAAACGATACTGAAATAATGATAAAAGAGTTACTATTGGCACTTGGCCTTATTACATCTTAAGAAAAGGCAAAAATAAATCTAGCCTATTTGGTCCCAGAAGGACCTTCCCCAGATTTGATCTTCCGAACTCCCTCATAGAGATCTCCCAGCTCGTGCAGTCCCAGCAGCAAGTAGGCTTTGGCCAAGTGTCCTTCTTCAGGTCCTTCAGCATTCTGACTGTTTTCGATCCTCTTTATGACTTTGCCCTCTAGCTCTACTATTCCTCGCTCCAGGTATTCTAGTTTCCTATTGGAAGTGACCGCCATCTCTTTCCATTCTTCAATCAACCTTGCGTTTTTCTCGTGTATTTCTCGGTGCTCATTTTCAGAGTCGTGAACCCTTTTGCGCAGCCTGTTGTACTTGACTTGGGTTTCAGCTTCCTCATCTATGATTCTATTTCCTCGACCAGTCCCTGGAGTTACCATTCCTTTCAGATTGTCCTCCAACCATGATGAGTAGAGAGGCCCGTACCCTGCGTGATACCTGTCCGGCTCAACGGTGTTCTTCTCCACGATGATCTTGTAGTGCCACATATGTTGAACTTGGCACTTGTAAGGAACATCGTCATCTTGAAAGTCTGCCCTGATGTGGCTCATCTTGACGACCTTGGTACCACCTGTTTCCTGCCTGCTTGCCTCATAACTCGTAGAGGGACATATGGATATATCCCTCTCAACCCAATCAATACCAAATGCGGAGCATCCCTGGACCTGATAATAAACTCATCCGTTGGAAACCATTCAACCATCCACTGCACTTGTTCCTCGGTCAGACTGTCGAAGAACTCTACCCATTCGCTGGCACTTTCCGGCTGAGCAAATCTATCCGTAATTTAGGTCATCTGCTTAGAGTGATGGAAAGAAATGTAGTCGTTCCAAACCCTTTGCGGAAATTCTTGGTGATAGAGACCCTTTTGGAGATGACCCAACAACCATAACTGCAGCAATAAGTTGCAGCCCTTGAAATGTTGGACCCCTCTTTGACAGCGCTCTAAGGCCCTGTAGATATCAGCTATGATCATGGGGACTATGGTATATGTCTGTCCATTAATCCCCTCCATTAGAGTTTTGGCGACCATGGCCCACCTAGTGTGGATTCTTCCCTTTTCATCGGGAATACTATCATCCCCAGAAAGCACATGATGAACACGAATACCCTGCGGTGGATGTGACCCAGTGAAGTGAGGGCGATCTCATCATGGTAAGTGCGAAAAGACTTGCTATGGCCATACCTCTCATAGAGATATTTGAAAGGTATGTAGGAGTCTTTCAAGCATACTAGGTCGATATTCTTTTTCAGCCCCATCATCTTCAGAAATCCCCTGCTCATACGGTTTTCTGGCACCAAAAGCTCAGGACTGTCCCAAGTTAACCCTGCAAGTCCTCCTATTTCCTCAAGAACCGGCGTCATTTCTATGTCACCGAAATGGAACACCGCTCTTTCACTATCCCAGAATAGAGTAGCAGCCTCAATCAGTTTGTTGTTTGGTTCAATATATAGCAGGGACAGCAAGTTACCCAGGTACTTTTTCACATGCTTCTTGTCACTTGAGGAGAGATCTTCCCACCAACCTAGCAACAATGGAGGGATATTGCTGACCATACCGAATCTGGGGACCTCGTGCCTCATTTCCTGCAAAACAAAGGGTTAGACCTTACCCCCACCAGACTTGACTATTTATACACTTATGATCAGCATATCGGTATTGAGTTCTCCAAATTAATGCACAGAACGTGGTTACGTCCGTTGGGATTATGGAAAACCCGATGGACTTTGGATAAGGCTTATCTTAAAGGATCATTATGTGGACAACATAACTGACCCGACTAGGTTTGACCATGATGCATGCACAATTTAAACAGAGTAAGGTTTCTATGGGGTTTTAGACTGGTACCCTCAAGCGGACAACTTGAGGGGGAAGGCACGGAACCGTCGACTGCACCGCTGATCGACTGGTTTTACCGCAAATAAGCCTTTCCGAATTAGAGGGTAGTAAATAGGAAGAGCGCAACTACTCATTAAAGCGTTGCTATAGGATTTGATACGCACGAGTGGAATATGATGTGGAGCATTATTTATGCAGCAGTTAATAGCATGTAGGCAAGTATTTTCACGTAGGAAGAAATAAATACAGTATTTAAATAATTGAAAAGACAGTTACAGAGAAAGGAAAACAAGGAGACAAGTCAGTTTTCAGGGTAATAAAGGAATCATAAATGCTTAAAATAGACAGTTAAATTCAAATAAGGGAGAAGGGTACGGGATAAAGCATGCTTGGACTAATTCATAAGTTCGTTATGGTAAGAGCCTAAAGATATCCCCAGCAGAGTCGCCATGCTGTCACGCCCCCTTTTTTCCCCTCCTCGCGGGGAGAAGTCCGGGTTTGGACATTCACGGGGTGTAATGACTCATTTCCTATTGGGAATTGGGTATTTGAAGAGTCGCCACCTAACGGATTATGGTGCGTTAGGGCACCTAGAGCGATTAACTCTTGGGTTGGTTTGCATTACCAGAGATTAGGGTAAGGGCTCGAACTAACCTCGAGGGGAAGGTGTTAGGCACCCCTCTTGGTCCACAACTGTGGGTTCCGGCCGAACTTATATTCACAAATTAGTCCATAAATAAACAATTAAAGCAAGTAATTGCAAGTAGAGCATGTTGGGCATTGTATAAAAATAAGAATTTAAACAGGTTGTGAAAAAAAGGGAAAAATAAAGTTTCAAGCAAAAGGATTTGGGGGAGAGGGAGGTCCTAGGTTGGTTAGACTATAGGATCACATTAGTACAATGCCTGGTAATCACTCCTTGAAAAGGGGCTACGCGTGGCATTAGCGCACCGATCATCATATCCATGTCTACCCTTCCCATCCCTTTTATTGGTCATGCAAAGCGAGTGTTGGTCATGAATTCCTACCGCGTGCTGCTACCCGTCCCTTCTTAGTGGTCCGGGAGGGAGTTAAGACCTCTACCAATAGGTAGTTCTAGACAAACCCCTAAGGTTTTAAAGGTGAAAATTCTAAGGCAACAAGTGTCGACGCCCCATTTTTCTCGCGAAATCGGGTTTACGAAATTTGGGAGGACAACTCTATTCCCTTTTGGGATTTGGGATTTTGGAACTGAAGAGTCGCCACCTAATGATTAAGTGCATTAGGACACTAAGGGTTTTTGAGTTGGAAAACCAGAGTTTGGGTAAGGGCTAGAAATTATCTCGAGGGGAAGGTGTTAGGCACCCTTCAAGATCCACTAGTGTGGTTCCCGGCCATGCTATATTGTGACTTCACATAATCAAGTAGAAAATCAAAGATTCAAGTATACAACATTGCAAATAAGCTAAAAAGAGTTTTGAAGGTAAGTGGGGAAGGCAGAGATTTATGAAAAAATTTGAATGGTTTTACAAGAAGAGATGAAAACAAATAAAGGGACAGGGGTCCTAGGTTTATTATTAATATGGATCATTAATGCAATACTCAGTAATTGCTCCTTAGAAAATGTGCTACATGAGATATTAGCGCATCGGTCATCATCTTCATATTCTACCCTTCCCACCCCGTAAAGGTTACTAAACGCATGTGTTGGTCACGAATACTTACCGCGTGCTATTACCCGTCCCGTTCTATAAGTCCTGGAGGGTATTTAGGACCACTATTCCTATGTGGTAGGGACTAGGCTGAACCCTTAAGTTTAAAGGCAAAATGCTAAGCGACATACATAACAAATAGGACTGCACTGCACATAAAAGGGAACATACAAAATCAAATTAAAAGGCTTTCACAGATCCCTCTCAAATGAAGCATAATTAGCACAGTCTTAAACACATTTCAAAAGGTCCTCAAGATGAGAGATATTATTTTTATAAAGGGATTAGGTAACAGCGTTAAAAGCAATGGTTTTTAAAAAATAAGGTAGCAACAGTATTTAATGAGGCACAGGACAGGTAAAATAGCACGAATTTGGGCAGAGGTTAGGTAACCCAGTGGGATAAACATAGAATCAGGAAAACTTAGTAAGAGTAAATAAGATGCAACCATTTCAAAAGTTTCCAGATGGATGCAGAGTTTTTGTTTAAAAAAAAGAATAGGAGTTGAAACTTCAGAAATAAAGCACGATGGGGCGGCAGTTCGAAATTTAAGAGAAGTTGGTTGTCTAAACAACGATTAGTTCAATTTCTGGGTATTGGGCCTAAAGAGTTTACCTAAGGCGTCGTATTCATTGTCTGATATTTTAAGGATAATGGACATGCATATTTTGATATTTTTTTCTGAAGGTGGCGCATGAAGCATTGCAGAAACGGTGTTCAAACAACTTAGACCTATTGTAGCAAAGTTATTTAGACTAACATGATTAATTACCACTGTAATTCCGAACGAAATAGAGCTAAGGGAGGATATCATAATGCACATAAGGCGTCCTAAAAATGATATTCTAACAAGCCAATGCCGTAGTAATGACAGTTATTTGGCTTGTTGTTAATTGATTAAAAATTACGAGTGAGTACAATAAACATACTGAGAGTGCATGAACCTAAACATGAATTTTCTAAACAACATGAAAAATGTAATGCCCTAGCAGGTTTATCTATTGCGGCAAATAGGCAAACTAAACCTATAACGATTGTTTCTACCCTTACTTAAAATAACATGGCTACCCCCCCATAATTCACTATTCAGCCCAATCGTTTCATTTACAAATTATTATCCAAAACAATAAGTATCTTGGAATTACAGTAATAAAGAACAAACCAAGAAGTTATTTTTATAGGGAGCCTTCAATCAGCCCAGTCTATCCAACCCCACTTCCCTTCGAGTTTACGCCTTTGCATGGATCTAGGTGCGGCAAAGCTCCTAGGGCCCCATAGGGTCCCGGCCAATACCAACACCTAAACACTTAGAAGAATGCAGGACAGGTGCAGGTGTGGGCATGTACCAGCCTATGTGTGTAAAGTTCACACGTTGAGTTACTCAGAGGGGTACCAAAGCAATGCTCAGCAGCGGAGAGGGAGCAGAACCTATTCCTCTAAGAGTAGTGTGAAGTCAGAAGAAAGTGTTAAAAGAAGTTTCAAAAAACGAAGGGAATTTGTGTTTAAAAAGGAAGCAGTATAGTTCAACAGTATAGGATTTGCCATACAAGGATCATTGGCCGCGAAAGGAACACATAAGATCACATAATGCTAGAGAGATACAGAGATTTATCTGAAGCATGACTAACAGAATCAAAGATTCAGGGGAGACAAAGAAATTGGTCAAACTTAACATAATACTTAGACAGTAACGGGGGGACAATATATACAAAAGTTAAAGCATTAAAGCAGATGTGTAATCAAGCAGGACATTATAAAGTGCCAGGGATCAGAGGGAATTAGGAAGTGTACAAGTTTAGCATTAAATAATGTAAGCAATAGGGATACAAGGCATTACATGTCAATTTATAGGCTTTGCCATATAAATCAGAAGACATGGTAAAATTACTAAAACAAAAAAAAATCAATAGCTTGTTGATGCAGTATTAGTAAGCGGTTAAAATAGTAAGAGAATCAAGAGGAGTAAGGAACTTTGAAACAAGAATAACGCATTGATTGAGACAATTAAGTATTAATTAGACATACCAGTAATGAGAGCAAGAGCAGGATGCAGAAGACAAAGTTGATAACGCAAATAATTAGCCTTGGCTTAGCAGCCGGCTAATAATAGGAAGAGCAGAGATAACATAGCAGAGTAGAGCAAAAGAAGCGGTAGAGCAAAGCGCCAAGAGAATGTAAGAATTGAGAGTAATTCAGTGAATGTGTCGTGTCTGTGTTTTGTATGAAAGAGTAGAAGTAATTAATAGTTTCTGGAAAGAGTTAGAAAAATAAGGTTAAGAAGTTAAAGTGTAGTAATAAGTATAGAAGTAAATAGCAATTAGACATCCCAATCAAAGTAAGACTCTCCTTTCCAAATTGGGGATCTAGTATCAAATGGCTCCATAGTGACCAAATAAGAAAGAGAAGCTAATTGAAGACTATTTCAATCATACAGAGATGAGTAAGAATAGGCATGTATGTATTAGACCAGTACAGAAACATAAAATGAATTAAGGAAAATAATAAATCAACTTGGCGACATGCTTGCCATATAAAACAATACAAGGCGAGATATTAATTCTGAAAAATCAGTAAAAGTGATTAAGCGCAAGATAGCACAGTTAGAAGGAAATCACCAAAATCCATAAAGAGTTCTGAAAGGCACAGTAAAGGAAAATACACAGAATCATAAAGAGTTCTAAAGGCAAGTAATAATAATTAAATAACAAAAGGATCCATAACAAGTAACAAAGTAGACAAACCGTAAGGAAATCATCAAGCATTTTAAATAGAGTCATGCCGATTAACAGGGAGAGTAACTTATGATCGAACAGCAAAGGAATTAAAAGGTCGAGACAGTGAATCAACCAAGGAGATTCAGAGAAAACATAAGATGCATAGTCAAGTAAGCAAAGAAACAACCTAAAGATACCTTTAGGGTGTTCGGATCGAAATTATCGATAAATAACATAAAAATATCATGTATGATAATAGCTTTAGAAATTACACAGTAGAGGACGTAATAATAATTATAAGGAAAACCTTTCCTGAAAATGAACGGTGGTCAAGAAAAACCCTAGTTTCTGATATATAGGAGACAAGATGCTTAAAACTTGATTAGATTTGTAAATGATTACGAGGTAAAGAAGGTTTAAAACATGAAGGAATGGGTCAAAATCGGTTAAAATACAGATGGGTTATTTAAGAGATTGCGGGTCCGAGGTTAGGGTTTCCCTAAGAAAAAACAGAGGAAGATAGAGATAAACCTGGCCGGTGACAAACTCAGGAACCATGGTGGATTAGAACACATCAAGAGTCAAAATCGAACGGAGAAATGGCACGGAAACAAACCAGCGAGCTTCAGGTGATGACTTGTCAATGGGGAGGCTTTCTGGGGTCTCAAGAGATAGAGGGATCGGCGAGAATAGGGTTTCATGGCAGGCGTGGTGGTCGAAAGAGGTGAGGCTGGAGTGGCGGAGAGATGGTGGAGGTCAATCGAGAAGAAGAACAGAAAGGTTCTCTAGAGAGAAGAGGGGAGAGGAAGAGACGAATAGTTAGAGAGAGAGACTGTCTCGAAGACTGAGGATGGTGGGGGGAGTGTGAGGTTAAATTATTAGGAAATAGAATCTGGGCCCGTTGATCTTATTTTGATCAACGGCTTCGAGATAGATATAAGGAGTTGGGCCGGTTTTTTAGAAATTGGGTGGCGGTATTTGGATTGGGTTATTGGAGTGCAACTTGAAAAATTGATAGAGTTGTGGCCAAAATTAGCTAGATTGACAGATAATAAAAGCTTGCTTATTAAGAATGAGCCAATAGATTATTGACAATTCCTCTATTTATTTAATCTTTATAAAATGGTGTTAAAAAGATTTTAAAACAAATATAAAGGTCTGAAACTTAATTAATAACAGATAAATATTAATCTAAAAAATGATTTTAATATTGTAAAATGGTTGTTGTAATGTTGTTAAATATAGGCTATAAATGCCATTTATTGCAATTTTGGCTTTAAAAAAAATTACCAAAAAAAATGTGTGATAAATAAAAAATAATGACAAAAATATACTAATTATATTCTTGGTGAAATACAATAGAGAATAGAAAATAAATTAAGATTCACTAAAAATGCATAGTCTGGAGAATAGATTAATTGGAATTTGTGTTACATATATAAAAAGACAATAAATTGAATTTAAAAATCTTTAAAACAATAAGGAAAAAATACCAAAAATCTTGGGCATGAAAGCTATTATGCATTGTACAGCTGGGTATTTTGAGAGTATTTTGAGGTATAAGTAAAATATATGTAAGGAAAAATCGTTGGGGTTCAACAGCTGCCCCTCTTTCCCCGAAGAGGATGAAAGAGTTGCGGTAAAGTTGACTATGACTGGCAAATTTGGACAGAAAGAAACGATTTTGAAAGAGTTTTGAACGAGGCTTCGGTAGCCTAGAGCTCCTACATATCCCTGGTCTTACAGGAATCGAGGCCATATGTAGTTCGGGATCGCGTCTGGCGGAACATGCCCGATGGAGGATTTCGAAAGCGCGGACGGCGATATTCAGGTTGGGGAAAGTGATGTGGTCAGGGGTGACTGATAGGATGTTGAACCGAGAGCGGGATCGCTCCTGCCTTGTGATGGCCGTTGCTGTCGAGTCTTGTACCTGCAATAAGAAATACGAACGTTATATTGTGCAATAATTTAAACAGTGAGCAGGTTCCCGTTGGGACCATGATGTTGTCTTTGGACGTGTGGGCTTAGGATGGACGTCCCTCAGACCATGACGGTCCTGGGCACATGAAGCGTATAATAGAGGATTCACAGGAAATGAAAATGAGTTCAGGGCTATGATTAATGATCTCGTCGCAACTCATGTGCGTTTTAATAATGAGATATACAAAAGATAAAAAGTAGTGGTCCCGCGCAGTGACACTGGCGTTTCTCGGGGCTATGCAAGGATGGTGCGCGAACAATGACGCCATAGTTGGACAATTGTGGCATCTTTCAGCCTCATGAAATGAGGAATTTGGCGATGGTGATTCAGCGGATGTCAGCACTTAGAAGTGAGGTTGGCGGTTTGTCAGTGGCGGCTGATGATTTTGCGAGACGGTTGCAAAAATGGGAATAAAATGGGCAAATTCAGGCCGTATACAGGATGAAGTGGGATATTCAGCCGATGCAAATTTAAATAAAGGTGGCGTTATTCAGCCATTAGAGATTAATAAGGATGCAATATAGTTCAGCCGAATGGTAAGTGTGAAATATAGGTGGAATCTTTCAAGCCGATGCGAGATTAATGATGAAACATCAAATTTTGGTGAGAAGTGATAAATCTGTCTGGCGATTTATTTCAGCCGGTGCAAGATCTAATAAACTGGTTGAGCGATCTTTTCAGCCATGCAAGATGGAGACAATGCTATGGAGTCTCGAAGGTAGGGAAGGTATTAGCTTAGTGTGTGTGAAATGATGATGGAGAGCAGATGTCTTATCTCGGAAGGCAAAACAGGTAGGCTTTAGTGGCAATGAAGAAGAATGCAGATGGAGACGAGATGCGTTAGTCTCGGAAGGTCAGTGTCAAGGTGGTAGGCTTATGCAATGAGCGAAATGTCGGATGGAGACAATGCTTGAGGTCTCGGGGCAGAGAAGGTAGCCTTATGCAATTAGTGATAATGCAGATGGAGACATGTTGTTCGAAGCAGAGAAGGTAGCTTAGTGCAATGAGGAGATGCAGATGGAGACAATTTAGTTCGGAGGGAGAAAGGTAGGCTTATGCAATGCAGGATAAAGGTGAATAGTAACGAAAGCTCTTAGCTGGTAGATGATAGCTGTAGCTGTTGATTGAGTCTTGTGGGTTTGTGGGGTTGTATGGTGCGAGATAGACTTTGTAATGAAGCGTGTGATTCTGAGTTGGCATTCCTGAAGAAGGTTTTGAGGTATGTAATACGTATTCTTGATGTGTTTTTGTTTGGTGTGCCTGCATTCTAAGAAAATCGTAGTTTGATGTTGTTGTAAGGGGAGGTTAAGGTTCTGTCGCCATGGCTCTTCGCTACTGCGGTCTTGTTTTTCATATGGAGTACAGGTAGCGTCGCTAAACACGAAGCTATATTTTTGATAGTAGCCATTGCATGATTTAGTAAAGATACACATAATTAAAATGATTTCTTTAAGATGATACGACGGACTGCGACACGGTTTCAGACATAGCGAGTCTTTGCTCTGGCGGAATTTTGAGGGTCAAAAATACTTCAAAATTTGCCCGTTATCTGGTCTGGGTCTTCGTATGGTGCGTTGCGGAATGACTGGCTGAAATATTCAAGAATCGAATTTTAGGGGCTTCGGCTCAAATTTCTGTCCCCAGTTTGCAATACGGGGGAAAATGAAGCATTTTAGTTGAATCTGTTGACGGTAACCAGATAAGTGCTGACATACGTATCCCTCTAACGGATGGTTCATGGTTCGTAGACGTTTATTTATTGTACATACATGAAAGAAATCAGCTATATGTCTCAAATCATAGTTTATCGCTGGTGATCTGGTCTGAGTTTGATGGTGGTTTTGGCCAGATTCTCGCTCCATTTCTGCAAGTATTAAGGGGATCTCCTGTGCCATAAGGCATTTCGTAGGTTGGGAGGTTTGTACCTCGTCTGGAAGTTCATAATTCTAGGCTGGATGTCAAAGGAGTCTCGTAATTCAGCCCTCGACTACTTTGTTTCCTTAAACCACCCTGGATCGGCTATGTAAAGTTTCTTTGGCTCTGCGGCAGTTCTGGATATAGAATGAGTCGTTGCATGCCAGACTCAGTGTGCTTGTAATGGTGCGTGTGTATTGCGAGATAGGACGTTTCACCTCCACTTAATTGGGTATCTGTTGTGATGACGAGCTAGGTGACATGAATTTGTACGAGCATATATATATAGTTATAGAATTTTGCACGTCTCCGGGTGATTATGAGTTAATGGTGTTTATTGAGGCTGTGGGATGTTGTTGCAGCAGGTTATGGGAGCGGGTTGATTTGTGGTATTCGGCATGTTTGTGGGGGCTGCGGGACGGAGTTTGATGTTGGATTAATGTTGATGATCCTGGTCGGGTAAGTGGAGGGAAATGACAAGCTTGGGATCCAAAGTTTCTGGACTTGGTTAGCTTCTTCTTGAAATTTCAATAATCTTGTTCGAGTGGGAAGGCACTTCCTTTGGGAAAGGGTAGCTTGGTTATACGTTTGTGGTTATTAGTTTTTTGCGTCGACCGATTTGTTTTTTTTTCTGTATCTAGAGATTTCTCTTTTTTGATGGGGTTTACCTTAGGTTGTCCGGGTTTATTCTTGTTCCTTGTTCTTGATTTGATATGGTTTACTTGGGTGAGGAGGGGGCTTTGGAGTTCTTGTTAGAGTATTGATGGTGCCACGAGTGTGAGGAACCTTGAAGCTTGGTTGGTGGAATTGGTTATATAGATATTACAAATAGTGTGGGTATGTGTTAAAACGAAACGTGTGTGTGTTGTGTGTGGGGGTGAGTGTGTGAAGGTTTGATGGGAGAGATATGGTGAAAGTTTGCGCGCTATTTAAAACATAGGTGCAGATATAAATCATTGTCCTAATTTTGGGTGCCTGTATGTGCCCGAGGTAGGCCTCTTAGCAAAGTTGATTGGAGAACTTTAGCGTAATGCTGTAAATCGTCTATTTTATTGATAAAAATAAGACGAATCCAAACGCACTAAAGAAGATAGCAGAAAATAATATGTCATAATGGCCGTTGGCCTTTTACATTTTAAAGCAACATGAAGAAAAGAAAGAATTCTAGCTATTGGTTCCAGAAGGACTCTCCCCAGGTTGAATGTCTCTCGTTGATTCAAATCCTCCAGTTCACGAGGGTTATTCTCAGTTAAAATGCCTTTGCCAGGTTCTCTTTGTTTCCCTCAGGTTCTGGAGTCGGTGACTCTTTTTTCTACTTTCTTCAATTCAGCCAGACTGTTATTCCAGATATTCCAGCTTTTCGTTAGCTTGGTGACCCTCTTTTCCGTTCATGTTTGAGTCACCTTGATGGAGATCTCCTCCACCAGGTCAGCAAGAGTGAGGGCGTGCCCTAAGCCATACGAGTTGGGGAACTCAATGCTGTCAATTTTTGCAACAAGAGGTTATTGACCCATCTGCCCAGCTAACTCAACTATGTTATATCAACTATATTGGCATAAGACGCATTTAGTTCCCATAATGCATGAGAAGTGGTGATGGGGTGAGGTAGGCGTGGGGGGGCGTTAGCGGTTGCATGTTGTGGGTCTTCAAGCGATCTCCAGCTGGTGAGACTTTTTGGGAAAGTGCGCTATCTGTAGAAGAGTTTATGGCGGATCAAATAATGACTTCGGCTAAGTTTTGACCATTCATGCGGTATCCACAATTGAAGACCATAGTTCTATGGGTGTTAGACAAGTACTTTGGATGTGGCGAGGACAACTAGAGGGAAGGCACGGAACGTCGATGTCTTTGCACGGCTGGTCTATGGTTTTGCGAATAACCTTTACCAAATATGTAAGGGGTCTAATAATGATCGGAAAAGAGGGCGCACAACAGTTTCATTATAAGCAGCTTGTAAGGTATTGTTGTTGGGACGAGTGAATATGATGTGAAGTATGCAATTACACGACATCGAAAAGTACGTTATTTTCAATTCATAAATACGTTACATTGATTGTAAGCATGATTAAGGAGTATTGAAGTGGAAGCGAGTAAGCTGAATTGGAAGAAAAGAGAAACAGAGAGCCAAGTCAGTTGCGAAGGATAGAAGAGAGGAAAATAAAGACATGGTAATAAGGATAAAGGAGCAGATTAAGGTCAAAATAAAGTTACAATGGTAAAAGCTAAAGAAAGAATCCAGCAGAGTCGGTCATGCTGTCGACGCCCCTTTTTCTGCGATACGGGTTTACGAAATTTGGAGGACAACCTGAATTCCCTTTTGGGATTTGGGATTTTGGAATTGAAGAGTCGCCACTAAGATTAAGTCTGCTTAGGACATAAGGGTTTTTGATTGGGAAACAGTGAGTTGTAAGGCTAGAAATTAATTCGAGTTGGAAGGTGTTAGAGCAGCCTTCAAGACCACTAGGGTGGTGTCTGGTTCATGCTATGTAATTGTGATTAATAATCAGTAAGAAATCAAAGATTCAAGGTATAACACATTGGTCAAATGAGCTTAAAAAGAGTTTTGATGTAAGTGAGGAATGGAGAGATTTATGAAAAATTTGAATGGTTTACAGAGAAGAGATGAAAAAAAAGCAGAGAGGCGACTGGGTCCTAGGTTAGACTAATAGGATTAACATAGCGAATACTTCGAGTAATTGCTCTCTTAGAAAGATGCTACATGAGATTATTAGCGCATCGGTCATAAATCCTCCATATTCTTACGCTACCCACCCGTCAGGTTACTAACCGTGGTGTTGGTCACGAATATTACCGCGTTTGTGCTATTACACTCCGTTCTATAAGTCCTGGGAGTATTTCGGACCAATTAGTTCTACTATTAGTAGGACTAAGAGCTGAACTCTTAGTTAAAGCAAATGTAAGCGACATACATAACGAATAGGATGCACTAAAAGGAACATACAAAATAAATAAAGGCTCACAGATCTCGCTCCTCAATGAGACGCATAATTAGCACGTCTTAAACATATCAAGGTCTCAAAGATAGGATATTTTTACATAAGGGAATTAGAGGTTATAGCGTTAAACGATGATTTTAAAAAAATAGTAAGACAGTAATTTAATGAGGTCAGGCAGGTTAAAATTAGCACGATTCTGGGCAGAGGTTGGTACGTAAGTGGAATTTTGATAAGAAAAAATCAATGAAATGGCAGTAAGAGTAAATATAAGGTGCACCATTTCAAATTGTTTCAGATGGAGCAGAGTTTTTCTAAAAAAAAAATAGAGTGAATTCAGAGAAATCAAGAAGAATGGAGAGCGCGGATCGAATTAGAAAGAAGTTGTGGTCCTAACGATTAGTATCTTATTGGGCCAAAGTTTACTAGGCTCGTATACAATGTCTGCATTATTTCAGGAAATGAAATGCTATTTTGATTCTGATTTTTTAGAGTAGCGGCATGTAATGGCGTATTTGCGAAGCGTTTCTAACCATAGCACTATTTACAGCAACAATATTAGGATAAATGTATAATTAACTGTAATATTCGAACGACATTAAGAAGTAGCACTAAGACGCCAGGAATATTCTAAAATGCACATAGGCGTACCAAACATGAATTATTCGTCACGCATGTTGGCGTAAGTGCTGATGAGAGAGGCTGAAGTAATAACACGTATTTGGCTTTGATTGTTAATTATTTAAATTTTACGAAAGTGCGAGTAACGAATAAAATAGTGAAGGAGATGCATAGACCAATAAAACATAGATTTCTAAACATCTGAAGATGTATGCCCGTAAGCGGTACTAATCTAATTCGCGCAAATAGGCAAATAAATATCAGCAGACGTCTCATACATCCAATTTACTTTAAAATAAATGCAATACTTCCACTATTCACATATTCAGCCTAAATCGTTATTTAACAAGAAAGTCTTAGAAATACCGGTATGATCATGAATCCAATACAGCAATAAAGAACGAAACAGAGAAGTATTTATAGGAAGCTCCTGTCAGTCTA
>NC_031998.1:20215223-20216015 GCF_001879085.1 Nicotiana attenuata
GGAAAGTGAGGGAGCACGGTCGTGGACTGGAGACCTGCTATGGATACCACCTATAATCATAACACGAAAGTAGAGCCCCCGGAAAAGGACGTCAGTTATTTGAATTGACTCGGTATGTATGAACAAAACTTAGCCCTAAGAAAACTCAAACCATAGCACAAGTAACAAGTAGTAATGGAATCAACAATCAAATACACATGAAAGGAAACAATCAAGCCAAACAAGTTTACAATACTCTCCATTTCCCCTTCAACATTTTCACATCAATGATTTCACAACTTTCTCATAATTTCATTTCAATAGTGATATCGATCACTTTCCACCCTTATTACCTCGTCCACCCTTATTACCTCGGCCACCCTTATCACCATAACCCACAACTTATTACTTCGTGCTACGGAGCGCAACCCAATCCCACCGAACAATCACAATTCATAAACAATAGCACAACAAATACAATTCACCAAGAACAACAACAATTCTCAAGGAACAACAACAACAATTCTCAAAGAGCAAAATGAACAATTTACAAGAACTTCCATAGACATCAATACCATTCCCATCGTATTCCACATCTCATATGCTTTTTATGTTACAACGAGAACTTCCCCCGACAAGCCATATATGTTATTACCACAGCTGTTCCAATTGCATCAATTACCATTTCCTTCCATCATTTCTTTCACAGTTCTTACCACATAGCACATTCACAATCACACACTTGGTTTATTGCCAATTACTTACATCATTATATCGAGAGACATAACCACGAACACTCAACCATACCAATCA
>NC_031998.1:20216777-20221308 GCF_001879085.1 Nicotiana attenuata
GTAATTGAATTTAATTAAGGGAAATAAATCTGGGTCGTTGCTCTCATTTGATCAACGGCCCAGATTAAAATGGGGTTGGACCAGGTTGGATTAGGGATTGGGCTGGGTTAATTTAACTGAAATATTGGGCCAATTAAAATTTGATAGGGGGTGTGGCCAAATTGGCTAGAATTGAAATAAAAAAAGGTTGTTTGTTAAATAGCCAATTTTCCCCTTTTATTATTTTACAAAATAGTAAAAAATGATTTAAAAACAAATTAAAGGTACTGGATTAATTAACAACGCATAAATATAAATCTAAAAATACTAAAAGTGATTTTATAATTGTAAAATGCTGTTAATTGTAAAATAGGCTATAATTGTAATTATATGCAATTTAGCTTAAAAAATACCAAACAAATGTATAAAAATATGCAAAAATTACCTTAATTATATCTTAGTGTAATATGAGAATGAAATAAATTATTCACCAAAAATGCTAGTTTGGGAATAATTATTGAATTTTGTAGTATTAAAATAGACAATAAATTGATTTTAAAATCTTTAAAAAATAAAGGAAAAATATCAAAACTCTTGGGAATGCTTATATATGCATGTACATGCTATTTTGAGAATATTTTGAGTATAAAAAATATGTAGGAAAAAATTGGGTATCAACATTGTCAACTCGGGAAGTTACACAAATTGTCTTTACTTGAGCATCAACAAAAGTTCTTCCATTTCACAATTATTATATGTCGATGCCTGGGGTCCGGCACCCACTCTTTCATCTCAAGGACACAGATATTTTCTAGTATTTATTGATGATTACACGAGCAATTCTTGGGGGTATCCTGTTTCTCACAAATCTGATGTGTTGCCAATATTTAATCAATTTTGTACCCTTGTTGAAAGACAATTTAATACCATAATTAAAGCAATTCAATCCGATTGGGGTGGGGAATTTCGATCCTTATCACCTGTGCTTAGTCAAATTGGCATTGCTCATCGAGTATCTTGCCGTCATACTCATGAGCAACAAGGCAAAGTTGAACGAAAAAATCACCATGTGGTTAAAACCGGCCTTAGCCTTCTTTCCCACAGTTCAATTCCCTTTTGCTATTGGAAATACGCACTTGAGTCCGCTGTTTTTCTCATTAATCGTCTTCCCTCAGTAATAACTCGTGGTCTCTCCCTGTATGAACTGTTCCATCATTCCAAACCTGACTATTCTTTTCTTAAGGTTTTCGGTTGCTTATGTTTACCTTACCTCCGACCTTATAATAACACAAGTTTGATTTTCGAAGAAAACCTTGTGTGTTTCTTGGCTACAACTCAACTCACCTCAGGTATTGCTGTTTAGATCAATCCACTGGATGAGTCTATGTTGCTCGACATGTTCGCTTTGATGAACACACCTTTCCATTCGCCAAACCATCGATCCTTGGCCCTGCACCCAATCAGTATTCGTCTACCGCACCTTGGGCTTCCCTTCCAATTTCCGTGTCTCCATCAAGGGTTGTTCACCAATCCTCTCCCGTTGGAGTTCTTCCTCCGGTGTTGCCTAATCCTGCTCAATCACCTCCACCTTCACTACTTCATCCTACCATTAATTCAGGAGACTCTTCTTTCCCCTCCTTAAATCCCGATCAAACTCCCAGTCCATCCCCCATATTTAGTCCCACATCTTCTTCACATTCTCCCGCTCTACTACCAACTTCCCTCCAAGGTGTTCCCAACACCTTATCCCCGGGATTTCCTCTTGTTGTCGACTTAAGTAACTATGATATGTTCCAGATTCTTCCCCAGCTTCACTGCCCCCTCCAACCCATACCAATAGGCTCAAAGCCCTTCCTCAACACTCACATCATATGGTACTTAGGCACATGCCCCCGTCCTCTAATTTGGCCACTACCTTAGATTCACTACCCCCTCCCGCGTATGAGCTGTCTAGTTTCACTAAAGCTTCCAAAAATAAAGAATGATGGGTTGCTATGGAATTTGAAATGGATACATTAATACGAATGATACTGGGTCATTGGTTCCTTATGATCCCTCAATGAATGTCCTTGGGTGCAAATGGGTATTTCGCGTCAAAAGAAATTCTTCTGGTGCGATAGAGCGTTATAAGGCTCGCTTAGTCGCGAAGGGGTTTCACGAACTTGAGGGCCATGACTACTACGAAACGTTTAGTCATGTTGTTAAGACGGCTACCATTCGTACTGTTCTTACCTTGGTAGCATCTTACAATTAGGTGTTGCGTCAATTAGATATGCAAAATGCCTTTCTCCATGATAAGCTTTAATAACAAGTCTCTATGTCACAACCTTCTGGCTTCATACATCCTCAATATCCGAATCATGTCTATAAACTTAAGAAATCCCTCTACGGTCTCAAATAGGCGCCTCGGGCATGGTACATGTGTCTCCTTAAGTTCCTTCTCACTGCTAGGTTCACTACTTCAAAATCAGATACATCCTTATTTATTTATCGAGCGCATGGTGTAGTGGATTATATTTTGGTCTATGTAGATAATATTATTGTCACTGGAAACAACTCATCATTTCTGGAAAGCGTGCTCTCAAAACTTGGTGCAGAATTTTCAATTCATGACCTTGGTCCCTTAAGTTTTTCCTTGGAATTCAAGTCTCTCATGGATCTGCCAGTATCACCCTCTCTTAGGAGCAATACATTACTTCTCTTCTCAAAAATGCTAATATGAAAAGCTGTAAACCACTTTCCACACCTATGGCAATAAACTCAAACCTCCACGTTGGTGAAAGTCCCCTATTCCATGATGCCACTTTGTATCAGAAAATTGTTGGAGCCTTACAATATGTCACACTCACTCGTCCTGCCATTGCCTTTGTCGTCAACAAAGCTTGACAATTTATGCATAATCCCACAGTCAATCAATGGGCTGCAGTTAAGTGTATTCTACCCTATTTAACGAACGCTCGACATTTCTATTTTTACATTTCGTGCTCCTCCACATTGTTTCTTCAGGCTTTCACTGACTCGGATTGGGCAGGGTTCCTAGATGATCGTAAGTCAACTGGAGGATATGTCATCTTCCTTGGTGATTCTCTTGTCTCGTGGTCTTCGAAGAAACAACGGACTGTGGCTCGATCCTCCACTCAGTCAGAATACAAGGCACTTGTTGATGATGCGGCAGAGCTAACTTGGATTAAGTCTATCCTTAATGAGCTTGGGTTGCACCTTCCCAAAGCTCCTATCTTGTCGTGTGATAATATTGGTACGGCCTACCTCTCCATTAATCCAGTCTTTCATGCTCGCACAAAGCATGTCGAGATAGATTTTCATTTTTTGCGGGATAGGGACGCTAAGAAGGATCACCTAGTACAATTCTTGTCGTCTAAAGATCAATTGGCCGATGTCTTGACAAAGCCACTTTCAGATGCGCGCTTTGAGTTTCTACGTTCCAAACTAAACGTGTCTTCGCCTCCTTCAGTTTGCAAGGGGAGTATTAGACCGTGTCCTTCCCAGTCAGATAAGGGATAGGTTTTAGCTATTCTTAACTTATATCTTAGTGTAACTGTATCTCTCAATCCTTATCAAATTGTATAGCCTTCTTGTATATATTTGCATCCAAAGATTACGTATGAATAAAGAGAGAAACAATAACAAAACCAGTGCTTCAACTTCTCTATTTTTCGTGCTTTTACAAGGTGACATGCTCGTTTGGATCAGTTATTCCGTTGTATTTCGGGATCTCGGGCATACGGAACTTCTTAGGGATTGGCTTCGGAGCCGTGCTTGGGGGAAAGGCTTTTGGACAAACTTTTTGGAATCAAGTCCTTTCAACAACGGTGATCCCCTTGGAATTTGGTCGACCCTGGAATTATAAGTTTCCACTTTCTTATCGTTTTCCTCGATCTTCTTTTCCCCGGTCTCGATTCGCTTTGTCAGTTCCTCGAGCACCTTTACGATAGTAGGATTGGTCTCCGATTCTCCTCCATTCGATCTCTTTGGCACCGATTCGGCTCTATGAACAACTTCTTGCAATGACTCAAGCTGGATCCTGCTTCGTGTACGATTCTGATTTTGGAATTGTGGTATTGCAGCTTGTTGAGTCTGCAACATTTCGAATATCATCCGAAGGCTAATCTCGCCTTCTCCACCACCCTGCGTTTTGATCGGCTGTTCGAGCATATCTACGGATGCTATTTTCAGGATCGACTCCCAAATTCCCATTGATGGCAATATGGGAGCTAACGTCGATCGGGTCCACGACCAGAGCTCCATCAGGGTTGACTGGAAGTACTTCGTTTCCTGGGGCAGCTATGTTGGGTACATCCTCGGGGGAAACATCTACGAGAGCCATTTCCTCGGGGGTCCCATTTGATCTTCAGAACGACGCCTTCAAGAATCTGCTTAGAAACAACAATAGATGGGGAAGAAAGCTATAGCCTATCATAGAGCAAAAAGCTTTTAAAACCCATGAAAGTTGTGGCTTGGTGAAAAAACTTTGCTAGTATAGGTCTTGTCCGCACTACTATTGTGAAGCCATTTCTTGAGATGTTGCACGGGT
>NC_031998.1:20222798-20276058 GCF_001879085.1 Nicotiana attenuata
AGCTAGCTGGGTTTGTAATTTAATATTTGCTGATTCTTGTATACTCTAAATAAATTAGAGATGGGCTTGTTTAATCCTGGAAAAATATTTTACATTGCTGAAATAGTTTCTGAAATACGACTCAAGTCAATCTGTGTATCCGCTTACAAATAATATTGAAGCAGGGTTATTTTTGAAATTGTTGCTCTTAATTACTACAAGAAGTGTATATGTGTTACTGCAAATAATCTAGCATTCTTTGCATGGTTAATTATACAAATATCAACATCGTGGGACATGATTCATATTTGAACAGGAAACGCGATCTAATTTTCTAAATCAGATATTAGGTTATTTGTGTTTGTTTTCATATTTAATAGTATACAAATAGCACTATTTTTTCTTTCTGAAAGAGTAAAAGTTATAACGATAAAATAAGCGAATATACGTAAATGAAAGCATGTAGTTTATTACGCTGGTTCTTGTAGTTCTTCTTTGGGGCCTCAAAGTAAAGAAATATGTTGAATTTCTCGTAATTCTTCACTAATTAATTCTCTTTTTTTTTCTTCTTCAGCTAATAGGATATTAAATTTGCATGTATATAAAACTAATAAAATATACGTATAAAGATGAATAAGTATCCTAAGTTTTTATGTAAGTATAAGATTAGCTTTGAGAATATAGATATTTAAAAACAAGGAAACACTAATCCTTTTTCTCATTCTTCATTATAAATTTGTGTACTTATAACAATTATCAATATCTATCTGCCCCCTTTAATTTTGACTACAAATTAATCATCATGGAATTATCTATTTAAAAAACACGATTAACCAACTCCAATATTCAGAATTTGGCTAGCAAGAAAGATTGCAAACGAAGAAAACTGTAACAAATAAATAACAACTGAAATGCTCAAAGTCCATGATATACATTAAGTACTATTCTTGTCCTTGTGAAATTGATAAAGGGATTAGCTTGATGAGTTTTTGGAGCATATTTGTTGTATTATGTAATCAATTAAAGATTTTAATAGCACATTACTGGAAGTTAGATGATAATTCTCAAAATCTCAAGTATATAAATTTATAAATTGGGGTAAGAGACACTTTAAAATGTTCTTATGCAAGTAAATTTAACATGGATATGAAACTTCTAGAAGTCTAGAACCGATAGGGATAACGATTCTAATAGTTGAAAATTAAATTAAACGTAGGCTCTTGCAAGAATTGATGATAATTTTAGAGAAATAAAGAATATTGGAGAAGAAGACTGAAAAAGTAGAATGAAGCAGCATGCCAAAAGAGGACTCGTAGGATTACCATGAACCATGATTTCCTTTTCTTTTTTAATATCTCAAAAGTTTACTTTATTAGAAACAGAAGTAGGGTATAGGCCGGGCAACTTATTTTTTTAGAGAGAGTAGGAAACATAACCAACCTGTTTAAATTTATTGATAATTTTTATTTGTATTGCTGATAAACTGAGGTTGCGGAGGAGTTGTGATGACCCAAAAGGTCATCTTCTGTTTTAGAACTCAATTCAGTGTTCCTAAGCCTTAAAAACCTCATTTTATCTCTCCTCGATTTGCATGCGCAATCCGGGCGTATATCCGGAAAGCTTTTATGTGAAAAATTGAGGAAATAATAATTATTGGCCTAAAAAGTTAATTTTTCTTGACTTCGGTCAATATTTCGGGTAAACGGATTCGGACCGGTGTTCTGACGGTCCCGGTGGGTCCGTAGTAAAATATGGGATCTGGATGTATGCCCGGAATCGAATTCCGAGGTTCCTAGCCCGAGAAATGAATTTTTGATGAAAATTGTTAAACTGGAATTATAAAGGTTTTAAGAATTTGGTTAATAATTGATCTTGTTGATACCGGGTCCGTATCGTGGTTCCCGAGCCCGGTACAATTCTGCTATGATATTTATATCTTATCGGTGAAATTTGGTGAGAAACAGGACTGATTTGACGTGATTCGGACCTTTGGTTGAGAAAATAGAAGTTTTGAACTTTCTTGAAAATTTCATGCAATTTGATGCTAAATTTGTAGTCCTAGATGTTATTTATGATGTTTTAAGACTTGTGTGCATGTTTGTTTAGAGCCCCGAAGGCTTGGGTGAGTTTTGAATAGGCTACGGGATGTTTTAGACTTAGGAAAATCTGGTATTTTGCTGCAGGAGTTGTTCCGATATGCCCTTCTTCGCGTTCGCGTAGGTAGTATCGCGAATGCGAAAGATAAAAAGAGGCAGGGGGAATTTTTTCTTCTCGAACGCGGAGCAGCGAGGGCTTTACCCTTCGCGAACGCGATCCATGTACCGCAAACGCGAAGCATGGGACCTGGGGGAGGGGAAGATAACTCATCGCGAACGCGACATTTGGATTGCGAACGCGGAGGCTGGGGGGGATATACCTTCGCGAACGCGATGGGTTACTCGCGAACACTTAGGCCAATAGGGACAGAGCTTCGGGAACGCGAATAAGACATGTCCAGTGCTTTAAAAACATAACAAAAAAAATGGGAAAGGGTCAAATTTTCATATCTTCTTCACTAGAACTCGACTAGGACGATTTTTGAAGAGGGATTTCAACACCAATTCATAGGTTTGTGTTCTTCAACTCATTTCCTTCAATTTTCATCAACACCTATTAGATTTCTAGCCCTAAAACTTGTTCATTCATGGTAGAATTAGGGATTTTGCAAATTTGGGAATTTAGACTTTGATTTGGGGACGGATTCCGAAAATAATTACATATTTGGGCTCGGGGGTGAATGGGTGAATGGATTTTGGTCCGAAACTCGAGTTTTGACCAAGTGGGCCCGGGGTCAATTTTTCACTTTTTGGAAAAAATGTTAGAAAACCTATAATAATGCATTGGAATTGATTTCTTTAGCGATAATTGATATTATTAAGTCAATTATGGCTACATACGAGTGGATTGGAGGCGGAATCTAGAGGAAAAGCGGTGATTAAGCTCTGAGTTTGGTCGTGGTAGCGAGGTAAGTGTTGTGGCTAACCTTAGCTTAAAGGATTAGGTATTGTTTTCTATTTGCTATGTGTTTGTTTGTAGAGTACAACGTATACGTGAGTGACGAGTACCTATACGTTTTTGTCGGGTCATAACATGCGAGTGAGTCTTATTCTTGTGATTGCCGTATCCTTTATTCGTATGCGTTCCTGCGTAAACTGGTTATTCTTCATGTTGAGCAACTTTTATCATGTTTTATTGGAATTTGATATTGATTGAGTATTGACTCAAAGTTGAGGTTGACGTTGTGAAACTAAATATTAAAATGGGGCTTGTTATTGATAATTCCATTGCCCGGTCGTTATTGTTTTGTTGTTTGGGTGAGGAAGAGTGTAAAGCACGAAGGGTGATGCCGTGCCATTGTATATTTATTATCATGCGAGGAAAGGTGTATTTCACGAAGGGTGATGCCGTGCCATTTCATATTCATTATCATGTGAGGAAGAGCATAAAGCACGAAGGGTGATGCCGTGCCATTTTATATTCATTATCATTTTATTTCATTTGTTATGGTGAGGACGAGAGTAAAAGCACGAAGGGTGATGCCGTGCACTTGTTTGTTGTGTTTCTTTGCCGTTCTATTCTCATGATTTCATACTCCCCTCAGCACGTTTTCCCCCCTCCCGTTAATATGTGTTTAGTTTCTATTATTTGTTATTATGCCCGTATATTGCTTAACTGCACAGGTTTATATATGTGTCCTTCCCTAGCCTCGTCACTATTTCGTCGAGGTTAGGCTGAACACTTACCAGTACATGGGGTCGGTTGTACGGATACTGCACTATGTACTTTCTGTACAAATTTCGGTACCTGACCGTGCTGACCCGAGTGAGTTGTTGCCTTCAGTCCAACAGGAGACCCAAGGTAGATCTGCCGGCGTTCCTAGAGTCCCCTTCCAGTTATCCTAGTTTTCCTATTTTCTTTTAATTCGAGAACAGTTGTATTTTCTTTCAGCCAGTATTTGTAGTGACTCTTAGAAGTTCGTCGATTGCAACACCAGATTTTGGGTAGTCGTGTATTAGTACTTGGATTATTATGAATTTCTGCACTTCTTTACTCTGTTTTGGTTTAATTATTGTTATTTACTGATCTGGATTGTGGTTAGCGTATTAAATCTTTATCTGTTGGCTTGCCTAGCATTCTAAAAAGTTAGGCGCCATCACGATCCCGATGGTGGGAAATCTGGGTCCTGACAAGTTGATATCAGTGCACTAGGTTGCCTAGGTCTCACAATTCACGAACAAGCTAGGTAGAGTCTGGGGGATCGATACAGAGACGTCTGTGTTTATCCTCCAAAGGCTACAGAGTTTAGGAACAATATCGCTTCTATTCTTCTCTATGGTGCGATTTGATCTCTCAATGCTAATTGAACTTTCTACTCTTGTCCTTTCGCAGATGGCGAGAACATGTACCGCTTCATCAGCTGATCAGCAGCTCGAGCCCCCAGTGGAAGCTCCTATGAGGGGCAGAGGACGAGGTCGAGGCCGTGCTAGAGGACGAGGAAAGGGCAGGGCTCAGCCTAGAGCTCGAGCAGCAGCACCAGTAGCGAAGCCTCGGGTGGATTTTGATGATGAGGTTCCGGCCCAGACTATTCCTGCCGGACCAGCTCAGGTTCCAGAGGGGTTCATAGCCACCCAGTGCTTCAGGATGCTTTGGTCCGTCTAGTGGGCCTTATGAAGAGTGTTACTCAGGCTGGCACATTCCCTGTAGCACCAGCCGTCTCTCGGGCTGTGAGAGGAGCATAGACTCCTTCTACTCACACTCCGGAGCAGATAACTCCTCAGTTTCAGACTCCAGCAGCTCATCCAGTTAGGGTAGTTCCACCGGGTGATGCAACACAAACCGATGATAGCTCATCTATATCTTCTGATGCTTTGTGGAGGTTGGATAGGTTTACCAAGATTTTCACCACTCATTATGGCAGTACATCTTCAGAGCATCCCCAGGACTATCTGGACATGTGTCATGAGGTGTTACGTAACAAGGAGATAGTGGAGACCAATGGGGTCGACTTTGCTGCTTTTCGTCTGTCAGGTTCTGCCAAGAAATGGTGGAGGAATTTTTTTTTGGCCAGACCACCTGGGTAGCCTACTTTGACTTGGGGCCAGTTCTCTCGGATATTTCTCGAGAAGTTCCTTCCTGTTACACTGAGAGAGGAATATCACAGGCAGTTCGAGAATCTCCAGCAGGCAAGTATGTCCGGTACTCAGTACAAGACCCGCTTTATTGATTTGGCATGTCATGCTCTTCTTATTCTCCCCACGAAGAGAGAGAGGGTGAGGAGGTTTATTGAGGGACTTGCTTAGCCTATCAGATTGCAGATGGCTAAAGAGATAGGGAGTGAGATTCCTTTCCAGGATGCGACCAATGTGGCCAGACGAGTTGAGATGCTTTTAGCTCAAGGGGAGTGGTTAGGGGTCTGACAATAGGCCTCATCACTCCGGTGGATTCAGTGGGGCCTCATCTGGAGGATGGGGTACTTTTGGTAGAGGCCATCCTCCCAGGCTATTCCATTCAACACTTCAGACTTCTCACGGTGCCTCAGGTGGCCGTGACTCTCATATGCAGTATTCTGATCAGCTAGCCTACAGTGCACCACCAGATCATATCAGTGCACCTCCGCTCCAGAGTTTTCAGGGTGGTTACCCAGGCCGCCAAGGTCAGTTTCAGGGTCATCAGCCACAGCAGCCGATGTCTTGTTATACTTGCGGTGATCCGAGGCACATTGTTAGGTACTATCCTCGAGCATTGAGCAGTTCTCAGCCCCAGGGTTCTCGTGTCATGGTCCCGGCATCGGGTGTTCCACCGCCGGCTCAGCCAGCTAGAGGTAGGGGTTAGACAGCTAGAGATTGAGGTCGAGGTATTAGAGGTGAAGGTCAGGCCGCTAGAGGTGGAGGCCAGCCAACAGGAGGTCGTCCCAGGGATATAGTTCAGAGTGGTGGGGCCCAGCCCCGATGTTATGCTTTCCCATCTAGGCCTGAGGCTGAGTCATCTAATGCTATTATCACAAGTACTGTTTCTATTTGCAGTAGAGATGCTTCAGTTCTATTTGATCCGGGATCTACATACTCCTATGTATCATATTATTTTGCTTCATATTTGGTTGTGCCTCGTGATTCTTTGAGTGCTCTCATGTATGTGTCCACACCGGTGGGTGATTCTATATTGTAGATCATGTCTATCACTAGTGTGTGGTTATTATTGGGGGTCTTGAGACCAGTGTAGATCTCCTACTTGTCAATGTGGTTAATTTTGATGTCATTTTGGGGATGGATTGGTTGTCACCTTATCATGTTATATTGGACTATCATGCTAAGACCGTGACCCTAGCCTTGCCGGGATTTCCTCGATTGGAGTGGAGACGGACTCCTGGTCATTCTACTAGTAGGGTTATTTCTTATATGAAGGCTCGGCGTATGGTCGAGAAGGGGTGTTTGGCTTATTTGGCTTATGTTCATGATTCCAGTGCAGAGGTTCCTTCCATGGATTCTGTGCCAGTTGTTCGGGAGTTCCCAGAGGTATTTCCTGCAGACCTACCGGGGATGCCACCCGACAGGGATATTGACTTTTGCATTGATTTGGCTCTGGGCACTCGGCCCATTTCTTTTCCATCGTACCGCATGGCCCCGCCGGAGTTGAAAGAATTATAGGAGTAGTTGTAAGATTTGCTTGATAAAGGCTTTATTAACCTAGTGTCTCGCCCTGGGGTGCGCCAGTGTTGTTTGTAAAGAAGAAGGATGGGTCGATGAGGATGTGCATAAACTATCGGCAGTTGAACAAAGTCACCATCAAGAACATGTATCCATTGCCGAGGATTGATGACTTATATGATCCACTTCAGGGTGCCAAGGTGTTTTCAAAGATACATTTGAGGTCTGGCTACCATCAGTTGAGGATTAGGGCATCCGATGTCCCTAAGACCGTTGTTCGGACCCGGTACGTGCATTATGAGTTTCTAGTGATGTTGTTTGGGTTGACCAATGCCCACCAACATTTATGGATTTGATGAACCGAGTGTTCAAGCCCTACCTGGATTCCTTTTTGATTGTTTTTATAGATGATATCTTGATCTACTCCCGTAGTCGAGAGAAGCATGAGCAGCATCTTCGGATCGTTCTTCAGACTCTAAGAGACAGCCAGTTATATTCAAAGTTTTCGAAATGTGAGTTTTCGTTGAGTTCAATTTCATTCTTGGTCACGTTATATCAGCAGAGGGTACTTAGATGGATCTTAAGAAGATTGAGGCAGTCAAGGACTGGCCTAGACCCACATCAGCTATAGAGATCCAGAGTTTCTTGGGTTTGGAGGGTTATTACCATAGGTTTGTGGAAGGGTTTTCATCTATAGCAGCCCCGATGACCAGGTTGACCCAGAAGGGTGCCCCGTTCAGGTGGTAGGACGAGTGTGAGGCGAGCTTTCAGAAACTCAAGACAGCTTTGACTACGGCGCCGGTGTTGGTTTTGCCCACAGGTTCAGGGCCATATACAGTATATTGTGACGCATCTCATATTGGACTTGGTGCGGTATTGATGCAGGTGGCAAGGTTATTGCATATGCTTTGCGGGAGTTGAAGATTCACGAGAAGAATTATCCAGTTCATGACTTGGATCTAGCAGCCATTGTTTACGCGCTGAAGATTTGGAGGCACTATCTATATGGCGTGTCATGTGAGGTGTTCACGCATCATAAGAGTTTGCAGTATTTGTTCAAGCAGAAGGAGCTCAATTTGAGGAAAAGGAGGTGGTTGGAGCTATTGAAAGACTATGATATCACCATCTCGTATCATAATGGGAAGGCCAATGTGGTGGCCGATGCTTTGAGTAGGTGTCGCACCTCCTTTTTCACTACACCCCTCCGGGAGGGTATAATAAAGGGAGTTTTTCCAACTAAAGGACAATCGAAACGAGATTATATTATTAAAGGAATTCAGAGTCGCCACTTGGGAGATTTATGGTGTCCCAAGTCACCGGTCCAAATCCCGAGTTGAGGAAAGGGTTGACTCTGTAGGAATTCTGTTAACCCGGGAGAAGGTGTTAGGCATTCCCGAGTTCCGTGGTTCTAGAACGGTCGCTAAACTGTTATAAATGGCTCAATTATCTGATTTTAAAACAATTATAAACCTATGTGCATTTTACTTTAAACCGCTTTTATTTAATTAATTAAAGGAAGATTGCAACGTTATTTAAAATATGTTTCAAACCACGTCACATAAATACACCCGCAGTTTGCAACACATTTCAGCTAAAGTTGAGATTTGGATTTGGGTCACATAAATGTGCACCCGAGTTTAGGAAAGTAATATTATTAAAATAACGCGCCTAAAGCAACTACGCGTTTTTAACTTTGCGAGGGCCATGGAAATTTGCTAAATGGCATGCCTCGAATTCTAAGGATTTTAAAAGAAACAATTAAATGAGGGCCATGCATTTGAGGTTTTATTTGGCGCGGCGCACCTCAATTCTAATTTAAAGGGCATGGCTAATTAACAAAAAAACGGATGGGAGTTCCTACCTATGTTATGCTAACTCAGGCTAATAATTTAATAAACAACAAACTAGTAACAACCTACTCCTATTAGATTATGGAATGGATGGGCTAATCGAAACTACATTTGGGCTGCCCATTATAACTTGCTTAATATGCGAAATAACTGGGCTCCAAGTGAAGCCCAACTTGGCAGCCTGATTGCGGAGGAGAATGTAGTTGCATCTGGGCCAACAATGATAAACCAACACATGATTCAGCAGATATATTTGAAACCAGTTATCACTCAAGAAATATAGAATTGGACAAACACTAATCACCCTTAAACTCAATGTAAAACACATTTTAAAATTGGCGCATGTATTCTACGGCAAAGCATAATTTCCAGTCGCACAAATTAACCGTCATCCAATGTCAAAAT
Source organism: Nicotiana attenuata (assembly GCF_001879085.1). Taxonomy (NCBI): domain Eukaryota; kingdom Viridiplantae; phylum Streptophyta; class Magnoliopsida; order Solanales; family Solanaceae; genus Nicotiana; species Nicotiana attenuata. The sequence goes on from NC_031998.1 coordinate 20,231,716, forward strand.
TCAGCAATTGCAAATTCATAGACATGTGATTCACATTGGCCTGTTTAACAGGACTTGACTGATCTACTCTTTCAAACAAAAACAAAGACTACATATGATGAACTAATTTGAGTCTGAAGATTTCCAAAGTTAAAATAAGTCTTAGATTCATCGGAGATTCTCTTCAAAATGCAAGAGTACAATATGAGAACAACTGCAGAACTGTATGGTAAATATATATATATATATATATCTGCTACAACAAATTCCTAGTCATATGGGAGCAAACTTGGATACAGACAATGGGACTAGAGCCTATACCAATTAGTTAGAACAAATGGTCCGAATTGATACACATTCAAATCAGTTCCATGATAAACCACAATACAAAATCGACAAGTTTTAACTAATTAGACCTAAAAAAAAACCACAGTCCTTGGTTAATACACAATATAATGTCTAAAACAGCTTTGCATTCTACCAAATTCAGATCAATCCTTAGTACAAAATGTACACAAAAAGCTAAGCTAAAACCAGATAATAACATGACAAAATTAATCATAAACTAAGATTGATAAAATCATTCGAATCCAATTGGTCACAGATCTTTATACAAGTCCTAATCTGGCTTCATTTCTGCCATGGTTCAAGAGGATACCTGGTACAATTAGCGCAAAGGATAAAGGAGAAAGTCAGTAGCAGAAGAAGGCACTTCAGCAGCTCATCAATGACACAACCAGCTTCCTTTACACCAGATCCAGCCCAAGATCAATCAGAGAGCATTTTTAAATTCGAACACTTCCAAAAATTGCAGAAAATTTCAATGTAACAGTGACTCTAAGATCTTCTTTGTATCCTTTTAATTATCCAAATTCTCTTCAGTATTTCCTAGCCGCCTCAGTTTTCCAGTTTTTCTCTTTTTTTTTATCTCTTCAAACGTTGCCTTGAAAGGCAAGAATGAGATGCCTTTATAGGCAAGGTAATAGGGCAACTATCAGATTTCATTTTTTCAATTCTACCCTTTTCTAATTTTGGTTTTTGCTACTTAATCCCTCAAGTTTTGGCTTGCTTGCCAAGTAACACCTATTTTCAGCTTCTAGGAAGCTTCTTCAGGTGGTTATCAAAAGATTTCCTAAATGAACTACCCAAATTGCCACCCCCCATCCCCTGAAAATTACCTTAGACCAAATGGGGCCAAATGACCCAAGACCAATCCCAAACTTGGGCCAACAGATAGTCTTCAAGAAAAATTGGACCTTCGCTCAATGGGCTCATACTGATAAAACCCCAAACTCAACCCAAACCACAAAACTTTAGAGAAAAGAAATAGCAAGTCCAATTCGAGACTGAAACAATCCAAACATAATTATTACTTTTCTTTTATTTTATTTTTTTGAATAAAACACTTTGATAGAAACACTGCAAATCAATGCTAAATTAAGGAAAACAACTGAACTGAAAGAGGAAGAAGTTAATGACTAATATCCGAACTTAAAGAAGAAAGGAACATAAAATACCGATGGAGTTCAATTGACTTTAAAAATCTTCAAAGCAAGGATGACTTGAATTCGAACTCTGGTGAATCTGAGAGCTCGACCAAACGGTGAGAATTACCACACAAACATTAGCAGGACTTTTGTTCATGGCTAATGATTCGTGAAGCAATCCTCAACACGTGTTAAGAAGAAACGGAGCAGAGGCTCGAGAGAATGAGAAATTCAAGAAACAGTTATCCGAACATCGACCAAATCCATCGGAAAATCTTCTTGATTGTTCGAACAAAGTTATTTTGTTGAATGGCTAGGTAATTCACAAAGTATTGACCATGGGTTGAAGATTTAATCCGAGATATTTGGGAAAAAGAAGAAAAGATTGGATTTTTATTCTTTGATCCGAAATTCGGAAAAATCCAGTAGTCCTTTGAAGAAATTGGTGGCAGGACATGAAAGAGGGGACGATGGGGGTTGTCTAGTCGAAATTTGGATGGATTTGGAAGTGCTTCGCCGCCGTGATGCGATTTCCGGACGGCGGAGCTAGGTGGAGAGGGGCGGTGATTTCAAAGGAAAGGGAGATTAGGTTTTGGCTCAAGAATGGGGATTATTGAAGACATAACGGAAGGGGGTCGTTTAATGGGTGGGACAGAGGGGAACGACGTAGTTTCATCGCACAACTACGTCGTTCGGAGGGAAGGGGCTAGCCGGGTTGGGGATTGGGTTTGGTCGGGTTTTGGGCTGGGTCTTGAGGGAATTTCAATTGGGCTGGGTAAGATTCACTCAATTCGGCCCAAAATTCAGCTCCTTTCTTCTTCTTTTTCAATTCTTATCAATTTTTCAACAATTCCTTTTTCTTTTTTTTTTTTTAATTAGATCAAAATTTAAATTAATCCCTAGAACCTAATTATCCTAAAAACTAATTAAACCTAGATGATTATCACAATTAATTAAAAACAAATAAAAAGAGAACTACTCAAAAATAAAAGTGCGAATTAAACTATTTTTGTGATTTTCCCTTTTTCTTATAAAATAACTTAATTACTAATTAATTCTTGAAATTGCAAAATTAACTCCTAAATGCACATGCAACACATTTTTTGTATTTTTTCAATAATAAAAATAAAATAAACATGCACAGACAAATGCAAACCATAACAGAAAAATGCCACAAAAAATCCAAAAAAAACTTTGCAAAACCAATGAAAAGGAATTAATTTGTTTTTAATTTATGGGAGTAATTCATATAATGCAAAAATCAACGTGCTCACAGCTGCCCCTCTTTGCTCGGAAACACGAAGAGTTTTCGTGCAAAGATAAAGTGAGAGAATACGAGCAATTTTTGCCCGTTCGAATACTCCGTGGGTAAGCATTNAAAATAAAGGAAAAATATCAAAACTCTTGGGAATGCTTATATATGCATGTACATGCTATTTTGAGAATATTTTGAGTATAAAAAATATGTAGGAAAAAATTGGGTATCAACATTGTCAACTCGGGAAGTTACACAAATTGTCTTTACTTGAGCATCAACAAAAGTTCTTCCATTTCACAATTATTATATGTCGATGCCTGGGGTCCGGCACCCACTCTTTCATCTCAAGGACACAGATATTTTCTAGTATTTATTGATGATTACACGAGCAATTCTTGGGGGTATCCTGTTTCTCACAAATCTGATGTGTTGCCAATATTTAATCAATTTTGTACCCTTGTTGAAAGACAATTTAATACCATAATTAAAGCAATTCAATCCGATTGGGGTGGGGAATTTCGATCCTTATCACCTGTGCTTAGTCAAATTGGCATTGCTCATCGAGTATCTTGCCGTCATACTCATGAGCAACAAGGCAAAGTTGAACGAAAAAATCACCATGTGGTTAAAACCGGCCTTAGCCTTCTTTCCCACAGTTCAATTCCCTTTTGCTATTGGAAATACGCACTTGAGTCCGCTGTTTTTCTCATTAATCGTCTTCCCTCAGTAATAACTCGTGGTCTCTCCCTGTATGAACTGTTCCATCATTCCAAACCTGACTATTCTTTTCTTAAGGTTTTCGGTTGCTTATGTTTACCTTACCTCCGACCTTATAATAACACAAGTTTGATTTTCGAAGAAAACCTTGTGTGTTTCTTGGCTACAACTCAACTCACCTCAGGTATTGCTGTTTAGATCAATCCACTGGATGAGTCTATGTTGCTCGACATGTTCGCTTTGATGAACACACCTTTCCATTCGCCAAACCATCGATCCTTGGCCCTGCACCCAATCAGTATTCGTCTACCGCACCTTGGGCTTCCCTTCCAATTTCCGTGTCTCCATCAAGGGTTGTTCACCAATCCTCTCCCGTTGGAGTTCTTCCTCCGGTGTTGCCTAATCCTGCTCAATCACCTCCACCTTCACTACTTCATCCTACCATTAATTCAGGAGACTCTTCTTTCCCCTCCTTAAATCCCGATCAAACTCCCAGTCCATCCCCCATATTTAGTCCCACATCTTCTTCACATTCTCCCGCTCTACTACCAACTTCCCTCCAAGGTGTTCCCAACACCTTATCCCCGGGATTTCCTCTTGTTGTCGACTTAAGTAACTATGATATGTTCCAGATTCTTCCCCAGCTTCACTGCCCCCTCCAACCCATACCAATAGGCTCAAAGCCCTTCCTCAACACTCACATCATATGGTACTTAGGCACATGCCCCCGTCCTCTAATTTGGCCACTACCTTAGATTCACTACCCCCTCCCGCGTATGAGCTGTCTAGTTTCACTAAAGCTTCCAAAAATAAAGAATGATGGGTTGCTATGGAATTTGAAATGGATACATTAATACGAATGATACTGGGTCATTGGTTCCTTATGATCCCTCAATGAATGTCCTTGGGTGCAAATGGGTATTTCGCGTCAAAAGAAATTCTTCTGGTGCGATAGAGCGTTATAAGGCTCGCTTAGTCGCGAAGGGGTTTCACGAACTTGAGGGCCATGACTACTACGAAACGTTTAGTCATGTTGTTAAGACGGCTACCATTCGTACTGTTCTTACCTTGGTAGCATCTTACAATTAGGTGTTGCGTCAATTAGATATGCAAAATGCCTTTCTCCATGATAAGCTTTAATAACAAGTCTCTATGTCACAACCTTCTGGCTTCATACATCCTCAATATCCGAATCATGTCTATAAACTTAAGAAATCCCTCTACGGTCTCAAATAGGCGCCTCGGGCATGGTACATGTGTCTCCTTAAGTTCCTTCTCACTGCTAGGTTCACTACTTCAAAATCAGATACATCCTTATTTATTTATCGAGCGCATGGTGTAGTGGATTATATTTTGGTCTATGTAGATAATATTATTGTCACTGGAAACAACTCATCATTTCTGGAAAGCGTGCTCTCAAAACTTGGTGCAGAATTTTCAATTCATGACCTTGGTCCCTTAAGTTTTTCCTTGGAATTCAAGTCTCTCATGGATCTGCCAGTATCACCCTCTCTTAGGAGCAATACATTACTTCTCTTCTCAAAAATGCTAATATGAAAAGCTGTAAACCACTTTCCACACCTATGGCAATAAACTCAAACCTCCACGTTGGTGAAAGTCCCCTATTCCATGATGCCACTTTGTATCAGAAAATTGTTGGAGCCTTACAATATGTCACACTCACTCGTCCTGCCATTGCCTTTGTCGTCAACAAAGCTTGACAATTTATGCATAATCCCACAGTCAATCAATGGGCTGCAGTTAAGTGTATTCTACCCTATTTAACGAACGCTCGACATTTCTATTTTTACATTTCGTGCTCCTCCACATTGTTTCTTCAGGCTTTCACTGACTCGGATTGGGCAGGGTTCCTAGATGATCGTAAGTCAACTGGAGGATATGTCATCTTCCTTGGTGATTCTCTTGTCTCGTGGTCTTCGAAGAAACAACGGACTGTGGCTCGATCCTCCACTCAGTCAGAATACAAGGCACTTGTTGATGATGCGGCAGAGCTAACTTGGATTAAGTCTATCCTTAATGAGCTTGGGTTGCACCTTCCCAAAGCTCCTATCTTGTCGTGTGATAATATTGGTACGGCCTACCTCTCCATTAATCCAGTCTTTCATGCTCGCACAAAGCATGTCGAGATAGATTTTCATTTTTTGCGGGATAGGGACGCTAAGAAGGATCACCTAGTACAATTCTTGTCGTCTAAAGATCAATTGGCCGATGTCTTGACAAAGCCACTTTCAGATGCGCGCTTTGAGTTTCTACGTTCCAAACTAAACGTGTCTTCGCCTCCTTCAGTTTGCAAGGGGAGTATTAGACCGTGTCCTTCCCAGTCAGATAAGGGATAGGTTTTAGCTATTCTTAACTTATATCTTAGTGTAACTGTATCTCTCAATCCTTATCAAATTGTATAGCCTTCTTGTATATATTTGCATCCAAAGATTACGTATGAATAAAGAGAGAAACAATAACAAAACCAGTGCTTCAACTTCTCTATTTTTCGTGCTTTTACAAGGTGACATGCTCGTTTGGATCAGTTATTCCGTTGTATTTCGGGATCTCGGGCATACGGAACTTCTTAGGGATTGGCTTCGGAGCCGTGCTTGGGGGAAAGGCTTTTGGACAAACTTTTTGGAATCAAGTCCTTTCAACAACGGTGATCCCCTTGGAATTTGGTCGACCCTGGAATTATAAGTTTCCACTTTCTTATCGTTTTCCTCGATCTTCTTTTCCCCGGTCTCGATTCGCTTTGTCAGTTCCTCGAGCACCTTTACGATAGTAGGATTGGTCTCCGATTCTCCTCCATTCGATCTCTTTGGCACCGATTCGGCTCTATGAACAACTTCTTGCAATGACTCAAGCTGGATCCTGCTTCGTGTACGATTCTGATTTTGGAATTGTGGTATTGCAGCTTGTTGAGTCTGCAACATTTCGAATATCATCCGAAGGCTAATCTCGCCTTCTCCACCACCCTGCGTTTTGATCGGCTGTTCGAGCATATCTACGGATGCTATTTTCAGGATCGACTCCCAAATTCCCATTGATGGCAATATGGGAGCTAACGTCGATCGGGTCCACGACCAGAGCTCCATCAGGGTTGACTGGAAGTACTTCGTTTCCTGGGGCAGCTATGTTGTCGTTCTCTCCATGAAGACCAAGACCGTTGTATGTATGTGTGTGGGTGCTACTTGAGAGTTTGACATGCTGATCCTGGAATCAATGACACGTCAAAAAATAAGCGTAAAATTATGTGTATTACGAAAATTGTACCAGGAAATCACTATTATCCTTAGCCCCGCGATGGGCGCCAAACTATTTACCCTTAAAATCGGATAACAATTAAACTTATAAGTGGTTTTAAGGATAGTGATTTCACTTGGTACAAACTGATAAATATAAGAATTAATGCTAGGAATTAATAGTAAAATAAAATAAACCAATGTAATGAACAACTGTGGTCCTCGAGCTAGACCGCCCTCCAACCAACTAAGTATGCTATTGAAAAGTATGAACTTGAACAACAGAGCTTGCAAGAGAAAATATAATATATTGTCTTGTTATGCGTGAATGTATGATGATTACAAATGATTAGAACCATCTTTATATAGTAGATGAATCCTATTTATGGTACAATTCTAATTACAGAAGTAAATCCAATGATATGCTAAATATCCGATCCTGACTCGATACGTGCCGAGATTTCCGCCACGATCCTCGCCCGACAACGAATATCTCGGCTTTCTGTTATTCTACGTAGCATGCCTCCTTCGATCTTGCTCGATCTCTTTCTCGCTTCAGTCTCGATCACGGTTGGCCTCGATCTTGATCAGCCCATTGATCCAAGAGCTTACCAATCCATCTCCGTACCATGTTCCGATATAACTGGGGCTGGGCCTTGATTTTCCGTCCCGATTCCGGTTAGTCGCACAAAATTAGGTCAGCCTGATTTTGACAGTATACATAAATATATACCTAATCATCAGAATTCAATTTGTTTGTTTTTATTTCAGAACAACTTTTTCTCCTATTTACTTCTTCAGAAATAATTCCTTAATAAATATAAAACTAATAGTTAGGTTTTGATTTAGGATTTAGGATTTTGAAGTCAACTATTAAATTTGTTAACGTCGTACTAATCCACTTTGACAATGATACTGCGCAATAGAATTATGACCTTTTATAGACTTCAAATTCCATTGATTCCCTTCTCTTTTATAAATGTGAAGTATGGAATACTTCCTGTAGAAACGTTTTAAAGGTATAAGGTGAATTTTGTCGAACAAGAATTCATGTCTAATAACAGTCGCAAGAAATCTGTTTCTTTTACACATGATGAAAAGCTGAAGTTCAAGCCAGGTGGAACTATTGGCGCCACTATATAAGAAAGATCTCATGACAATTATTGTTGGTTGAATGACAGCCAGAGTCATCAACATTATTTTTCTTACCAAGAAAAGATAATCTTTAGTATATCTGCGTTTTAAAATTTATTTTATTTTCTTATACTAGAAGTGTTGTGATATATTTAAAAGGTGGACAAATGTCCATCCATATGGCAAGATGCATGCAAGTAAGTAGACAAATGTCTATCCATGTGGCAAGATGCATGTAAGTCTTGACAATCATACTTGACAAATGACAAGAGACTTTACAAATAGCAAGAAAAGCCTTAAGCTTTTTTGCCTATAAAAGGGTCTTCCCTTAAGCCAATTTCACACAGCAAAAACATCATTTCTCTCCTTTCCTTTCACGCCTCTCTTCTTCCTTTGTTGTCCAATATTAAATATTAGTTGTTTCCTTTCTTATTTACTTTTCCTAATAGCTAGCTGGGTTTGTAATTTAATATTTTGCTGATTCTTGTATACTCTAAATAAATTAGAGATGGGCTTGTTTAATCCTGGAAAAATATTTTACATTGCTGAAATAGTTTCTGAAATACGACTCAAGTCAATCTGTGTATCCGCTTACAAATAATATTGAAGCAGGGTTATTTTTGAAATTGTTGCTCTTAATTACTACAAGAAGTGTATATGTGTTACTGCAAATAATCTAGCATTCTTTGCATGGTTAATTATACAAATATCAACATCGTGGGACATGATTCATATTTGAACAGGAAACGCGATCTAATTTTCTAAATCAGATATTAGGTTATTTGTGTTTGTTTTCATATTTAATAGTATACAAATAGCACTATTTTTTCTTTCTGAAAGAGTAAAAGTTATAACGATAAAATAAGCGAATATACGTAAATGAAAGCATGTAGTTTATTACGCTGGTTCTTGTAGTTCTTCTTTGGGGCCTCAAAGTAAAGAAATATGTTGAATTTCTCGTAATTCTTCACTAATTAATTCTCTTTTTTTTTCTTCTTCAGCTAATAGGATATTAAATTTGCATGTATATAAAACTAATAAAATATACGTATAAAGATGAATAAGTATCCTAAGTTTTTATGTAAGTATAAGATTAGCTTTGAGAATATAGATATTTAAAAACAAGGAAACACTAATCCTTTTTCTCATTCTTCATTATAAATTTGTGTACTTATAACAATTATCAATATCTATCTGCCCCCTTTAATTTTGACTACAAATTAATCATCATGGAATTATCTATTTAAAAAACACGATTAACCAACTCCAATATTCAGAATTTGGCTAGCAAGAAAGATTGCAAACGAAGAAAACTGTAACAAATAAATAACAACTGAAATGCTCAAAGTCCATGATATACATTAAGTACTATTCTTGTCCTTGTGAAATTGATAAAGGGATTAGCTTGATGAGTTTTTGGAGCATATTTGTTGTATTATGTAATCAATTAAAGATTTTAATAGCACATTACTGGAAGTTAGATGATAATTCTCAAAATCTCAAGTATATAAATTTATAAATTGGGGTAAGAGACACTTTAAAATGTTCTTATGCAAGTAAATTTAACATGGATATGAAACTTCTAGAAGTCTAGAACCGATAGGGATAACGATTCTAATAGTTGAAAATTAAATTAAACGTAGGCTCTTGCAAGAATTGATGATAATTTTAGAGAAATAAAGAATATTGGAGAAGAAGACTGAAAAAGTAGAATGAAGCAGCATGCCAAAAGAGGACTCGTAGGATTACCATGAACCATGATTTCCTTTTCTTTTTTAATATCTCAAAAGTTTACTTTATTAGAAACAGAAGTAGGGTATAGGCCGGGCAACTTATTTTTTTAGAGAGAGTAGGAAACATAACCAACCTGTTTAAATTTATTGATAATTTTTATTTGTATTGCTGATAAACTGAGGTTGCGGAGGAGTTGTGATGACCCAAAAGGTCATCTTCTGTTTTAGAACTCAATTCAGTGTTCCTAAGCCTTAAAAACCTCATTTTATCTCTCCTCGATTTGCATGCGCAATCCGGGCGTATATCCGGAAAGCTTTTATGTGAAAAATTGAGGAAATAATAATTATTGGCCTAAAAAGTTAATTTTTCTTGACTTCGGTCAATATTTCGGGTAAACGGATTCGGACCGGTGTTCTGACGGTCCCGGTGGGTCCGTAGTAAAATATGGGATCTGGATGTATGCCCGGAATCGAATTCCGAGGTTCCTAGCCCGAGAAATGAATTTTTGATGAAAATTGTTAAACTGGAATTATAAAGGTTTTAAGAATTTGGTTAATAATTGATCTTGTTGATACCGGGTCCGTATCGTGGTTCCCGAGCCCGGTACAATTCTGCTATGATATTTATATCTTATCGGTGAAATTTGGTGAGAAACAGGACTGATTTGACGTGATTCGGACCTTTGGTTGAGAAAATAGAAGTTTTGAACTTTCTTGAAAATTTCATGCAATTTGATGCTAAATTTGTAGTCCTAGATGTTATTTATGATGTTTTAAGACTTGTGTGCATGTTTGTTTAGAGCCCCGAAGGCTTGGGTGAGTTTTGAATAGGCTACGGGATGTTTTAGACTTAGGAAAATCTGGTATTTTGCTGCAGGAGTTGTTCCGATATGCCCTTCTTCGCGTTCGCGTAGGTAGTATCGCGAATGCGAAAGATAAAAAGAGGCAGGGGGAATTTTTTCTTCTCGAACGCGGAGCAGCGAGGGCTTTACCCTTCGCGAACGCGATCCATGTACCGCAAACGCGAAGCATGGGACCTGGGGGAGGGGAAGATAACTCATCGCGAACGCGACATTTGGATTGCGAACGCGGAGGCTGGGGGGGATATACCTTCGCGAACGCGATGGGTTACTCGCGAACACTTAGGCCAATAGGGACAGAGCTTCGGGAACGCGAATAAGACATGTCCAGTGCTTTAAAAACATAACAAAAAAAATGGGAAAGGGTCAAATTTTCATATCTTCTTCACTAGAACTCGACTAGGACGATTTTTGAAGAGGGATTTCAACACCAATTCATAGGTTTGTGTTCTTCAACTCATTTCCTTCAATTTTCATCAACACCTATTAGATTTCTAGCCCTAAAACTTGTTCATTCATGGTAGAATTAGGGATTTTGCAAATTTGGGAATTTAGACTTTGATTTGGGGACGGATTCCGAAAATAATTACATATTTGGGCTCGGGGGTGAATGGGTGAATGGATTTTGGTCCGAAACTCGAGTTTTGACCAAGTGGGCCCGGGGTCAATTTTTCACTTTTTGGAAAAAATGTTAGAAAACCTATAATAATGCATTGGAATTGATTTCTTTAGCGATAATTGATATTATTAAGTCAATTATGGCTACATACGAGTGGATTGGAGGCGGAATCTAGAGGAAAAGCGGTGATTAAGCTCTGAGTTTGGTCGTGGTAGCGAGGTAAGTGTTGTGGCTAACCTTAGCTTAAAGGATTAGGTATTGTTTTCTATTTGCTATGTGTTTGTTTGTAGAGTACAACGTATACGTGAGTGACGAGTACCTATACGTTTTTGTCGGGTCATAACATGCGAGTGAGTCTTATTCTTGTGATTGCCGTATCCTTTATTCGTATGCGTTCCTGCGTAAACTGGTTATTCTTCATGTTGAGCAACTTTTATCATGTTTTATTGGAATTTGATATTGATTGAGTATTGACTCAAAGTTGAGGTTGACGTTGTGAAACTAAATATTAAAATGGGGCTTGTTATTGATAATTCCATTGCCCGGTCGTTATTGTTTTGTTGTTTGGGTGAGGAAGAGTGTAAAGCACGAAGGGTGATGCCGTGCCATTGTATATTTATTATCATGCGAGGAAAGGTGTATTTCACGAAGGGTGATGCCGTGCCATTTCATATTCATTATCATGTGAGGAAGAGCATAAAGCACGAAGGGTGATGCCGTGCCATTTTATATTCATTATCATTTTATTTCATTTGTTATGGTGAGGACGAGAGTAAAAGCACGAAGGGTGATGCCGTGCACTTGTTTGTTGTGTTTCTTTGCCGTTCTATTCTCATGATTTCATACTCCCCTCAGCACGTTTTCCCCCCTCCCGTTAATATGTGTTTAGTTTCTATTATTTGTTATTATGCCCGTATATTGCTTAACTGCACAGGTTTATATATGTGTCCTTCCCTAGCCTCGTCACTATTTCGTCGAGGTTAGGCTGAACACTTACCAGTACATGGGGTCGGTTGTACGGATACTGCACTATGTACTTTCTGTACAAATTTCGGTACCTGACCGTGCTGACCCGAGTGAGTTGTTGCCTTCAGTCCAACAGGAGACCCAAGGTAGATCTGCCGGCGTTCCTAGAGTCCCCTTCCAGTTATCCTAGTTTTCCTATTTTCTTTTAATTCGAGAACAGTTGTATTTTCTTTCAGCCAGTATTTGTAGTGACTCTTAGAAGTTCGTCGATTGCAACACCAGATTTTGGGTAGTCGTGTATTAGTACTTGGATTATTATGAATTTCTGCACTTCTTTACTCTGTTTTGGTTTAATTATTGTTATTTACTGATCTGGATTGTGGTTAGCGTATTAAATCTTTATCTGTTGGCTTGCCTAGCATTCTAAAAAGTTAGGCGCCATCACGATCCCGATGGTGGGAAATCTGGGTCCTGACAAGTTGATATCAGTGCACTAGGTTGCCTAGGTCTCACAATTCACGAACAAGCTAGGTAGAGTCTGGGGGATCGATACAGAGACGTCTGTGTTTATCCTCCAAAGGCTACAGAGTTTAGGAACAATATCGCTTCTATTCTTCTCTATGGTGCGATTTGATCTCTCAATGCTAATTGAACTTTCTACTCTTGTCCTTTCGCAGATGGCGAGAACATGTACCGCTTCATCAGCTGATCAGCAGCTCGAGCCCCCAGTGGAAGCTCCTATGAGGGGCAGAGGACGAGGTCGAGGCCGTGCTAGAGGACGAGGAAAGGGCAGGGCTCAGCCTAGAGCTCGAGCAGCAGCACCAGTAGCGAAGCCTCGGGTGGATTTTGATGATGAGGTTCCGGCCCAGACTATTCCTGCCGGACCAGCTCAGGTTCCAGAGGGGTTCATAGCCACCCAGTGCTTCAGGATGCTTTGGTCCGTCTAGTGGGCCTTATGAAGAGTGTTACTCAGGCTGGCACATTCCCTGTAGCACCAGCCGTCTCTCGGGCTGTGAGAGGAGCATAGACTCCTTCTACTCACACTCCGGAGCAGATAACTCCTCAGTTTCAGACTCCAGCAGCTCATCCAGTTAGGGTAGTTCCACCGGGTGATGCAACACAAACCGATGATAGCTCATCTATATCTTCTGATGCTTTGTGGAGGTTGGATAGGTTTACCAAGATTTTCACCACTCATTATGGCAGTACATCTTCAGAGCATCCCCAGGACTATCTGGACATGTGTCATGAGGTGTTACGTAACAAGGAGATAGTGNCTAATTATCCTAAAAACTAATTAAACCTAGATGATTATCACAATTAATTAAAAACAAATAAAAAGAGAACTACTCAAAAATAAAAGTGCGAATTAAACTATTTTTGTGATTTTCCCTTTTTCTTATAAAATAACTTAATTACTAATTAATTCTTGAAATTGCAAAATTAACTCCTAAATGCACATGCAACACATTTTTTGTATTTTTTCAATAATAAAAATAAAATAAACATGCACAGACAAATGCAAACCATAACAGAAAATGCCACAAAAATCCAAAAAATTGCAAACAATGAAAGGAATTATTTTGTTTTTAATTTATGGGAGTAATTCATATAATGCAAAAATCACGTGCTCACAGCTGCCCCTCTTTGCTCGGAAACACGAAGAGTTTTCGTGCAAAGATAAAGTGAGAGAATACGAGCAATTTTTGCCCGTTCGAATACTCCGTGGGAAGCATTTTTGAAAGATTTGACCGTACCCTGCTTCTGAGGTTGGCTACATATCCTTGGCTATAAAGGAATCAGGTCAGTGTAGTTTAGGAATATTTGGTAGCTGGGACTACCATGGAGCTGTGATTTCACTGTTGCTGCTGCTGCTTACTGAACTCCCTTATTACACCATGTCAAAATAAAAGAAGCTAGACTAAACTATGAGCTATGAATTACAAAACCTATCTATCTCTTCAATCTTGCTCCTGTAACTTTTGTTGCCATGCTGACTTGTATTCTTCCAGTGAAATTCCTCTATTGTCGACTTGAATTAGAATCTGAGATATTTTCCTTTTCTGCAGGTGGATGCCTGACTGCCGAACTGTATTTTGAGATGTTTCCCCTTTTCTCCAGGTGGGCACATGATTGCTGAATTTGAATTGTATTCGGGATGTTGCTCCTTTCTCCAGGTGGGCACCTGACTGCTGAATTTGAACTGTATTCCCTTGTTCTTCAGGCGGGCTCCTGACTGCTGAACTCGAATTATATTCCCATGCTTCGAGCGGCTCCTGACTGCTGNTTGCCGAACTCAAATTGTACTTTGAGATGCTTTCCTTTTCTCCAGGTGGACGCCTGACTGCCAAAAACTTGAACTGTATTCCCGTGCTCTCCAGGTGGGCGCCTGACTTTTGAACTTGAACTGTATCCCCGTGCTTTTCAGGCGGGCTCCTGACTGCTGAACTTGAATTATACTCCCTTGCTTTCCAGGCGGGTTACTGACTGCTAAACTTGAATTATATTCCCATGCTCTCCAGGCGGGCTCCTGATTGCTAAACTTGAATGTATTCCCATGCTTTCCAAGCGGGCTCCTGATTTCCAAACTTGAAGGTATTCCCATGCTCTCCAGGCGGGCTCCTGATTGCCAAACTTGAATGTATTCCCTGCTCTCTAGGCAGGCTCCTGATTGCTGAACTCAAAATGTATTCCTATGCTCTCCAGGCGGGCTCCTGATTGCTAGACTTGAATGTATTCCCTACTCTCCAGGCGGGCTCTTGATTGCTGACTTATTCCCTTGTTCTCCAGGCGGGCTCCTGACTGCTAAACTTGAAATGTATTCCCTACTCTCCAGTCGGGCTCCTGACTGCTAAACTTGAAATGTATTCCCTGCTCTCCAGGCGGGCTCCTCTCCCTTGTTCTCCAGGCGGGATCCTGACTGCTGACTTGAAATGTATTCCCTTGTTCTCCAAGCGAGCTCCTGACTGCCGAACTGAAATGTATTCCCTTGTTCTCCAGGCGGGCTCCTGACTACTGAATTTGAAATTTTTCTCCCTGTTCCCCAAGCAGGTACCTCATTCCAATAAAAATAGACAATACAAAGGAAATTTTCTGCCCCAGTTTGGTAGCTGGGCACACAGGTGAGTGTTAAACTGAATCATTCTACCAACTATTATTAAGAATTTGAAAGCTAAGTTCTATTATCCAAGGAGGTCCTGGCAACTCTTAATTAAACGACAATTATAGATCTAAGATGTATCTTCTAAAGGTATTACTTCCGCTAAGTCTTGTTATCTAAGAGGGTCTTAAACTCTATCCTATTTTCCAGGAAGGTCCTGAAAATCAAAATCAAGTCTTATCCTAAAAAATGACACTTTTACGATTGAATTATACTATCTTACAACAGAACTTACGCTACATCTTGTGATCAAATGGAAATCTTAAAGCTAGGTCCCATTAGTCAGGGGGGGTCCTGAAAACTCCTAATTGACTATGTCCCATTTTACAGGAGGGTCCTGAGAGTTTACGATCAAACATGTTTGGTGCTTGCTCTTCCCCTACGGAGAATTCCTCCTAAACCAACGAAATTTTCTACCCTTGTTTCAATCAAAGAAAAATCTTGTCAGTTTAAATGGTGGTTAGTTGATGGAATTCTTGCTGAAGAAGTCTCCGCTGCCGTGTTTTACTTTGACCTGCTCCCACCGCTGGACTTTCTGACTGACTTTCAAACCCCATGACCTTTGATGACCCGAGTTCTCTATACCATACTGTTGTTTTACATCTCTGACCCCTTTATCTGAACCTTCGCATCTCCTATGACATTACCAAATCATTCCACCGATGAAACTTTCGGTGACTCCTTATATCCCACTTTACATCATGCTATCTTTGGTATGTTTTGGCCACACTGTGCTTTGCAATTTTTGAAGATGGTAGTGAGCTTTGAAGTCCTTTCTTATTTGCTTTGACCAAGACTGACATTGAAACATCTTAGAGAAACAAACCCCGAAAGAAATGAAATGCAATGACCTTGAGAGCTAAGGATGAAGAAAATCCAAAACTGGACGACTTACTAAAAGGGAAAAGGAAAAGAAACTTATCTAAGTGGAACAGCTGGTACCATTGATCATGACATGCATTTTGAATTAACCGGCCCAGTCTGTCAAACTAATCAACTTTCAATTGCCATACTTTGTTGCCCCGGAATTCCATAACCTGATTTCTTCACCCAAACCTTAACCTTGTTTATCCTACGGTGCCCCGAAAGGTTTTCACCAGCAGACCTCTGTTCATCTCTCAACTCACTTTCGCCTTAAGGTGCCCATGAGGGTTTTCACCAATAAGACTCTCTCATTTTTCATTTCTCTCAACTCCCGTCGCCTTATGGTGCCCGCGAGGGTTTTCACCAATAAGACTCTCTCATTTTATTATTTTTCCTGCTTGGACCAGAGTGTTGCCCCTGATATGAATTACCTCTCCTTGCTTGACTTAGCGTTTCTCGAAGACTGATCGGAAGGTCTTTCTTTGGAATGTAGCGTAGGCTTTTGGATAGGGTTAAAAAGAAAAGATATCAAAGGCTCAAAACAATTCAAATGGGTTCAAAATTACAACTTTCGAAATCAGATTTCTTACAACAACCGCAACTTCTGCCCAATTTCTTGCTTGGGGACTTTTGAATTTTTATTTTAATAGGGCCGAACGGCTGCCTACATATCCTTAAAAGGAATCAGGTCGAACATAGTTCATGTCATAGAAATTACTTTGTTGTTGTGATTTTTTCTTTTCTTTTTTCTTCCACTTTTCTTTCTTTTCTTTTCTTTCTTCCTTTTCTCTTTTTGATGTTTTATCTTCTTCTTTTCTTTTCTTTTTCTTCCTTTTTCTTTCTCTTTCTTTTCTTTTCTTTCTTTAACTTATCTTTCACACTTGTGCATCTGATATTTGCTACTCATTCCAAAAGAGGGGTATGAAAAGAAATAAACAAGGCTCAAAGGAGGGTAACGAGGGATAAAATATTTAGATAGCAGAACAAAATGCCTTTGTCATTCCAATCTTCAAAACATGCCAGGTACAAACAAATACAATTAAAGCAAAGAAAATCATACATAATATCTCTTGACCGCATCGGAATTGATGGCCATTCCAACACACTTGCCTTCTATGTCTGTCAAATACAAAGCACCATTGGATAACACTCTCGTCACGATGAACGGCCCCTACCAATTTGGGGCGACTTGCCTTTGGCCTCAGCCTAATGTGGAAGAATACGTCTCAACACTTGCTGACCCACTTCGAACTTTCGTGGACGCACCTTCTTATTATATGCTCTTGCCATTCTTTGTTGATATAATTGACCATGACACACTGCTGCCAATCTTTTCTCATCGATCAAACTCAATTGCTCCATGCGGGTTTTGACCCATTCGTCATCATCAATTTCAGCTTTTGTGACAATCCGAAGGGATGGGATTTCCACTTCCGCAGGTATCACTACCTCGGTGCCATACACAAATAAGTAAGGAGTCTCCCCTACTGAAGTACGAATAGTAGTGCGATATCCCAGCAATGCAAAAGGCAGCTTTTCATGCCACTGTCTAGAACCCTCCACCATTTTCCGGAGTATCTTCTTTATATTCTTGTTGGCCGCCTCAACTACTCAGTTTGCCTTGGGGCGGTAAGGGGTGGAATTGCAATGTGTAATCTTGAACTGCTGACATACCTCTTTCATCAGATGACTATTAAGATTAGCCCCATTGACTGTAATGATCACCTTTGGTATTCCAAACCGACAAATGATATTTGAGTGCACAAAATCAACCACCGCTTTCTTGGTTACAAACTTGAATGTTTTGGCCTCAACCCACTTGGTGAAATAATCAATGGCCACCAGAATAAACCTGTGCCCATTTGATACTGCCGGCTCAATTGGCCCAATGACATCCATGCCCCACGCAACAAAAGGCCATGGTGCAGACATTTTGTGCAATTCTGATGGTGGAGAGTGAATCAAATCTCCATGCACTTGACACTGATGACACTTGCGCACAAAACTGATACAATCTTGCTCCATAGTAAGCCAATAATAACCAGCTCGGAGAATCTTCTTTGCCAACACGTACCCACTCATATGTGGTCCACAAACTCCCGAATGTACTTCGGTCATGATAGATGTGGCCTGTTTAGCATCTATGCACCTCAACAATCCAAGGTCTGGAGTTCTTTTGTACAATACCCCTCCACTGAAAAAAAATCCACTTGCCAACCTCGAATTATTCTCTTTTGATCACATGTGGCCTGCACTGGATACACTCACATTCTGATGTATTCTTTGATATCGTGGAACCATGGCTCACCATCAAGTTCTTCTTCCACCACATTACAATAAGCATGCTGATCGCGGACCTGAATATGCAAAGGGTCCACATAAGCCTTATCTGGATGATGCAACATTGAAGCCAAAGTAGCCAAAGCATCGGCAACCTCATTATGAATCCTCAGAATGTTCTTGAACTCTATTGATTGAAACCGTTGACAAAGATCGTGCAAACATTATCGGTACGATATGAGCTTCAAATCTCGTGTTTCCCATTCCCCTTGAATCTGGTGTACGAGGAGGTCCGAGTCCCCCATGACCAAGACTTCCTGGACACCCATGTCTACAGCCAACCCCAAACCCAAGATACATGCCTCATACTCAGTCATGTTGTTAGTACAGTAGAAATGAAGCTGAGCCGTAACAGGGTAGTGTTGCCCTGTTTCGGAAATAAGTACCGCTCCTATCCCAATGTCTTTCATGTTGACAGCACCATCAAAGAACAGTTTCCATCCTGTCTTCTCAATCTGTTCCAACTCATCAATGTGCATTACCTCTTCATCGGGAAAGTATGTTTTCAAAGGTTTGGATTCTTCATCCACCGGATTTTCGGCCAAATGGTTGGCCAATGCCTGAGCTTTTATCTAGTCCGGGTCACATAGACGATGTCAAATTCTGTGAGCAAGATCTGCCACTTTGCGAGCCTCCCTGTGGGCATAGGCTTCTGAAAGATGTACTTCAATGGATCCAACCGAGAGATGAGGAAAGTGTTATAGGACGACAAGTAATGCTTCAACTTCTGTGCTACCCAAGTTAGGGCGCAACACGTCCTCTCAAGCTAAGTGTACTTAACCTCATAAGATGTGAACTTCTTGCTGAGATAGTATATTGCCTGCTCTTTCCTGCCGGTGATGTCATGCTGACCCAACACACAACCAAACGAATTGTCCAAAACTGTCAAATACAGAATCAAAGGCCTCCCTGGCTCTGGCGGGACCAACACCGGTGGGTTTGACAAATACCCCATTATCTTAACAAATGCTTCTTGGCACTCATCTGTCCACTTGACTACAACATCCTTCTTTAACAGCTTGAAGATAGGCTCACACGTTGTCGGAAGCTGAGCAATAAACCTGCTAATGTAATTCAACCTTCCCAACAAACTCATCACCTCAGTCTTGTTCCTCCGAGGTGGCAATTCTTGTATAGTTTTGATTTTTGATGGGTCCAATTCAATACATCGACAGCTGATTATGAATCCCAACAATTTTCCAGATGGAACACTGAATGCGCACTTTGCAGGATTAAGCTTAAGATTGTAGCTGTGAAGCCTTTGGAAGAACTTTCTCAGATCCCTAACGTGGTCAGACTGCTTCCTGGACTTTATAATTACATCATCCACATAAACCTCGATCTCCCCGTGTATCATGTCGTGGAATATGGTTGTCATTGCCCTCATGTAAGTCGCCTCAGCATTTTTCAAACCAAATGGCATGACCCTGTAGCAGTATGTTCCCCATGGCGTGATGAATGTCGTCTTTTCTGCATCTTCCTCATCCATAAAGATCTGGTGATAGCCCGCATAACAATCCACAAAAGAATCAATCTCATGTTTTGCACAATTATCAATCAATATGTGGATGTTTGGCAGTGGGAAATTATCCTTTGGACTCGCCTTGTTGAGATCACGGTAATCAACGCACACCCTGGTCTTTCCATCCTTCTTTGGCACAGGCACAACGTTGGCTAACAAGGTGGGATACCGCGTGACCCGAATGACCTTTGCCTCAAATTGCTTGGTGACCTCTTCTTTGATCTTCATACTCATATTAGTTTTAAATTTCCTCAGCTTCTGCTTGACAAGGGGGAATGTCGGGTCAGTGGGCAATTTGTGAACCACCAAGTCAGTGCTTAGACCCGGCATGTCGTCATATGACCATGCAAAAACATCCATGTATTCGAACAGTGCTTTAATTATCTCCTCTCTGAGCTGTGGTTCAAGATTGACACTTATTTTAGTTTCCCGGACATTATCTTGATCCCCTAAGTTGATTGCTTCTGTATCATTCAGGTTAGGTTTGGGTTTTTCTTCAAAATGGCTTAATTCTTTACTGATCTCTTCAAAGGCCTCATCATCATCATATTCCACTTCATCATCGCACTCAATTTCTTGTATTATTATTTTATAATTAGATTGGCATTTAAGACTGGGCTGGAGATTCCTCATGCATGTCATGTCACTGAAACCAGCATAAAAAGGACTGTACAAGAGAGAAAAGAAAAACAAAAATAAAACTATCAGGAATGTAAAAGAAGGGAAATTGCATTTCATTGAAATTTTAAGATAACAAGGTTTAACTCATCCAAACGGACGGAACATAGAATCTGAATTACAACCCTGGAAATAATCCAGATTAAACTGAAAGAAAAATCAAAGCCGACTACCAAGACTCCCTCCGAGTAGGAAAAGGAGTAGCTTCCCAATTGTTGATCTTTGCACTGGGCCCCACAAATTGCACATCTACCTTGCTCGATGCCTCTCCAGCTTCCACCATATTCACCTCGTCGAACAACTTTTCAAACCTTTCAAGCAACTCCTTATCAGGACCAACCACAGAACCGGTCATTGTTGTTACTGGGCGCTTCTTGGTACCAGGCCTGACAAAGGATCGGGAGAGACGTGGGATAGGCTTTGGAAGAACCCATGCCCCTCTGTTTCAACTTTCTGGCTCGCCTTATGTCTGCAGCTGGGGGCTTGAACCCCAAACCAAAAGTATCCAGGTTTTTGGGAAGAGACACCGGCTGTACGATACCTTGAAGAGACGCACCCAAACCCTTGTCGGGTACAAAACCATTCTTGAACATTTCGGAGGCTACCATGACTGATGCGGCTACCACTTTCGGAACTGGAACACATTCCCCTTCTGGGATTTTCTCAACTGACACTGTGTTAAAAACCTGATAAACCCACGGCCCCTTGTCGTCTTCAACTTCGATGAAGGGTATAATGGCGTCATTCTGGGCACACAAACTATCCTCGCCATGCACTACAATTTCTTGTCTGTCCCATTCCAATTTAACCACCTGGTGCAGGGTAGATGGCACTGCCTTGGCGGCATGAATCCAGGGTCGGCCTAGCAAAAGATTGTAAGAAACCGCCACATCGAGCACCTGGAATTCCATAGTAAATTCAACTAGCCCTATTGTCAGCTCCAGCACTATGTCCCCCACTGAATCTTTCCCTCCACCGTCGAACCCCCGAACGCAAATATTGTTCTTGTGAATTATTTCATTTTCCACTTTCAATTTGTCCAAGGTGGAGAGAGGGCAAATGTTTGCACTGGACCCATTATCAATCAGTGCCCGGGTAACCACGAAATCTTCGCACTTCACCGTAAGGTAAAGGGCTCTATTATGCTCGGTACCCTCCATGGGCAATTCATCATCAGAAAAAGTGACTCTATTTACCTCAAAAATCTTGTTTGCTATCTTTTCCAGATGGTTTACAGAGATCTTATCAGAAACGTGGGACTCCTTTAAGATTTTCATCAATGCCCGACGGTGCTCGTCCGAATGGATTAACAATGAGAGCAATGAAATCTGAGTAGGGGTCTTCCTCAACTGCTCTACAGTAGAATAGTCCTGCACCTTCATCTTCCTCAAGAACTCTTCTGCCTCTTCTTCGGTCACAGCTTTCTTTACTAACACTGGGTTATCTTTGGTGATTTTGGCTTTTCTTAACTCCTCGGGGGAAAAGCATCTCCCCGAGCGAGTCAGACCATGGGTCTCACAAACTTCTTCTTTAACCTCTTTCCCTTTGTATGTCACGATCATTCGGCCATAATTCCAAGGGACGGCCTTCCTGCTGACTACTGGTAGCTGAGTCACTAGATTGATAATAACAGGATCTGTGTGAGCACCTTCCACAACTACAATAGGCTTGTTTACTGCCCCTGGTACCACCACTTTCACTTTTCCCTCTTTCACTGCAGCCCCGCTTGAGGACTCCTTCTTAACTATCACAATTGGTTTGTTGTCTGTCCCTTTCAACTTGATCAACGACTTCCCACCTGCTGACTTTTCACTCGGCTTGACTTCACTGGACCTGATCATCATTACGGTCTGCGATGGCTTCTTAGGCTCTCCTCCTTTATGCACTATCTCAATCATATGGTCTCGTGATGGGCTGGCAACGGATTCTGGTTGATATTAGGCGCCTCCGGGGCTTGAATCTCGATCTGATGGGTATCAATGAGCTCTTGAATAGTTGTTTTCAATTTCTAGCATTTCTCTGTGTCATGCCACGGAGTCCCTAAACAATATTCACACCTCACCGAGTGGTCAAGATTTCTCGGAAGGGGATTTGGCAACTTAGGCTCAATCGGGTTTAACATACCCAACTGTCTCAACCTGTGGAATAGACTGGTATATGATTCTCCCAATGGAGTGAAAGTCTTCTGCTTTTGCACCCTCTCATTCTTGAAGGCTTGATTTGGTCGGAAACCTGTTCCAGGGGGATTTTTGTAGGCTCTTGGGGGTGGATAGGTACTTTGTGGAGCTGGGTAGGTATTCTGTGGGGTTGGCGCACGCCATTGTACGTGGGCAGGAGGTTGAGTGTATGTTTGAGCATGATGGACAGTAAAATGGGGATCTGGAGGTGGGTAGTAGTGTTGTGGTGGGTTATATGGAGTGTGGGGGTAAGGTTGGTGGTGGGGTCGAGGCTGGTTTTAGTAAGGTGACGGGCCCCTGGACCAAGCTCTTGACTCAATCGTTGCAACATCCTCTTTCTTCTTCTTTCCCAGTACACCCCTAGTGTTGCTTTGAATGGCCTGGGTGGTCGCCTTGATTGCTGAATAGCTCATGATTTTGTTGGATTTGAGTCCTTCCTCTACCATGCTTCCCATTTTTACCACTTTATTAAAGGATTTCCCTACCGCTGACACCAAGTGACCGAAATAAGTGGGCTCTAAGGCCTGCAAGAAATAGTCAACCATCTCACTCTCTTTCATCGGAGGGTCAACCCTCGCTGCTTGCTCTCTCCAACGAAAGCCATATTCTCTGAAACTCTCCCCAGGCTTCTTCTCAATTTTCATCAATGGCAGACGGTCTGGAACAATTTCAAGATTATACTGAAAATGGCATGCAAATGCTTGGGCTAGATCGTCCCAAGTGTACCACCGACCATGATCTTGTTGGGTGTACCATTCCAAAGCTAAGCCACTTAAGCTTTGACTGAAATACGCCATTAGTAATTCATCCATCCCTCCTGCTCCTCTCATCTTGCTACAAAAACCTCTCAGGTGTGCCACTGGATCACAAGCCCGTCATAGAAATCAAACTTGGGCAACTTGAACCTCGCTAGTAATTGGACATCTGGGAATAGACATAGGTCCTTATATGCCACGCTTACTTGGCCACCTAGCCCCTACATATTCCTGAAAGATTTCTCCAAGCTCTTGACTTTCCTAATCATCTCTTCCTGCTCAGAATTCTTAGGAGGCTTCGTAGTTTCTGCCGAGAGATCAAAATGAGGAGTGCAAGAGCATGGTTCCGGTACTTTGAAGGTAGGTTCTGGGGGATAATAATGGTTTTTGTGAGTCTAGAACAGAGGCTTACTGGAAGATCGGTGTAATGCAGCAAATGGAGGTGCCACAAAAATAGGAGTGATTGGTGGAGGAGGGTACGAGACTTGTTTGGGTGGTGGAGCTGATGGCGTTTGGGAGGTGGTACCATAGCATTTTTGGTAGGTGGGAAAAGCTGGAGATGAGTTCACAGTAGGAGGCTCCTGAGGTTGAGCCAATGGTGGGATATAAGCAGGGTTGGCGGGATAAACCGGTGGTGGATGCCCCTTTGACCAGGCCTGATACATTTCAGCCATTTGTTGCTTTAACTTATGCATCTCTTCTTTCATCGCATTAACATCCAATTCTTCCACCTCTCTTGACGGATCGATGATACTCGCCTCTAGTTCTTGGTTGGCTATGTTCAGCTTGTCCTTAGACCGGGTATTGTAGGAGTGAGTTGCCAGAATGCCAATCAACTAACCACCTGCCTGGACTCAACATCAACAACAACTTTGTTAGCGATTAGGGCTTTAACAGATTGGTAACCGCACATTTTGGGGCGTGAATGCACCTAAGCAGTTAACCGTTTCTATTATGCCTTTGATCGGTTGCATGCGTCATCCCGGCTTTCCTTATTTCCATTTGCAACTTCTATTTATCTTTCTTTTCTTTTCTTTCTCATTCTTTCCTTTGCTTTCTCTTTGTTTTTATTCTCTCATCCCTCCCTCTTGTTTTGCCATTGTTTTCTTCTCTCGGTTTCTTATTTTCTTTTTCTTTGCTTTTCCCCTCTTGTTTTGCTTCTCTTTTTTCTTTTTCTTAGTTGGTTACGGTCGAATCCTATGGAGATTGCCTACGTATCATGACCCCCGCATAAATCAGATCAAGCGTAGTTCTTGAAGATACAAACGAAAAATAAATAACAAAAATATTTTTGGATTTTCAATTTTTCATAAAAAGCAAATACTTTGGTTACAATGACTCAAAAACTTGCAGACTCAAAAGAAACTAACAGACTCTGAAAAGATGGAAATACAGACTCCAAAAAGAACTAACAGACTCAAAACAAACTTGACAGACTTCAACCTCAAGAAAGTACAAACTCAAACAAAAATCACGAATACATTAATGCCTCGAAAACTCCTAGGGCCCGCGGGGCATCATTCGGCCTCGCCGCGGGCCTATTTGCAAGATCTCCTTGGAGCCTCAAAATCACTCATGATTTGTCGGACAAATGTAGTCACCGCCGCAAAGAAAGTGGTACGGGTCATATCCTCACATGCTTGTCAATTCACAACAATATAATCGCAATGGCCCTGATCCTCTCTCTGATCCTACCCTTCTCCTGAAGCAGATGCCCGACCTGCCGATTACGGGCTTCTAATACCTGAGTGTCGTGGAGATGTTGATTTTGCAGCTGTTGCACTTCTTCCTCCATCTGAGCCATAAGATCATAACATTGTTCCCTTTCAGCTTTAAAATCCTTGACTTGTTTGATCATTTTGTTCATGACAGTGATGACCTTTTTCTTTAACCCCGCAACATCACTGTCGTATTGCTCTTTTAACTGTCTAACCAGGCGTGCTCTTTCTTCCGCATTCTTAGCCAATTGTGTTCGATCCCTGGCCAATTCATTCTCTGCTTTGTTCAAATCAAAACCATAATCATTCACTTTCTGCCTAAGGTTCTTTATTAGCTTTCATCCTTTACACTTCAGGCGGAATTTTCGGCTGCTATTTTCATTTCTCGAATTTGGGCTCGTAAGGCTTCATTTTCCTTGGCTAGTTTCTTCTTTTCACCCTCATCCGCCGCGGCTTGCAAACCGCTTTCAAACTGAAGGTCTTGGACTTGCTTTTCTAGCCTGCTTATGGTGGCCCTGTATTCATTCTCCTTGGCTAACCAATCCCATTATTCTTGTGATGCCTCGACAAATTCCTAAAGGTGGGGTCTTTTGGCCGGCCTCCCAAATGCAATCTCTCTTCTATACCAAGCATGGTATCCTGGTGAAACTTCTCCGTTGGATCGATCACGTACACAGGTATTTGCCGCCAAGTATTGACACTCGCTCCAAATCGGGCGGATTGTTGCTTCATGAAACTTGCCATCAAGACTAATCTCGACTACTTGGGCACTAAGATCTTCGTGTTTTGGCACTATTTGGCATCTCCCAAGCTGTCTCAAAACCTGATACGGGGCATAAGGCTGGATTCTCTTGAGATCCATCAAGAGGAAGTGAGGCCCGATAGCTGGCATATATATGATCTCATCCACAGGCAACCATCCGAACGTCTACTCTATTTGGCTGGAAGTGATGGAACGGAGGTGTGATACCCATCCTGTGACCCCTTCTAGCAAGCTGATCCATCAATCCTTGTATAAAATTCCTCTATGCAAGTTTTCTCTGTTGACCCATAACTCATGAATTGAGGATGATGGCATAGGTATTCAATCATCCACATTTGCAACAACAAGTTGCACCCCTCAAAAAAGTTTCCTCCGGCTTTGCAGGCTGTGAGAGCGCGAAAGATTTCAGCTACTATCATGGGCGCAAGGGTGCTTTAGGCCTGGGTGAGTAAGGTGCTGACAACCCCAGCTATTTTTATGTCGATATTTCCATCTTTCCTAGGGAACACCAGAAGTCCCAAGAAGACCACCATAAAAGCAAAACGCCTATGTTCTTCCCATTTGAGGCGGTTCCCTTTGCTACATATTTTGTTTTCTGGATTTTTGAACCCTCCTATGTGACCATATCTCTGGTATATAAATTGTGGAGTACAAAAACCAGCTGCCAAATCCGGGTTGTGGACCCCCCTGCTTATCTTCAATGAGTCTAGGAATCTGTGCACAGCTACGGTCCTTGGAGCAATCAAGTACTTGTGTCTTAGGGGAACCTCAGCACTCCCAATGTACCCGGCTATTTCATCTAGAGTCGGGGTGAGTTCAAAATTTAAAAATGGAACACGTTATGTGTCGGGTCCCATAATGTAACTAATGCCTTTATGATGTCTCCCCTGGGCCTAATCTTTAACAAACCGGTAAGACCTCCCAATCCTTAGAACAAAATGTACACAAAAAGCTAAACTAAAACCAGATAATAACATGACAAAATTAATCACAAACTAAGATTGATATTCTCATTCGAATCCAATTGGTCACAGATCTTTATACAAGTCCTAATTTGGCTTCATTTCTGCCATGGTTCAAGAGGATACCTGGTACAATTAGAGCAAAGGATAAAGGAAAAAGTCGGTAGCAGAAAAAGGCACTTCACCAGCTCATCAATGACACAACCAGCTTCCTTTACACCAGATCCAGCCCAAGATCAATCAGAGAGCATTTTTAAATTCGAACACTTCCAAAAATTGTAGAAAATTTCAATGTAACAGTGACTCTAAGAACTTCTTTGTATCCTTTTAATTATCCAAATTCTCTTCAGTATTTCCTAGCCGCCTCAGTTTTCCAGTTTTTCTCTTTTTTCTTTATCTCTTCAAACCTTGCCTTGAAAGGCAAGAATGAGATGCCTTTATAGGCAAGGTAATAGGGCAACTATCACATTTCATTTTTTCAATTCTACCCTTATCTAATTTTAGTTTTTGCTACTTAATCCCTCATGTTTTGGCTTTCTTGCCAAGTAACACCTATTTTCAGCTTCTAGGAAGCTTCTTCAGGTGGTTACCAAAAGATTCCCTAAATGAACTACCCAAATTACCCCCCCCCCCCCTGAAAATTACCTTAGACCAAATGGGGCCAAATGACCCAAGACCAATCCCAAACTTGGGCCAACGGATGGTCTTCAAGAAAAAATGGACCTTCGCTCAATAGGCTCATACTGATAAACCCAAAACTCAGTCCAAACCACAAAACTTTAGAGAAAAGAAATAGCAAGTCCAATTCGAAACTGAAACAATCCATACATAATTATTCCTTTTCTTTTATTTTATTTTTTTGAATAAAACACTTTGACAAAAACACTGCAAATCAATGCTAAATTAAGGAAAACAACTGAACTGAAAGAGGAAGAAGTTAATGATTAATATCTGAACTTAAAGAAGAAAGGAACATAAAATACCGATGGAGTCCAATTGACTTTAAAAATCTTCAAAGCAAGGATGACTTGAATTCGAACTCTGGTGAATCTGAGAGCTCGACGAAACCGTGAGAATTACCACACAAACATTAGCAGGACTTTGGTCATGGCTAATGATTCGTGAAGCAATCGTCAACGCGTGTTAAGAAGAAATGGAGCAGAGGCTCGAGAGAATGAGAAATTCAAGAAACAGTTATCCGAACTTCGACCAAATCCATCGGAAAATCTTCTTGATTGTTCGAACAAAGTTATTTTGTTGAAAGGCTAGGTAATTCACAAAGTATAAACCATGGGTTGAAGATTTAATCCGAGATATTTGGGGAAAAGAAGAAAAGTTTGGATTTTTATTATTTGATCCGAAATTCGGAAAAATCCAGTGGTCCTTTGAAGAAATTGGTGGCGGGACATGAAAGAGGGAACGATGGGGGTTGTCTAGTCGAAATTTGGATGGATTTGGAAGTGCTTCGCTGCCGTGATGCGATTTCCAGACGGCGGAGCTATGGTGGAGAGGGGCGGTGATTTCAAAGGAAAGGGAGATTAGGTTTTGGCTCAAGAATGGGGATTATTGAAGACATAACGGAAGGGGGTCATTTAATGGGTGGGACAAAGGGGAACGACGTAGTTTCGTCGCACAACTACGTCATTCGGAGGGAAGGGGCTTGCCGGGTTGGGGATCGGGTTTGGTCGGGTTTTGGGCTGGGTCTTGAGGGAATTTCAATTGGACTGGGTAAGATTCACTCAATTCGGCCCAAAATTCAGCTCCTTTCTTCTTTTATTTCAATTCTTTTCAATTTTTCAACAATTCCTTTTTTTTCTTTTTTTTAATTAGATCAAAATTTAAATTAATCCCTAGAACCTAATTATCCTAAAAACTAATTAAACCTAGATGATTATCACAATTAATTAAAAACAAATTAAAAGAGAACTACTCAAAAATAAAAGTTAAAATTAAAAGTGCAAATTAAACTATTTTTGTGATATTCCCTTTTACTTATAAAATAACTTAATTACTAATTAATTCTTGAAATGCAAAATTAACTCCTAAATGCACATGCAACACATTTTTTGTTTTTTTCATTAATAAAAATAAAATAAACATGCACAGACAAATGTAAACCATAACAAAAAATGCCACAAAAATCCACAAAATTGCAAACAATGAAAGGAATTATTTTGTTTTGAATTTATGGGAGTAATTCATATAGGGCAAAAATCACGTGCTCACAGTAGGAAGCCAACTAGTATAGGTAGTCTTGCGTATATTCCAATAGGTGAGAGACTGCTTGCTTTAGATGTTCAGGCTTTGGCTAATCAGTTCGTGAGGCTGGATGTTTCTGAGCCCAGCCGTATTTTAGCTTGTACAATTGCTCGATCTTTCTTGTTTGAGCGTATCAGGGTACGAAAGTATGATGATCCTCATTTGCTTGTCCTTAGGGACATAGTGCGGCACGGAGAAGCCAAACAGGTTACGATTGGAAATAATGGAGTTTTGAGGATGCAGGGCCGTGTTTGTGTGCCAAATGTGGATGGACTTCGTAAATTGATTATGGAGGAGGCTCACAGTTCCCGGTATTCAATTCATCTGGGCGCCGCTAAGATGTATCAGGACTTGCAGCAGTATTATTAGTGGAGGAGGATGAAGAAGGATATTGTTGCATATGTTGCTTGGTGTTTGAATCGTCAGCAAGTAAAGTACGAGCATCAGAGACCTGGTGGTTTGCTTCAGAAGATAGAGATTCCTGAGTGGAAGTGGGAGCGTATCACTATGGATTTTGTTGTTGGACTTCCACAGTCTCAGAAGAAGTTCGATGTAGTCTGGGTTATTGTGGATAGACTGACTAAGTCAGCGCATTTCATTTCTGTGGCAGTTTCCTATTTTTTGGAGCGGTTGGCAGAGATTTATAACCGTGAGATCGTTCGTCTTCATGGTGTGCCCGTGTCTATCATTTCTGACCGAGGTATACAGTTTACCTCGCATTTCTGGACGGCGGTACAACGTGAGTTGGGTACGCGGGTCGAGTTAAGCATTGCATTTCATCCTCAGACGGACGGACAGTCCGAGCATAGTATTCAGATTTTGGAGGATATGCTCTGCGCCTGTGTTATTGACTTTGTAGGTTCTTGGGATCAGTTCTTTCCGTTAGCGGAGTTTGCCTACAACAACAGTTATCAGTCGAGCATTTAGATGGCCCCCTATAAGGCATTATATGGTAGACGGTGTCGATCTCCGGTTGATTGTCATATTCTTTATTTGTACATGTTCCTGCCTAAACTGGTTATTCTTCATGTTGAGCAACTCTTATCATGTTTTATTGGAATTTGATATTGGTTGAGTATTGACTCAAAGTTAAGGTTGACGTTGTGAAACTAAATATTGAAATGCGGCTTGTTATTAATAATTCCATTGCCCGGTCTTCATTGTTTTGTTGTTTGTGTGAGGAAGAGTTTAAAGCCGAAGGGTGATGCCGTGCTATTACATATTTATTATCATGCGAGGAAGAGTGTAAAGCACGAAGGGTGATACCGTGCCATTTCATATTCATTATCATGTGAGGAAGAGCGTAAAGCACGATCGGTGATGTCGTGCCATTTTATATTCATTATCATTGTTCATTTCATTTGTTATGGTGAGGACGAGAGTAAAAGAATGAAGGGTGATGTCGTGCACTTGTTTTATTGTGTTTTTTTACTGTTCTATTCTCATGATTTCATACTCCCCTCAGCATGTTTTTCCCCTCCCATTAATATGTGTTTAGTTTCTATTATCTATTATTATGCCCGTATATTGCGTAACTGCACAGGTTTATATATGTGTCCTTCCCTAGCCTCGTCACTACTTCGCCGAGGTTAGGCTCGGCACTTACCAGTACATGCGGTCAGTTGTACTGATACTGCACTTTACACTTTCTATGCAGATTTCGGTACTGGACCGTACTGACCTGAGTGAGTTGCTGCCTTCAGTCCAACAGGAGACCCAAGGTAGATCTGCCGGCGTTCGCAGACCCTGGAGTCCCCTTCCAGTTATCCTAGTTTTTCTATTTTCCTTTAATTCGAGAACAGTTGTATTTTCTTTCGGCCAGTATTTGTAGTGACTCTTAGAAGTTCGTGGATTGTGACACCAGATTTCTGGTAGTCGTGTATTAGTACTTGGATTATTATGAATTTTCTCACTTCTTTACTCTTTTTTGGTTTAATTATTGTTATTTACTGATTTAGATAGTGGTTAGCGTATTAAATGTTTAACTGTTGAGCATTCCGAAAAGTTAGGCGCCATGATCCCGACGGTGGGAAATCCGAGTCGTGACAGGAGTACTTGATTATGATCATTTTATGGCAGAGAGTAGGAAAAATAGCCAACTTATTTTTGAATTACATTGTTGATAAATTGAGGTTGCAAAGGAGTACTTTATTATGCTCACATTGAGATGTTCGATTTGTTTTCCTTTTATTATCTCAGTAAACAACTCTTTAATGAGGATATTAAGTACTAATGTAGTTCAATTTATATATGCTTCTACATTATGGCACGTTGATGGATTATATATCGCAGCAGAAGCAAATACAATATCATATTCACGTGTAAATTAAACAATTAGTACATACAGAGATTATTCGAGCTACCTATTGAAGCGTGAACAAAGCATATTAATCTCGATGTCCAATTCCAGAGTTGCAAGACCGCGACCTCAGCAAAACCTCCACAGTCTTCTACTGCGTTACCCAAATAATATCTGGAAAGATAAAATTTCGAGTGGCTGAAATTCCAAGGAACAAAAACGTGTAAAACCAGTGTGAAAAACGGCCAGCCCTATATGGAGTATATATGGCCACGTTATTTAGGTTAAAACCCTTTTCCAAAACCTATTAGGTTTTCTTCTTCCACTGAGGAAAGGTTTCCTTTATTTACTACTATTTAGGCACAGTAGGGACCTCATAATTTAATTAACAAGGCTTCATATTATGGAATTAATTTCAAAATTTGAAATTAATTTCTACCATAATAAATTACTTATTCCACTAAAAATTCGTAGTTGCACTCCTTAGTACAATTTTGAAATTCTCCATAAAACATTATTAACTCCCATGTTAGATTCAGATACTAACCAATCAAATTAAATTACTGATAATTTAATTTATTGATTACTTCCTTTATACTTTTGCTTAACTTAGTTCATGTATTGGATACAAAATTCACCGGTCGGGTTTACACATGAAAACTTATAAGTTTTCATAATGGAGTATCATCAATCTCAAAAACCGAGACATGGATTCTATCAACTAATTAGTGATTCGCCAATGTATATCATTATTGTCCAATTTACCAAGCTTATTGACCCACGAAACAATCTCGCCTTCTAATAAATCAAAATAATAAATGACACACAACTAATAATAACTATATAAAGATTAATAGTATATGTACATTAAATGGACTAGAGAAATTATTTTATTAAGTCAGTAAAAAATGCTTATCTCTACTTGATCCATTCAATACATACAAAATGTACTAGCACAAGAAGTCGGAATTAAACCATTCCCATAATCAAGATAATTATAATTAATCTTGTGCTACAACCATTCCGATGGTCTGTTCAATTCCATCATTAGATTGTGAACATAAACTTTATGACTTATAAGAACTGATGATTTAATCTTCCGTGTATAAGCTAAACTCTATACACTAAATCATCTACTATATAAGCAACAGATGCACAGACAAATACATGATCTATTTAAAATAAAACTTTATTGAATTGAAGTAATAAATAAATAATTGTTCCATAAAGATTACTATAACAATACGCATGGTTTATAGTATATCCTAACAATCTCCCACTTAGACTCATCCATGCCTGCAATTCTAACACACATTCCATCTACATGCCTATCAAAAGTCTTCTGTGGGAAGCTCTTTGTAAACGGGTCCGCAAGGTTGTTGTCTAACGCAATCTTGGTGACTACTACATCCCCTATTTGCACTATCTCACGAATTAAATAATATTTATGCTCAATGTGCTTTCCTCTTTTATGGTTTCGTGGCTCCTTCAAATTTTCAACCTCACCACTATTATCACAATAAAGTGTTATTGGTGCTTGAATCGAGGGAACCACACCCAACTCTCTAGGAAGTTCCCGAGCCAAACCGCCTCTTTTGCTGCCTCAGAGGTTGCCACATATTCGGCTTCCATGATGGAATCAGCAACACAAGTTTGCTTGATGCTCCTCTAACTTATGGCTCCACCTTCCAGAGTAAACACATTTCTTGAGGTAGACTTTCTAGAATCTCTATCTGATTGGAAATCCGAATCAATGTACCCAATAGGCACAAGGTCATCCGAATGGTGGACTAGCATGTAATCCCTAGTCCTTTAAGGTACTTGATTATATGCTTAACCGCTGTCCAATGCTCTCTCCCAGGATTAGACTGAAATCCACTAACAACACCAACGACAAAGCAGATATCAGGTCTAGTACATAACATAGCATACATCAGACTCCCCCACATCAGATGCGTAGGGGGCCTTCATCTTTTCTATCTCTTTATCAGTTTTATGAGACTGATCTTTAGATAGAGAAATTCCATGCCTGAAAGGGGGAAATCCTTTCTTGGATTCATGCATGCTAAACGTGGAGAGTATTATATCAATATAAAGAGCCTCGGATAAGTCTAATATCCTTTTCTTGCGATCTCGCAAGAGCTTGATCCCAAGGATATGAGTCGCTTCTCCCAAATCTTTCATATCGAAGTGCGTGGACATGCATTGTTTAACTGAACCCAACATGCCCACATTATTTCATATGAGCAATATGTCATCTACATATAAGATTAAAAATGACACTTCGTCCCCATCCCACTTCTTGTATACACAAACTCGTTAAGACACTGATCAAAATCAAAAGTGTTAATCGCCTTGTCAAAACAAGTGTTCCATGCCCTAGATGCATGTTTCAGTCCATAAATGGACCTTTTAAGCTTACACAATATGTGTTCCTTGCCACTTTCCACAAAACCGTCTGGTTGCATCATATAGATGCACTCATCAAGACTTCCATTAAGAAAAGATGTCTTGATATACATTTGTCAAATCTCATAATCATAATGAGCAGCAATGGATAAGAGAATCCTAATAGACTTAAGCAAGGCTACCGACGAGAAGGTTTCCTCATAATCGATCCCTTCTTTCTGAGTAAACTCTTTCGCTACAAGCCTTGCTTTAAAAGTTTGCACTTTTCAGCCTACACCACTCTTTTTCTTATAGATCCACTTGCATCTAATGGGTTTAACCCCATCAAGTGGTTCTACAAGATCCCAGACTTGATTAGAATACATAGACCCCATCTCTGATTTCATAGCAGTAATCCACTTATCAACATATTTATCATATAGTGCTTGGTCGTAATTGACACGTTCGGAAATTGGCTCCTCAGGGATCCTATCATATGATTCTCCCAAGAGCGTATAACGAACTTGTTGTCTTATTTCTTTCCCACTACGACTACGCATTATATCAGTTGCAACTACACCATTATGATCTTATGGTTGAACCATATCATTTATAGGAACCTGAGTCTCCATGTTATCCAGGGGGATATCAATGACTTCATCCTGTTGTGCAGTTTGCTCAACATAACTCCCACTACTTTGTGGTAGTATAACTTTGGGCACTTGTTCTTGCGTGACATCAAGTCTATTGACATTTCTCCCGCTACTAAAATGCAATGGTATGCCAAAATTGACTTCCGGGGTTTGTATTTGATCGTTTTGTTTTTCAGATGACTGAGTTTCTATTCCTTTGCTAAGTTTCTATAAAAACAAGTTTACTTCTAGGAACATGGTTCATCAAATATCCTCTTCAAGAAACTTGTCATTTGTTCTAACAATTACCTTCTTTTCTTTAGCATAATAGAATAAATCACCTTTCATCCCTTTTGGATAACCCACAAACACACATACATTTGTTCTCGCCTCCAATTTATCTATTTTCCCTTTTAGCACATGTGTCAGACAATCCCAAACTCATATTTGCGCAGACTAGACTTGCGCCCAGTCCACAATTCTGTAGGGGTCAAAGGTACAAACTTTGAAGTAGGGGTGGGCGTTCGGTATTTCAGTTCGGTATTTAAGAATTTTGGTTCGGTATTTCGATATTCGGTTTATCAATTGTGTATACCAAACACCATACCAAAATATTTCAGTACGGTTCGGTATTTATTATTTTGGTTCGGTACGGTTTCGGTTTAATATTATGGCTTCTACCTTCCTGGATTGATGCAACTTTTCTCTATTAGTTGATTAGTTCACACACACTCCTAAATCCTAATTTGGAAATGAAAACAAGCACAAAAGATGATTCAAATTCAACGACCCAACACTCCTAATCTGGAAATGAAAACAAGCACTAAAAATGATTCAAATTCAACTACCCAATGGATTCAACGACGAACAAGTGTAATAACACTTAGCAGAACAAGCGTGTTGGCCTGCTGTAGTTGCATTAAATTTAACACTTAACAGAACAAGTGCAAATGTGCAATAAGAGTAGCAGTTGTTTTACTTTTATGCTATGATCTTACAATTTAACTGTTTATATAGATTGCCAATTGGCTATGAATCACCAGAAAGATCTCAATATGAATGAATTGACAATGACATCATTGCTTGGTTCCTAAAATATAGTACTGTTGTTCAATAATATTCTGATACCTTGGGTAGAGGGAATTGCAATTTCATGAATGCTAATAGAAGTTCTGCCCAAAAATGGACCAACTTCTAAAGAGTAGAGAAAGTAAACCCAATATTCCAGATCTTTAGCAACTTCACTTCCAATATTCTGGAGAATATTCAATCTACCGATGCAAACCTCAGTAGTGTTCTAATGCAGAATTAGGCAGTAGCAGAAATGTAGTGAGGAGTGAGGAGTGAGCCAGTGAGGAGTCGGAGCTCGGAATGGAAATCGCCAAATCGCCTACTCAGTACTCAATCAACTGTACTGCTACTGCCTAATGCTAAATAGCCCTGATGCCCTAATCTTTAGTTAGAGTGGGCTTGGGCAGTTGGGCTGGGGCGGGAATTAAATCAAAAAAGGTTTGGGCTTGGGCGCTGGGGCTGGGCAGTGGCAGTGGGTCCAAGTCCAACTTAAGAAAATATCTTTAAAATTCGGCATTTCGGTATTTTGGTATACCGAAATTTCAAAATTCTAATACCGAGGACCGTACCGAAATACCGAAATATTGAAATTGCAATACCGAATTAGACCGAAATACCGAAAAAACCGAAACCGAAATATCGAATTAATTCGGTCCGGTTCGAAATTCGGTTTTTCGTTTTTTATGCCCACCCCTACTTTGAAGGAACTAAATTCAGAATGTAATTTGTTGCTTCTAAGGCATGTCCCCAAAAGGACGAAGGCAAACTGGAATAACTCATCATTCATCTAATTATTTCCATAAAAGTCCTATTTCTTATTTCAGCTACACCATTTTGTTGTGGAGTTCCCGGTGCAAATAATTGAGATGTAATTCCACATTCTGATAAATAACTAATGAATTTCGCACAGAGGTACTCCCCATAATGATCAGATCGTAGTTTCTTGATATATTTATTACGTTGGTTTTCAGTCTCAGTCTTAAATTCTTTGAACTTTTTAAGACATTCAAACTTTCGACGCAACAAATATATATATCCCTACTTTGAGTAATCATCGGTGAAAGTCACAAAATACTCAAAACCACCTCTTGCTTGGACATTCATTGGACCACACCAAATCAGAATGAATTAACTTTAATTTATCACTTGCTCGAATTCCTTTTGAGGCGACATTTCGTTTTGTCATTTTTCCTTCTAAACAAGATTCATAAGTTGGTAGTGCCTCCACTTTTAATGAACTTAAAGGTTCATCCTTAACCAACCTTGAAATTTTGTTTAGATTTATATGACCCAATCGCAAGTGCCATAATTATGTTTCACTCAATTCAGAAAAATGTTTTCTCTTGTTTGGTAAATGAATATAATTCAATTCTTTAGGTTGTAACATTTTAGGAATAGAGCTAACAATAAAAAGACCATTAATCAATGTAGCCGAAGAGAGATAAAGTTTATTATGACTAATAACACATTTATCAATATCATAAAAATTAATTTCATAACCATCTCTCATAGTTCTAGAAACCTAAATTAAATTCCTTCTAATGGAAGGTACATATAATGTGTCCTTTAAAGCTAATACTCTACCACAACCAAACAAAATACTAATATTTTTGAATGCTAAAGTTGGGGATGCCGAACCATCTGCTTGATAGACATTGATTTCTCATCTACATAGCCGCCTCGTTGCCTGAAACCTTTGCAAATAAGTGCAGACATGATTAGTGGCTTCTGAATCTACACATCATGACATGGTAGAAATAGCTGCTAAAAGAGTTTCAACGACAAGCAGATGTAAATCACCTGGTTTATTATTCATCTTGGCCAGATAAGCCGGACATTGCTTCTTATGATGCTCAAGCTTCTTGCAGATATAATACTTGCCCTTAGCCTTTTTCACACTAGTAGTTGCGCCACCAACAGAGGGTTTTGAGTCTTTTTCTTCTTCTACCGGCCTCTCGGCTTAGAAGAAGCAGAAGAAACTACCTCAAAATTTTATTCCACATGAGGAGCTTGTTGCTTGATAATAGTCTCTGCCAACTGCATCTCATTTAGCAATTTTGCCAGTGACAAATCCTTTTTGTTCATGTTATAATTCAGGCAAAACTGATGAAAACTGTCAGGCGGAGTCTGCAGGATCATTTCAACTTGCGTATCCTTATCAATATTAGCTCCAAGGACCTCCAGTTCATTCAGAAGACTCATCATCTTCAGAACATGGTCACAAATAGATTAACCTTCAACCATTTTGGAACTCAGAAGAGCTTTCATGGCAGTCTATTTAGCCTCGCGATTCTGATCTCCAAACATTTCTTTGAGATTTTTCCAGAATGTCATAACCAGACTCCATGGACTGATGCTGATGTTGCAGAACATTTGTGATGGCCCAAGTAAAGGTTAGTTTAGAAGACGGACAAAGGAACTCAGGATGAACCAGGTCCATCACTTAGGTGCACAAAAACGGGCAGATTTGAGCATGTGGGTTGCACGTGAAGGAGATAAGCTTAACTTGGTGTATTTAATATCTCCTGATCGAAAAGGTTGCATAATTGATAAGGAGAAGGAGTCCATAATCAAAGAGAACACAATTCAAGATAGGGAAGGAGTTAGAAGTTGAAATCAACTAGAACTCTTCCACCAAGGAAGAGTTGCATCAGAACTCTAGTTATTTCTTCATCTACTAACTCTATAAATTGCAGGATGTTCTCACATTAAAATGTTGCACAAAAACTCAGAAGTTAAACATGAATTGAGAGCAAAATAGCAAGGCTTTTTGCAAGCAGTTCGTGTGTGATTCAAGTGTGCATACCTAAAGCTACATGAACCAGATTGAAGACCAGCTCCATAAAGAGTTTTATGTGTCTTTATTTATTTCTAGTTCAATTGTAGTAGGTGTTTCACATTGTACCTTTCAGCTTTATCTAGAAGCCATTGTAATAGGTATTTTGAGAATTCAAGTTAGAGTTAACTTGAAGTTGTCGCAGTAGTTAGAGGCTGGTTGCCACAACGGGATTAGAGTTAATCCTTAGGTTTACAAAGAGTTTTGTAAATGCTGTTTTGGCTCAGTGATTTTAGTGGAAGTTTGGGAAAATCCTACTGAGTAGTAGGTCGTGGTTTTTTCACCTTTTGAGCCAGGTGTTTTCCAGGTAAAAATCTCTGTGTTCTTTATTTTCTGTATTTATTATTCCGCAAATAGCAGTAGTTAGTACATCTAGAAGAACCAGGTTCTTCTAGAGCGAAAATTGGGTACCACACAAATCACCCCCCCCCCCTCTTGTGTGGTATTGACGTTTAGACCATCAATTGGTATCAGAGCAGGTTATCCTTGAAGAGGCTAACACCTTAGGAGAAGATCAACATGAGTGCACCACCTGGGAACTGGGAAGGGCAATCCACTGCTAGGCCTCCACTTTACAATGGTCAGTACTATTCTTGGTGGAAGAACAGGATGAGAGATCACATCATAGGGGAAGACTATGAACTCTGGGACATAGTCACTGATGGTCCCCTAGCAACCACAAAGAAGAATGCTGAAGGAGTTGATGTGCCAAAGACAAGGGCTGACTGTACTGCTGAAGACCTGAGGAAGTGGGAGAAAAATGCTAAGGCCAAGAAATGGCTTATGTCTGGACTAGGTCCAGATGAGTACAGTAGAATTCAAAGTTGTACCACTGCTAAGGAAATCTGGGACACTTTGCAAGTGGCTCATGAAGGAACACCTCAAGTGAAGAGGTCCAGAGGAACACTGTTGTATTCTCAATATGAGAATTTCACCATGAAGGAAGGGGAAATCATCCAAGATATGTATACAAATAAACTTATGTCTCTTGGAAGGGTTATTCTTGAAGAAGACAAAGTTGAGAAGATTTTGACAAGGGTACTGCCAATCTCTTGGCAAAGCAAAATCACAGCTATTCAGGAATCAAAGAACATTGCCACTCTTAAGTTGGATGAGCTAATTGGAAATCTCACTGTCTATGAACTCAGAAGGAAAACCATGAAGATGGATGCACCCAAGAAAGGAAAGGAGCATGGCATTCAGAATCACTGAAGGTGCTGATCTAGAGGAGGATGAAATGACCATGATCACAAAGGATTTGAAGAAGTACCTAATGAGAGGAAATGGTCCTTCAAGAAGTGGAAGCTACAACAAACCAAGGGTTCCTGAAAAACAAACAATGAGGGGTGTTACAAGTGTGGGAAGACTGATCACCACATCAAAAATTTCCCTCAATGGGAAATTGAATGGAAGAAGGAAAGAGCTGAACGAAGGAACAGGAAGAAGGAACAGGTTCATCCCAAGAAGAACAAAGGATTAACAAAGGCTATGGTTTCTGCTTGGGGTGAAAGCTCATATGATGACTCAGAAGATGAAGATGGAGATGAAAAAGCACTTATGTCAGTTGGAGAATCCGATGAGGAATCTGAGGTAAGTATAATTCATCTCAAAGACAAGATTAAGTTTTTGTCTAAAGAAAGTCTATCTGAATTACTTCTATATTTCATTGATGAATTTGAGGTTATAAACAATGAAAAGAAACAGCTGTCTAAGGAATGTGTGATTTTGAAAGCTAAGTGCAAAAACCTAGAACTTAGGGCTAGTGAAAGTGATAGTAAAAATGCTGAGTTGAATAACCAGGTTCATGAACTTGACACCACAGTCCTAGAGCTTAAATCTGAAAATCTAAAACTGAAATTAGGAACAGGTAAAAAGAAAGCTAATCACACACAACTCACCTTAGAAGAAAACCTAGGAAAAATGAAAGACGAGTTGTATAAAAGAGATGAGCAGATAAGAGTCCTTAAGGAGGATCTAAGCAAGGTTAAGCACGAGCTAGATAGAACCTGTAAATGGAATAGGTCCTCCGATGCACTTTCATGGCTACATGAACACCATAGTAGCAATAAGAGAGGACTTGGCTACGGGACCCTTGCACCTATGTGGGATCCCAAAAGCAAGTACCTCACACTTCCTGAGAACATAATTTGCACACACTGTGGTAAAAATGGTCACTATAAAAGTGAATGTATTGCAAAAGAAAAAGCTAGTCAAAAGAATAAAGAATTTGTTCAAGGGAAAAATAGGCTGCCAGGTTGGGCTAAAAGGAATCTGATTCACCCTTTTGCCTACAGAAAAGGACCCAAAGTAGTTTGGGTTCCTAAGACTAACCCCTGATTTCCTTTCGCAGGTCCAAGTGAAGGGGAGCAGCCAAATATGGTACATAGATAGTGGCTGTTCAAAGCATATGACAGGAAGCAAGAACCAGTTCCTTTCACTTGAGGACCTCAAAGGAGGTAATGTCTCCTTTGGAAATGGGGTTGGAAAGGTAGGTAAGACTGATTCTCACTCTATTGAGAATGTCTACTTGATAGATGGCCTAAAGTACAGTCTAATCAGTGTATCACAATTATGTGATAGAGGTAACTTGGTAGCATTCACCTCTACCAAATGTTTTATGATTAATCTTACCACTAACAAGATTGTTTTGTAGGGAAAAAGAGTAAACAATACATACATTGTAGATTTGTCCACACTTTCAGAAAATGAACTCACTTGCTTAAGTGTGTTGGACAATGATCCCCTCCTTGGCACAAGAGACTTGGACATGCAAGTCTTAGTCAACTCAACAAATTAGTCTCCAAGGATCTGGTGATAGGGCTGCCTAACATCAAGTTCAAGGAAGACAAAGTTTGTGAGGCTTGTGCAAGGGGGAAGCAGGTAAGATCCTCTTTTAAATGCAAGAAAATGGCAAGCACCACCAGATGATGAAACTGGTCCGTATGGATCTCTGTGGTCCAATGAGAACATTAAGTAGAAGTGGTAAAAGATATGTGATGGTGCTTATTGATGATTACTCTAGGTTTACTTGGACATTGGTTTTAACATCTAAAGATGAAGCATTTGACATGTTTACTTCTTTTGTTAGAAAAACTCAGAAACAACTAGGTAATCATCCTGCATCAATTAGGTCTGATCATGGAACTGAATTTGAAAATGCTAAGTTTGCTGAATTTTTGCATGCTACATCATAAAAAGTTGCATGACTAGACCTCTTGTTAAGAAGATTTCCTATGAGTCACTTAAAGGGAGAAAGCTAAATATATCCCATCCTAGGGCATTTGGATGTAAGTGCTTTATGCACAACAATGGAAAGGACTCCCTAGGTAAGTTTGATCCCAGAAGTGATGAAGGAGTATTCTTGGGATATTCTTCACATAGTAAAGCTTATAAGATATATAATAAAAGAACTATGTGTGTAGAAAAAATGTATATGTTATTTTTTAAAACTAACATTCTTTTTGAGAGGCGGGAACAAGATAATAAAGAGATTGGGCTGATAAGAAATTGAAATGGTGAAACCACAGTCCATCCTGAAGATGCATCACACGAAGGAACAGGTGATGGAACAGGTCCTTCCACCCAGGGCAACATGACAGGGGGAACTGACTAGAGAGGAACTGATCCTCAAACCTCGAGGGAACCTGTCCATGAACCTATTCCTCAGTAACAAAACCAGGAAGGAACATCTAAAGAAATTGACACTCCTATTGCAACATCCGCGAAATTGGATATAGATGAACCTGGTTCATCTGTTGATCAGAAGTTGTTTAGGGGAATGATTGCTTCTCTTTTGTATCTTACTGCTAGCAGACCTGACATTGTTTTTAGTGTAGGTCTTTGTGCTCGATTTCAGGCAAATCCAAAGGATCCCCACTTGACTAATGTAAAGAGAATATTGAGATACTTGAAAGGCACTAGTGACCTTTGCCTTTGGTATCCAAAAGGTAGTAATTTTAACCTAGTGGGATATGCTCACGCTGATTATGCAGGTTTCTTAGTGGATAGGAAGAGCACCTCAGGTATGGCACACTTCCTTGGTTCATGTCTTGTGTCATGGGCTACTAAAAAGCAAAATTTAGTGGCATTATCTACTGCTGAAGCTAAGTATGTTGTTGTTGCTTCATGATTGTGCTCAATTGTTGTGGATCAAGCAGCAGTTGATGGATTTTGGTATTGAAGTTGGTTGCATCCCTATTTTCTGTGATAACACT
Organism: Nicotiana attenuata; assembly: GCF_001879085.1. Classification (NCBI taxonomy): domain Eukaryota; kingdom Viridiplantae; phylum Streptophyta; class Magnoliopsida; order Solanales; family Solanaceae; genus Nicotiana; species Nicotiana attenuata. The sequence continues at coordinate 20,274,355 of NC_031998.1, forward strand.
AGTGCTATTAGTATGACTAAGAATCCGGTTCATCATAAGAGAACTAAGCACATAGAGGTTAGACACCATTTTTTGAGGGACGACTATGAGAAAGGCTTGATCACTATGGAGTTTTGTGCTACTGACAAGCAAATTGCTGACATTTTCACAAAAGCCTTAGGTAGAGATCACATTGAGAGGAACAGGTTGGAATTAGGGATGATTAAGATCACCTAAAAGGACCAGTTCAAGGTTAAACGAAATAAATGAATGAAAAAAAATTGGTTAAAAAGTCTATAAATTGTGTATAATTAAATTAAATCTTGCTCAATCTCATACTTTCCATAGTATACTCTCGTTCCATGTGTTAAAATGACTCATTAATCTCTAATGATATTTTCTCTATTTTGGAAAATTTAGACTCATACAAGAGAATTATCAGTGAAGAACCTGGTTCATCAAGATAACACGGTATGTTTTCTACACTCTGCATAATTTGAAATAACTATATTTGGATCATGAGCAGAGTCCTACCAAATACCAAACTCCTTTTGGACTTGTCCGTTACAAGTGAACCAGTACTATTCAAAAGAGTTCTAACCGAATGGAAGTACCTAGATTTTAGGGATACACTCCAATGTCTCTTCAAAACTGAATTTCAGTTTGGTTAAACTTCTAAGAGTCTGAAAAGCTATAGTTATCCCATCAATTATTCCCCTGTATATTGATCAGCTTTAGTGTATTCCTTACTTCATCTCTCTCAAGCCGTCAAAAACTCTCATTCTTCTTTCATCTTCCAAACACAATATAAATCTCTTCTCTTCCATACCCTAGCCCAGATATGTCGAGCACTTCTGAAAATTGTTCATCACCACCACAGGAAACCACTTCCACACCTTCTACAACACCAATATCTAAGAAAAGTAGAGTAAAGATGATGGCTCGTAAGATTGTGGATGAAGGAGAGCAGATCAAGAAAATAAACAAGCAATTGAAAGCAAGTAGGGAAGAAGAATCCCAGAAATCTAAAGATTCATTTAAGTCTGCTACTAAGGAGGAAGAAAGTAGGTATTCCGAAACTGAACAGGTATCTTCTGATTCTAAAGTTACTACTGAGACAATTTCTGAAGTTGCTGCAAATTTAGAAAATAGATTTGTGCTGGTAGGATCTATAGCAGGTGTTGAGACTAAAGAATCTAGAGAAGGTGGTAAAAATAAAAAGGGAAACAAAAAGGAGAGCAAGGGTGCTAGGAGTACTGTGAGGGGAAAGGGTACAAGAGTGGTTGATTCTTCACCCACTCATGTTGCTCTAACAAAAAAAACTGGTGCAATAGTTGTTTGGGGAGAGGAATTTACTGAAATAGAAGAGAGTGTGAGCAAAACAGGGGGAAGTGGGTCTGGTGAAGCTACTGAGGGGTTGGTTCAACTTGGAAAAATATAGATGAACCTGTTCCATCTGAACAGGAAACCCTCGCGGACCTACTGATAGAGTTATCAATGGCACCAAAACTCATGCCATTCCCTATGGTTTCATTCTCACAACTGTGCTTGCACATTTCAAGGTACAAAGCAAGAAGTGGGAGGTTAGTACAAGCAAGGATCATTTCGGGGTTAATACTCTGCTTGCTTGCGATTATGAAGTCAATGTCATTCTTAATGAACCTGGTTCATCTAAAAAGACACCTATCAATAGCAAAGTCAGAGTCTTGGTAATGGAAGAGTGAG
>NC_031998.1:20276721-20317562 GCF_001879085.1 Nicotiana attenuata
AAATCAACTAGAACTCTTCCACCAAGGAAGAGTTGCATCAGAACTCTAGTTATTTCTTCATCTACTAACTCTATAAATTGCAGGATGTTCTCACATTAAAATGTTGCACAAAAACGCATAAGTTAAACATGAATTGAGAGCAAAATAGCAAGGCTTTTTGCAAGCAGTTCGTGTGTGATTCAAGTGTGCAAACCTGAAGCTACATGAACCAGATTGAAGAACCAGCTCCATAAAGAGTTTTATGTGTCTTTCTTTATTTCTAGTTCAATTGTAGTAGGTCTTTCATATTGTACCTTTCAGCTTTATCTAGAAGCAATTGTAATAGGTATTTTGAGTATTCAAGTTAGAGTTAACTTGAAGTTGTCGCAGCAGTTAGAGGCTGGTTGCCACAACGGGATTAGAGTTAATCCTTAGGTTTACAAAGAGTTTTGTAAATGCTGTTTTGGCTCAGTGATTTAGTGGAAGTTTGGGAAAATCCTACTGAGTAGTAGGTCGTGATTTTTTCACCTTTTGAGCCAGGTGTTTTCCACGTAAAAATCTCTGTGTTCTTTATTTTCTGTATTTATTATTCCGCAAACAGCAGTAGTTAGTACATCTAGAAGAACCAGGTTCTTCTAGAGCGAAAATTGGGTACCACACAAATCACCCCCACCCCCCCTCTTGTGTGGTATTGACGTTTAGAACATCAATTTGACATAGACACCAGAATGTAATACCACGCCATCTCATCAGCCTTAACCCATTTTTGCGCTTTCTGTTCATCATCCGTAGCATCATCTGTAGGTTTTTTTGGACATACCTCATCGAGCACAAATTTGTACTCTTCAACAATTAGGACAATATCCAAGTGTCGTTTCCAATCAACATAATTTAGACCCTCAAGATTGTTTTGAGTAAGAAGAGCAGTAAGGGGATTGAAAGCAATCATTGTTAATCTGAGAGACAATTAAATATATAGATCAAAATCAGTCATGTATTATTAAATATTAAAATTCAAAATACACTACATACGTATAATCCATGCACCTTGAACAACAAGTCGATGGAAAAATAGATATTCTTGCAATATACATATGTAATGACGGATTATTCACTCCATGAATTTAAACAGGTCATACTCATATGGAGAGTAAACTGTTAAATTATGTCAAGTGAATATCAACATTCAATATACTAGTCCCATTGAACCATCATGCATACTCAAATGGAAAGTAAATACAAGTAATCAACAACTAGTATAACCTAGTGATTATCTATAATGAGTTTATCCGATATGGAAGAAGACCTACGTCAAGGTGTAAAATCATTATATCACCAGAATTTAACCCTGGAGTCCATAGGAAACGATCCCTACCACCACAGGATTAAAAACAACTCAAAAATATTTTTTGAAAAATTTTCAGAAAATTAGAAAAACGTCCAAAACACCATCTAAGCACCATATATCGTAGCAGAAGCAATTACAGTATAATATTCACATGTAAATTAAACAATTAGCACATATAGAGATTATTCGAGTTGCCTCTTGAAGCGTGAACAAAGCAAATTGATCTCGGTCTCCAGTTCCAGAGTTGCAAGACCGGGACCGCAGCAAAACCTCCATAGTCTTCTACCGTGTTACCCAAACAATATTCAAAAAGAGAGAATTTCGGGTGGGAATGTCACGACCCAAAATCCACCTAGGGTCATGATGGCGCCGGCCACCACTGTCAGGCAAGCCAACCAAAATACTTAATTAAATTCTCGTTTTAATATTCTTGAAATCTATGATTTTCCTCCAAATTTACCAATAAAAGATAATTGCTTAAATTCAAGTTAAATGACAAACAGTTAATACAAAATACTTCTTAACCATCCCAGAACCCGGTGTCACAAGTGCATGAGCAATTTCTAACAATTTGAATAAAGTACAATAGCTGTCCGAACACAAAGGGAACAGAAAATAAATAAAATTCTGAGGGAGAATATACTAGCTGCATGTTGCCTCGAGGAAATACAGCTCGCTTAGTCTCCGGGTCGCCCGTGATGCTACGCCTAATAGGCTAGTAGAAATACCTGTACCTGTGCAACAAAGTGCACAGCAAGTGTAGCATGAGTACGAAAATAACGTGTACTCAGTAAGTATCCCGCCTAATCTAGAAGAAGTAGAGAGGAGATGGTAACTTCGACATTTACTAATGGTCCAATAATAATATTATTAATGCGATGACTCACGGATTTATTAAGAACAACAGTAGATTCAAATGAGTCACAAAACAGGTGAAAGTTCCTTTTTTTATTTATTTAAAGTCTCCTGATTTACAATCCATTAATTAATAATTATCTCAAGTTGGGGAGAGTAGATAGCAATATCAATAAATCTCAAGGCAAGCAATACAAGCATGCGCAACTCATGCCGAGGTCGTACGGCCCGATCCAACATAAATGTAAATTGTGCACTGCCGAAGGTCGAGCGGCACGAACCATAGATGCATCTATTACCCCGCTCGTGAATCATACATGCGACGCAGTCAAATTTAAATAAACAATCACCCTGCTCGCGTACCATACATGCGACGCAGATACATATAGAAATACATGCTCAAACAGCAAATTAAGAGTTTATCGGGGAACATTTATCCAAATAAAAGCCAATCCCCTTTTAATGATTTAAGAAAATGAAGTTTAATCCTCTTGGAAATTCATTTACCAATTCGATGGGATTTAAGAAATTCAATTGTCAATAAGATCACAGATATTTCAAGTATAGTATGCATTTGGGTCCTACACTACCCAGACTTACACATATTAGTAGCTACGCACGGACTTTCGTCACCTCGTGCATACATAGCCCCCACAAATAGGAGCACATAACCAATTATTTTACCTATGGGGACAATTCCCTCTTACAAGGTTAGAAAGGAGACTCACCTCGCTCCGAAGATCCATAACCGGCAGTCCCCGCCCTTTCGAAGACTCGGATGATGCCAAATGCTCCAAATCTAGCCAATAATAATGCAAATCCATTAATATATGCTCAATTACTCATTGCAATCCAATTTATAACAATTCCTAACCCCGATCAAAAAGTTGACAAAAACGCCCTTGGGCCCACATGCCCAGATTCTGAAATTTTTCGAAGAACAAGTTTACACATAACTCCACAAACTCAAATCTATAATTTACTTTCAATTTCATACCCATCGTGGTCAAATTCCAAGAATATCAATTTACTAGGTTTTCCTCAAACCCCCAAATTTCTACCAATTTACATGCTAAAATCCATATATAATCGATATATTTAACTCAAGATAGGTGGGGTTAGCTTACCTTGTCGTTGATGATGAAAAATCCCACTTGAAGCTCTCCAAAATCGACCACACCCAATGAAAAATGGGGGAAAATGACCAAACCCCCGATTTTAAAAGAACCATTCTGCCTCCAGCACTTCCGCACTTGCGGTCCCTTGACCGCTTCTGCGGTTTCGCAGGAGCGGCACTTCTACCGCTTCTGCGTATATCTCACCAGGCCCTCCCTTCTGCTTCTGCGATTCGACTGCTGCAGGTGCGGTCCCGCTTCTGCGGTTACTTGACCGCATCTGCGGTCCCCTTCACTTTTGGTCCGAATCGCATCTGCGGCTCATCTGGCCGCTTCTGCGGCTCCGCACCTGCGGCCCAATTCTCGTAGGTGCGGTTATACCAGCAACTAGCAACTTCAGCCTTTCAAAAATTCTATCTTCGATCCATTAACCACCCGAAATCAACCCGAGGCCCCAGGGACGCCAACCAATCATACCAACCAGTCCCCAAAACACATTACGGACTTGCTCGAGGCCTCAAATCATATCAAACAACGCAAAAACCACGAATCGACCTCCAATCCAAGCTTTATGAACTTTAGAATTTCAAACTTCTACTTTCGATGTTTAAACCTATCAAATCACGTCCGATTGACTTCAAATTTTGCACACAAGTCATATTCGACATTGCGGACCTACTCCAACTTCCGGAATCTGATTCCGACACCGATATCAAAAAGTCCACATCTGGTCAAACTTCTTAAAAACCTTCAATTTCTATATTTAGCCAAGTGACTCCAAAATGACCCACGGACCTCCGAAATCACTTTGATCGCGCTCCCAACTCCAGAATCACCATACGGAGCTACTCCTAGACTCGGAATCCCAAACGCACATCGATAACACTGAAATGCATTTCAACCCAAACTTATGAAATTTCTTCCGAAATGCTAACTTCCACAATAGGCGCCGAAACGCTCCCGGGTCACCGAAAACCCGATCCGGGCATACGCCCAAGTCCAAAATCATCACATGAACCTACTGGAACCTTTAGATCCCGATTCCGAGGTCGTTTACTCTGAAATCCATTCCCAGCCAATTCTCTCAAATTAAAGCTTCCGAAATGAGAATTTCCTCTCCAAGTCAACTCCGAACTTCCCGAAATTCAAATCCGACCACGTGTACAAGTCACAATGCCTGAATTAAAGCTGCTCATGGCCTCAAACTGCTGAACGACGCGCTAGAGCTCAAAATGACCGGTCGGGTCGTTACATCCTCTCCCACTTAAACATACGTTCATCCTTGAACGTGCTAGGAACTGTGTTGGGGTTGTCTGGAATCACTGTTTAACACCTTGTGCACCTTCTCGTGCTACCACAACCAAGTTGAGCACATTAGCTTGCGCAATTTTGAAGATCTTCTCTTTTATTCAAACAAATGAGCCTTAGAGCCCAGTTTCAACATCCAAAATTCTCTGCCAGGCCTGTTCCAACATCCGCCCACCGTATCAATAACTACACGCAACATCAAAACATGACTGCATATCTTATTTGATTCACACCTTGCACCACTTTACTCACACGACCACATTAGCATTCTCTGATCGAACAACTCAAAATTCCACAATGTGATGCTCCCGTTGCACCTCATGACCTGCCTAGGTCTTGCTCTAACTATTACAATACCACCACGACGGAAGAGATGTGTAGGAATTCATAAACAACTGTCGAATCAACGGTTCATAGGGTCTATACCCTGCCAAGAACCACCACCTCTTTCTGAGCCAAATAATGGCCTTTGGTCTTTTAATATACTTCACATACTCAGATTGCACTGATCCTAAGTCCAATGATCTCATCTCACCCAGTGCGAACTGCTCAGGCAATAAGCCACCCCGGACATGGTCAAAAGTCTCATATGATGCCCCAACGTGCCAATAGGCTACTAATTCGAACGCGATACAAAAGGAAAACGAACTCCGAAAAGAAAATCCAATTACCCCGCTTGCGAATCATACATGCGACGCGGTCAGCATAATTAAACAGACACCCTGCTCGCAAATCATGCATGCGACGCGGGCACACAGCTAATATAAGTTCCTCTCAGGAAAGGAGGACACAAAACACATAAAACAGATACGGGGAACTGTACTCAACATCATACTGTTGCGGCGCGCAACCCGATCCAAAAAACATACCCATGGCGGCGTGCTACCCGGTCCACACATAAAATTCGCATAAGGAGGTACACTCCGAGCTATGCTGCTCATTACAACAAGATACCAAATATCGGTCACAAGCACGTCAAGTGCATAATACCATCCCTGGGGAGACATATGGTGCCCTAAGCTACAAAGTCAAACACAACTGAGGTGTGATATACGATTTGGATCTCAAGAGCCATTTTGCTCATATAACATCATCTCTACGCGGAACCTCAACACATAAGCAATTTCCCAAGCCGTCTCACAACTCACACGGCGCAATGTATCATTACATGAAATACCTGACGACGAAATAACACCCGAACTACTCCTTTATAAGGAGCGCATTACTGAAATGAACACATTTGTCCTGATATAGAGCCCATGTTCACCTTTGAATCCATCCACAGACCTCAAGCTAATCCTGATCGCACTGAACTAGGCTACTAACCTTTCAAAGGTCCATAATAACTCCTCTTTCGCTCATAACACATAAGAACAACCATCATAACCGGAGTAATAATCCACAGTCCACAGCTCAATAAATCAAACGCCCCCAGGCATCAATTCCCGAATCAATGATATCACCACAATCGTCCTACTTTGTTTAACTCTTCAACCAATCAAGTGAATACATGCCATACTTATACAACCTTCCCATGGGGCACGTTCCGACAACCTTCCGTAACAGATAACAGGTCTGTACATCCAACCACCAGCCGCTCTGACGCTAAAAAGCGACCAAGAATCCTTAACCAGGGTGCAAAGCCTTTTTCACAAACACTGATCTCAGGTGACGCTGAAGGCAATACCAACTTACTTTAAACATCGAAACTACCCCCCTGCTCATCCGAGCTCGTGACTTCCTTGTCAACACCGAACATGCAACCTCGATCCTCTCTTCGATTTCCATACCACTCACTGTACCTAACATGCCAACATATGATAGAACACGATCTTTCATCGTAGATCCATAACCACAAATGGATTAACACTTCATCATATAAAACTCTTCACTTATCTCACTTCAGGAGAACCTTAGCAACACACAGGTGAACTCTCATAACCGTAGCATACTCAAATCTCTAAGTGGTGGTCTAAGCTACCACAACCCCTTCTGGAGTCCGCCTACGCATAGCAGGCCATAACAGTAGAATACTCCTGAATAACATCAATTACGGCGGCCGACAAGCCTCACATGTACCGCCACAAATCACTTGCATAACTTGATCGCGCTGAAGGAACTGATCATTGTCACCAATATGCCAATTCAACTTATGGCTAATCAATCTATCTTCTTCCAATTTATCCTTGATTGCCTTAGAAGTAATAATAACTCCATCCAACACATAGCATACTCCATCTGCACTCATCCCGAGTGACCTTGAATCACGAGACCATGCTGTCTCAAACCCCACGAACCATTTCATACCTCCTGAAGGCTACACTGCAAGTCAAAACATCATAGAACATCATGTGCCCCACTCATAAGCTGCTACCAAGCTTGATTCATAACCGTACGTATAGGCTCAAAATTACTAGGCGCTACGCTTTGCCCCTTTGAATCCACTAGGACCGTTGCTGAGAGCCAACTACTCTGACTTGGCCCCGAATCTAATCAATTCCATAAATCTTCTAGCACATGAATACCCTCTCGACGAAGCACCCGGCAGAATCATTTCCCTTGAAACCCACCTGTACAAGGCATAAATCCTGAATCCTTCCCCAAGTCTGAACATGAGCCAATAAGGCCAACCTTAGCACGCCTCTAACAATTCCTTTGCTCGAATTACTACTTATGTTCTTTCCGTAGCTGAACTGACCCCTCCCTATGCTAATAACCAGAAACCTCGCAAGTAGTTAACCAGGCAATCCTTAATCATAGGCGGTGGGGCTCTCCCACTTAACCTGAAGCCATTATTACACAATTCTAGAATTCACCAGGATCCTTTATCTCTTGTTGACATAACCTTGTGCAATCAACCGCCAAAATTCTCGGAATCTTTCTGTTAAACCCTCTTGTTATACTCTGAATCATCAACCACGTACACACGACCGATCTCTTTGCTATATAGCCAATAGAACCCTTTGCAGAAGCTTCGCCAGCCATACGACCGCCGTCCTGCTCACTGGAGATATCTCGCCTGTGGAATCTACATGCCGACGTCTTCCAACGCTGCTACGCGGGGCGCAATCACCACGACATTAACAACCCATCCTGAGTCGAAGCTCACTCTCTAGTTGCACAAGTCCACTCACCTCTCGCGGGTATCAATTAAGTGCGCGGAAACATCCTTCCAATTCAAAGTTAGGTTGTATCCTCCTTCATTTCAAGCAACTCCTTTTCGTTATATCAAATCTCCTGCCGCATACTAGTCCATACTTCAATTAATTTGTAGGCCCAAATCACCAATCACTAAAGTTTCCCAAATCACTCCAAACTCTCCCACTTTGGCGAAACTCACCCCTTTAGTTGACTACTCGACTTTTGCTTCTTATACCTGGCCTTCTAGAAATTTTTAGTCACCGCCTGACACTCCCCACATGTCCTTCATTATCTTTTGCTGCTCAGTTGTTGCCTTAATTAGAGTCTATCTCCGTGACACTTGAACCCACAATTGTTTCTAACTTTAAACCTTTACGAAGATCATTAGAAACACTGATTCAATCCCGAACTACCGTACCCTGCGATACCTGACAGCCGCATCTTCAATACTATTTCACAATATCTTGCCCCAAAGGCGAATTGTAGAAGATCCTAACACCGGCGAACTTAGTACGTTCAATTAGGACAATGACACATCATCATAGAAGAAAACTCCACCATGCTCGCAAATACCAAGTCTCATTACTCCACCAGCCCACATCTGACCATTCTTAGTCCGATTGTCTTTCCCCTGACGGGGATAAAATACCAAATCTCTAGATCATGCACTGAGTAAACCACTCTTCAAGTCATTCACTGGCCCGACACATAGGCAACATCCTACCATCATATCAATACTGCGAAACAATCGTTTATTGCATCATGGCAACTTGTGCCTAGCCTCAGAGCTCTCAGAAGTACCGCTACTAAGCTGAAACGACAGAATATCCTTCCACAAGGCGGCGATAATAGCTCAGACAACTATGCATGGAGAAACACCCCGCACTGCATCGGTAGTGCCATTACAATTCTTCAACTCTCGATTTATAACAAGCGGTTCGCGTCGCATAAGATTGAATAGGAAGGAACTAAAAGCATAAGCCTCCAGGGATCAAATCGCACGATGAGGAATCAAGAAGGGAAGTACTCCTAATAGTCCTGCAACCTCCCGAGGATAAGTACAGACATCTCCGTACCGATCCGCGAGACTCTACTAGACTTGCTCATGACTCGTGAGACCCTAGGAACCTAGTGCTCCGATACCATGTTGTCACGACCCAAAATCCACCTAGGGTCGTGATGGCGCCGGATACCACTGTCAGGCAAGCCAACCAAAATACTTAATTAAATTATCGTTTTAATACTCTTGAAATCTATGATTTTCCTCCAAATTTACCAATAAAAGATAATTGCTTAAATTCAAATTAAGTGACAAACAGTTAATTCAAAATACTTCATAACCATCCCAGAACCCGGTGTCACAAGCGCATGAGCAATTTCTAACAATTTGAATAAAGTACAACAGCTGTCCGGAACACAAAGGGGACAAAAAATAAATAAAATTCTGAGGGAGACAATACTAGCTGCATGTCGCCTCGAGGAAATACAGTTCGCTTAGTCTCCGGGTCGCCCGTGCAGCTACGCCCAATAGGCCAGTAGAAATACCTGTACCTGTGCAATAAAATGCACAACAAGTGTAGCATGAGTACGAAAATAACGTGTGCTCAGTATGTATCCCGCCGAATCTCGAAGAAGTAGAGACGAGATGGCAACTTCGACACTTACTAATGGTCCAATAATAATATTATTAATGCGATGACTCGTGGATTTATTAAGAACAACAGTAGATCCAAATGAGTCACTAAACAGGTGAAAGTTCCTTTTTCTTATTTAAAGTCTCTTGATTTACAATCCATTAATTAACAATTATCTCAAGTCGGGGAGAGTAGATAGCAATATCAATAAATCTCAAGGCAAGCAATACAAGCATGCGCAACTCATGCCGAGGTCGTACGGCCCGATCCAACATAAATGTAAATTGTGCACTGCCGAGGGTCGAGCGGCACGAACCATAGATGCATCTATTACCCCGCTCGCTTATCATACATGCGACGCAGTCAAATTTAAATAAACAATCACCCTGCTCGCGTACCATACATGCGACGCAGGTACACATAGAAATACATGCTCAAACAGCAAATTAAGAGTTTATCGGGGAACATTTATCCAAATAAAAACCAATCCTCTTTTAATGATTTAAGAAAATGAAGTTTAATCCTCTTAGAAATTCATTTACCAATTCGATAGGATTTAAGAAATTCAATTGTCAATAAGATCGTAGATATTCCAAGTACAGCATGCTTTTGGGTCCTAGACTACCCGGACTTATATATATTAGTAGCTACGCACGGACTCTCGTCACCTCGTGCATACGTAGCCCCCACAAATAGGAGCACATAACCAATTATTTCACCTATGGGGACAATTCCCTCTTACAAGGTTGAAAAGGAGACTCACCTCGCTACGAAGATCCATAACCAGCATTCCCCGCCCCTCCGAAGACTCGAATCGATGCCAAATGTTCCAAAGCTAGCCAATAATTATGCAAATCCATTAATATATGCTCAATTACTCATTACAATCCAATTTATAACAATTCCTAACCCCGATCGAAAAGTTGACAAAAACGCCCTGGGCCCACGTGCCCGAATTCCGAAATTTTCCGAAGAACAAGTTTACCCATAACTCCACGAACTCAAATCTATAATTACTTTCAATTTCATACTCAAAATCGTGGTCATATTCCAAGAATATCAATTTTCTAGGTTTTCCTCAAACCCCCAAATTTCTACCAATTTACATGCTAAAATTCATACATAATCGATATATTTAACTCAAGATAGATGGGATTAGCTTACCTTGTTGTTGTTGATGAAAAATCCCACTTGAAGCTCTCCAAAATCGTCCACACCCAATGAAAAATGGGGGGAAATGACCAAACCCCAGATTTTAAAAGAACCATTCTGCCTCCAGCACTTCCGCACCTGCGGTCCCTTGACCGCTTCTGCAGTTTCGCAAGTGCGGCACTTCTACCGCTTCTGCGGATATCTCACCAGGCCCTCCCTTCCGCTTCTGCGATTCGATCGCTGCAGGTGCGGTCCCACTTCTGCGGCTGCTTGACTGCATCTGCGGTCCCCTTGACTTTTGGTCCAAATCGCATCTGCGGCTCCTCTGGCCGCTTCAGCGGCTCCGCACCTGCGGCCCAATTCTTGCAGGTGCGGTTATACCAGCAACCAGCAACTTCAGCCTTTCAAAAATTCCATCTTCGATCCGTTAACCACCCGGAATCCACCCGAGGCCCCCGTGACCCCAACTAATCATACCAACCAGTCCCCAAAACATATTACGGACTTGCTTGAGGCCTCAAATCATATCAAACAACGCCAAAACCACGAATCGACCTCCAATCCAAGCTCTATGAACTTTAGAATTTCAAAATTCTACTTTCGATGTTTAAACCTATCTAATCACGTCCGATTGACTTTAAATTTTGCACACAAGACATATTCGATATTACCGACCTACTCCAACTTCCAGAATCAGATTTCGACACCGATATCAAAAAGTCCACTTCCGGTCAAACTTCTCAAAAACCTTCAAATTTCTATCTTTAGCCAAGTGACTCCAAAATGACACACGGACCTCCGAATTCACTTCTAATCGCGCTCCCAACTCCAGAATCACCATACGGAGCTACTCCCAGACTCAAAATCCCAAACGGACATCGATTACACTGAAATGCACTTCAACCCAAACTTATGAAATTTCTTCCAAAATGCTAACTTCCACAACAGGCGCCAAAACACTCTCGGGTCACCCAAAACCCGATCCGGGCATACGCCCAAGTCCAAAATCATTATATGAACCTACTGGAACCTTCAGATCCCGATTCCGAGGAAATTTACTCTAAAATCCAATCCCAGCCAATTCTCTCAACTTGAAGCTTCCGAAATGAGAATTTCCTCTCCAAGTCAACTCCGAACTTCCCGAAATTCAAATCCGACCACACGTACAAGTCATAATGCCTGAATTGAAGTTGCTCATGGCCTCAAACTACTGAACGGTGCGCTAGAGCGCAAAACGACCGGTCGGGTCGTTACAGGGAAAAATTCCAAGGAACAAAAACATGTAAAACCAGTGCAAAAAACGGCTAGCCCTGTATGAAGTTTATATAGCCACATTTTTTTAGGTTAAAACCCTTTTCCAAAACCTGTTAGGTTTTCTTCTTCCTCTAAGGAAAGGTTTCCTTTATTTCTTATTATTTAGGCACAGTAGGGACCACATAATTTAATTAATAAAGTTTTCTATTATGGAATTAATTTCGAAATTTGAAATTCATTTCTACCACAATAAATTACGAATTATTCCACTAAAAATTCGTAATTGCACCCGTAGTAAAATTTCAAAATTCTTCGATAAAACCTTATTTAACTCCCCGTGTTAGGATTCAGTTACTAACCAATCAAATTAATTTATTGATTACTTCCTTTAGACTTTCGCTTAACGATATGAAATCCACCGGCCGATTTTACAAATGAGAACTTATTAGTTTTTATAAAGGAGTATCATTGATCTCAAAAAATAAGACATGGATTTTATCAATTTATTACTTCGCCGGTATATATCATTATTGTCCAACTTTCTAAGCTTATTGACCCACGAAAGAATCTCACCTTTAATAATCAAAACAATAAATGACACACACAACTAATAATAATTATATCAAGATAAAGAGTATAAGTACATTAAATGGATTAGAGAAATTTTTTTATTAAGTCGGTATAAAATATTTATCTCTACTTGATCTGTTCAATACATACAAAATGTACTAGCACAAGAAGTCGGAATTAAACCATTCCCACAATCAAGATAAATTATATTTAATCTTGTGCTACAACCATTCCGATGGTCTTTCCAATTCCATCATTAAATTGTGAACATAAATGATCACGCTCAACTAAGTCTCGCAAAAGACTACGCGGGCGTTGCAAATATAATCTGAGTATTTATGCCCAGAGTCGAACCACAGAGAATTAACCTATCAATTACTATTGTCAGATTTACTAGATTCACACAATCTGTTTCTCCAAACTTTTTGATTCACAATGGTTGATTTTTCTAACAACTAAAGACTGAAAGTAATCAACAGCTGAAAATTAACTAAACTTGATGTGTAAACAATTGGAATAAGGTCTAAGGCAATGGTTTCCTCCGTTGGTAATTTCCTTGGTTGTATATGTCTTATTACTATGATTTAGTTGTCTCTATCAATCATGAACGCTCCAGCTATCATAAATCTTTCTCAAGCAATTATGATAATTTACTAGACGCACTCTCTCAAGCTACGCTAGCTAGATTCACAATACAGTTCACTTAGATTACACCCGAGGTATCGTTATCTCTAATCCAACTTCTAAACCCTCGGTTATGACTCTCGTCTATACTCCTGGAGTGATGTTGTTCATACAATCACCTAAATATGCACTCTCTCTCAAGTAGATACATAATAAATAGGAACGGATAGTTGAGGGCCCTTTCAACTAACCACAATCAAAACATAGATGAACAAATAGAGATTAACAACCAAATCCAACTATATTAATAAAACAACCAAGTCATCCCCAACGGGTTCCACCAAAACCTTAGATTAAGGTATTTAGCTACTCATAACAATGGAGGAATAAACTACTAGAAGATTCATAATCAAAGATTGCAAGAAAAATAAAAGAGAATAAGAATAATGATGTTTTGGGTGATCTCTCACACTTTTTTCTCTTCCAAAGTACTCTCTAAAAACAAATCTGACCTAATGTGGCCGAATTCCTACTTTTTATAAGGGTTTTACACAAAGTTTTCCCGACTTGACACTTTCGTCCATGGCTTTTTTCGCGTTCTGCCGCGGTCCTGCCGCGGTTACGCCAGGACTGCGGCCAAAGAGGTCCTCTGAATCTGCAACTCTGCTCTGCCGCGGTCCTACCGTGGTAACGGTCTGACCGCAGCAGACCAAGTTCAGCTCTGCTTTTGTCTCTTTACTTGGTGCATTTCGTGAGCATTGTTTGATTGGCCTTCTTTTCTCCGTAATTGATCCCAAACTTGCTCCATCGACTTCTTTCGTTGGATATAGCCTGCAAAGCATGAAAAGCATCTAATCAGCATTTGGTTATCATTTTTACCACAAAGCTATACAAAAATGTGGTTCTTTAGGGTCCAATTATAGTCTAATTCACCTATTATCAATAAACTTTATGAATTATAAGAATCGATTATTTAATCTTTCGTATATAAGCTAAACTCTATACACTAAATCATCTAATATATAATTCAGATGTAATTCTACATTCTGATAAATAACTAATGAATTCCGCGCAGAGATAGTCCCCACCAAGATCAGATCGTAGTGTCTTGATATATTTATTACGTTGCTTTTCAGTCTCCGTCTTAAATTCTTGTAACTTTTCAAAACATTCAAACTTTCGGCGCAAAACAAATTATATATATATATAATATATATAATATATATATATATATATATATATTATATATATATATATATTGTGAGCACGTGATTTGTTGCCCTATATGAATTACTCCCAGAAATTCAAACAAAATAATTTCTTTCATTATTTTGCAATTTTGTGGATTTTTGCGACATTTTATGTTAATTGTTTGCATTTTATTTGCGCATTTTAATTCATATGAAAAATATAAAAAATAATACACTCGACATTTGCATTTAGGATTTAATTTCATATTTTAGGATTAATTAGTAGTTAAGTTTTTTTTTAAAACAAAATATAAAGAAAATGTCAAAAATGGTTCTTTTTCGCATTTATAGTTAATTTGTCTTAGTTTGCATTTAAATTAGGAGTTAGTGTAATTGGAAATTAAGAAATATAATTTTAGGGTCAATTTGGTTTTTGGTTTTTAATTTAGCATTTAATAAAAAATCAGAAAATAAATACAAAATGAAACAAAAAGGAAAAACGAAAATGAAAAGAAAACCATTAAGGAAGGGGCTGTTTTGACTCGAATTGGGCTATTTCAGTTAATTCCGCCTGGCCCAAGCCAAAAATTACCCCGAGTCCATGGCCCAATTGCCCCTACCCGGTCCGTCTCCCAGTGTGACCAAAACGACCCCGTTTCATCAGAGATAGATCTTGGCCGTCGAGGTTGATCAGATCAACGGCCAGGAACTGGGTAGTCATTAATATTTAATGGTCGGATTACCCCTACCCCCCCTCCCCCCCGTGTTGTCTCTCTCATTTCACCCCAAAACAAAATCTGTAACGCCGCCGTGCCCCGCCGTGCTCCGCCGCCAGAAATCGCCTCACGGCGGCGGCCGGCCTCCATTTCCGTCCAAAGTTACACCCCTTATTCCTTTTCTCCTCCCCGTTACAAATCCACAATCCGTTTCCCTCAAATCCCATCCCAGCCCGTCGAATATCGGATCAAAGAATTCCGGCCAAGACTCGAAGTTCTCCAAACTCAACCAAATTTACACCATGGAACCGCCTTGATCTCCTCTATCAAATCCCCCAAACCTCGTCCCTCAAATCTCACCAGAATTGTTCGAATATTAAATCGAATTTCGGACCAAACCCTAGTTTTTCCAAATTTCACCAAATTGACACCACGTGACCCCCTCGCCTCCCTCGTGGTGAATTCATCGTCGTTTGCACTCAAGTCTCACCGGAGATGGCCGGATTTGAACTTTGAGAGTTAGCCGGATTTTTGAAGTTGAATCAGTGAGTTTCTATGATTAGTTTTTGTTTAATTTCGTTTTAGCTTTGTGTGGATTTATTTGTGTGATTGGTGCCTGCTTTTGTCCACAATTTTATTCATGTTTATTGGTTTTTACTTTCACTTTTTAATTCTATGTTTTCTTTTTTTTTTCTCCTTTAATTGTTGATGCTGATTAAGGTTATGTCTAGTTTTAATTCGTGTGTCTTAGTTGTTTAGCTTCGTTTAGTCCAATGTTCATGGCTCAGTAGTAAACATTCTGCCTTTTTTTTTTAGTTTGAGTTTTTTGCTTAAACTCTGTTCATGATGATCCCGTTAGGTTTAAGTTTTGCTTCAAATTGAATGTGTTCTCATTTGGTTTGACTCGTTGTATTGATCCTGTTTTGTGATAGTTAGATTTTGTTAAGTTCTGGTTTTATTAGTTAGAAATTAGATTGGATTTCCTGTTAATTGTTCTTTGATTTAAGTAGAATGATTTTTAGCCTTGATTCTTAGAGGCTCTGTTAGAGATTGGTTATAGCTGAATAATATGGATTTTAGTTAACTATGGGGCTGGGTCAGTTGGTGGTCATTTGGTAATTTCAGGATAAGCTAAGGGTAATTGGGGTAGTTCAAGGGCATGGAATCTTTCAAATAACTTAATTGGAAGCTCTAGAACATTCTAGATGAGTTTCAAATCAGAATTTTTATAACTTAGGGGTGTAACTTGGGTAACAAGTCAGGAAGTAAGGGATTAAATAGCTAAAATTTGAAATAAAAGAGGGACTATAGGGGGTAAATCAAAAATCTGATAGGCCCCTTAGCTTTGCCTATATAAGGCGGCCTTTAGTGCCTTAGGCAACAAGTTTTTCAGCCTAAAAATACCCCCAAAATCCATTTTCTGAAAATCTGAGTTTCCAAGTTTGAATTTCAAATCTAAATTCTAGATATAGTTCTTCGAAAAAAACCAAAAACAACAAAAAATCTTCAAAAAATCAAAAAACACTGTTCCATTGAAAAGCTTTAGGTTAATTTCGATTTCTAGTTAATCTATCCACATTTTCTAGTTCACAATTTGATGGCTGAGGTTTCAGAGGTTTACAAGACTGATTTCGAGTGATTTTGAGTCCAATTAAGCTAATTTGAATTGAATTTTGTCTGCTGGAGGTTTCAGAGGTGTTTTGTGTTCATTTTCAAGTTTTTTGGGTTATTTTGGTGTTGTTCTGGGTGATATATCAGTCCTGCTTGATTTCAATCATTTCTGGAATCACTGATTTACTTCTGGACTGGCTAATTCTATTTTCTGGGCTATTGTTACTCGACTATCGATTGCTGCTGCTCATTATCGTCTTAGCTGACCTCTTCTCCTCCATTTCTATTCTATTTCCAGGTATTATTCAATCTCAAATGATGTGTGAAGAGCTGAATCAGCGAATGTATTTAAATTATTGAATAAACGACATATTACCTATGTTACTTTCGTATTTAGTTTACTTGTATGTATTAGTTTGAATGTTAGGTTATACCGTAGTAGGATTTGAAATTTAAATTACCTAGACCTTCTGGTAATGTAATGAGTGGACTGTTAAAACTGGAGTTGCTCTTATTGGTTCCATTCTGTTCACTAGTTTAAATCTGATATGAGTTGATTCTTTACAGTTAGTAAGATGACTTTGAACCTGTGTTACTAGCCTCTACATTCCACATTAGAGTAATTGTGAAGCATGGATGCTGTTGAGGAGCTTGGATTCAATTAATGAATTCATAGCTCAACGGCACTCGAAACTGAAGGCCTCTCCTCTAGCTTTATTTGTTATCGTGTTTTGTTAAAAAATCAGAGAGAATACTAGTAATTGTTGCTGTTGGATACTAATCTTAATTTAGATGTTTTAAGATGTAGACTGTTGGATTTCCAGATTATTATAGGTCAATATGCAAACCACGTGATTTGTGCATGATAACTGAGCTCAAAATTAGCAGATTTCAGGCTAGGGTAAACTATCTATTCGTTAGCAAAGTGTTTAACAGGCTTAAATTGAAATTAACGTTGCATTTAGGCTTATTCATTAAGTAAAACCAGACAGCTTTTTGCGTAAGTGAAACTTGGGCTTGGCTGCATGATGAAAGCCCAATAGGATTTCCCTTTTGAACTAGTCAATAGGTAATAATTGGTGGACTGGTTTGAAGTTAAATGCGGAACCCCTCCCCCCCCCCCCCCAGCTGGCAGACTTTCTTCACTCTTGGGCTAATCTTCTAGCCCAATACAGTTTACTAGTAATGTTAGTTAAATAGGCTTTAGAGACAATCTTTAATAGAAAATATAGTCATCTTTAGGACATTCTTTTAAAATAAATGAGGTGCGGCACGCCAAATAACATCACAAATTGCGCGGCCCTCTTTAACTACTTCTTTAAAATATTTAGTCCTCGGGACGCGCCGTTTAACGAATTTCATGGCCTCCCACAAAGTTAATAATACGCTAGTTGCTTTAGGCCCGGCATTTAATAATATTACCTTCCTAAACTCGGGTGCACATTTATGTGACCCAAATCCAAATCCCAACGAAGTTGAAATGTGTCAAAAATCACGGGTGCATTAATGTGACGTGGTTCGAGACATGTTTTCACGATGTTGCAATTCTCTTTAAAAATAATAATAATAAAAGCGGTTTAAAGTTAAAAAGCACATAGGTCAAAACATGTACTAAAATCAAATAAATAAGCCAAATATGTCAGTTGAGCGATCGTGCTAGAACCACGGAACCCGGGAATGCCTAACACCTTCTCCCGGGTTAACAGAATTCCTTACTCGGATTTCTGGATCGCGGACTGTTAAACAGAGTCAATAATTTCCTCGATTCGGGATTCAACCGGTGACTTGGGACACCATTAATCTCCCAAGTGGCGACTCTGAATCTTAATAAACAAATCCCGTCTCGATTGTCCTTTAATTGGAAAAACTCCTTTATGCCCTGGCGGGTGTAGGTGAAAAAGGAGGTGTGACAGCTCTGGCGACTCTGCAGGGGACACAAACCCAGAACTTCGGTTCAGGGTTTAAGAATTCGAGCTTAGAATAATTGTTATGTTTGGCTTTATCTGATTTTTCCTACATATTTCCTGCTAAATGTGCTAAATGCTTTACCGCTTTGATATTATCTGAACTGTATATAAACTGTGCCGAAACCCTTCTCTTCTCACCTCCGGGGATGTGCTTACTGGTTGAGCTCCCTATTCTGTTAGTGTCATACCCTGAAATAAGAAAGAGGCTCGGACAAGTTACTAAGCCGGACGATCTTGCGGGTCCCCGGTACGTAGCCCCCTCCTCGACTCGAGTTGTCCGCTCGGGTACACAGTCTAGGACATATACCTAGGTTTTGAACCTAGAATAACTTGACTTCATGCCGGATCCCTAGTAGGAACGCTTATTTGCATCACGTGCATTTGCCGTAAGGGGACTCAACATAGGGGTTGGGTCCGTCTAGGACATGTAACCTGAAATGAAAAGACCATCCTGATGCATCTTAAGTGTTGCGTGTGCATTTATTTGTCTCGGACTTGCATGCTGACTCGCTTTGGAGTATTTGGGAAAAATTAGAAAAAAAAAGAGAGAAATAGCAGTATAGAGGGTTAATTACCTGTTTTAGAAAATCAACCAATGTCAAAATAGTGTCGAAACTTCACCGAATTTTGAGAAAAATGAAAAAAATGAAGAAAAGGCAAAAGAAAATTTGTTTTCAAAAATGGTTTGTTTTATTGGTCAAGAAAAAAAAAAGAGAAAAAAACTAAAGAGCTTTATTTTCAAATAGTTTGTTGAAAAGAAAATATAAAAAGAGTATTGTTTTCCCAAATAGTGTATTTGTCAATGAAAAAGAGTCTTGTTTTCGAAAGTAGTTAGTTTTATTAGCCCGAACTACGCAGGTTTGATTCTCACCGGATGTGAGATACGTAGGCAACCCTCATCGGGTACAACCTCCCCTTTGCAAAAATAGCCAAAAAATGCCAAAATTTTTAATTTCGTCATGAATAAGTCGGGTGACGCTATTCTTGTCAAAAATAAGCCAAACGTCCCTAAAAGGGCGCCGGAAGGCCGTTTTTGCAAGAACAGCCACCTTGGGTCATTTTCAACGGTTAGCGGGCACAGCCTTAAAGTCTTCTTCACGAAGTGCTGAGAGGCCGTATCCGCAAAACCGGCTGCTTGTTTTAAATTGGAAATTTGAACAAAATAGTGTCATTTTTTTTCCTTTTAGGTCAAAATAAGTGATTAAATCACCTTAATAAATGTGCAGGATGAGAACGATTCAAAATGAACCTTTCTCAATCATGACTAAATCCCTCTGGAGTTGCGTCTATGGTGGAACGATCTGGGTAAAGAAGGACAGGACGAGGTCAAAAAGTATTTGAAAGGGCTTACTGGTTTGTTAGAGATTGTGCCTCGGGGAGACATCATCAGAGCATTGGTCACATGTTGGGACCCGGCACACAACGTCTTCCATTTCTCGGACTTTGAACTCACCCCGACCTTGGAGGAGATAGCCGGGTACATTGGAAATGATGAGGTGCCTTTAAGACAAAAATACTTGGTTGCCCCAAGAACTGTAGTTGTGCACAAGTTCTTAGACTCACTGAAGATAATCAGGACGGTCCACAATCCGGACTTGGCAAAGGGTTTTTGTACTCCACACTTTTTATACAACAGATATGGCCACATAGGCGGACTCAATAACCCGGAAAGCAAGATATGTAGCAAAGGAAACCGGCAAAAATGGGAGGAACATAGACTTTTTGCTTTTATGGTGGTCTTTTTGGGGCTCCTGGTATTCCCGAGGAAAGATGGAAACATTGATATAAAAATAACCGGGGTCGTCAATACTTTAATGACTCAAGCCAAAAGCACTCTTGCGCCCATGATAATAGCTGAAATCTTCCGAGCTCTCACAGCTTGCAAAGCTGGAGGGAACTTCTTTGAAGGGTGCAACTCTTGTTGCAAATGTGGATGACTAAACACCTGTGCCGCCGTCCTCAATTCCTGAGTTATAGTTCATCTGAGAAAACCTGCATAGGGGAGTTTTACACAAGAATTGACGGGGTCAGTTTACCTGAAGGAGTAACCGCGTGGACATCATACTCTCAGCTCTCACTGCCNGTCAGCACTCTACTCACTCAACCCAAAAGCACTCTCGCGCCCATGATATTAGCTGAAATCTTCCGCGCTCTTACAGCCTGCAAAGCCGGAGGAGACTTCTTCGAGGGGTGTAATCTATTGTTGCAAATGTGGGTGACCGAACACCTGTGCCATCGTCCTCAGTTCCTGAGTTATGGGTCTACAAAGAAAACATGTATAGAGGAGTTTTATACGAGAATTAAGAGGGTCAGCTTGCCCGAGGGATTCACGGGTTGGACATCATACTTTCGGTCCCTCACTGCTAGTCAAATAGAGTGGACGTTTGGATGGTTGCCTGTTGATGAAATCATATATATGCCAGCAACGGGGCCGCACTTCCTCTTGATGGGTCTTAAGAGCATTCAGCCTTATGCTCTGTATCGGGTTTTAAGGCAACTTGGGAGATGCCAAATAGTGCCGAAAGACGAGGATCTTAGTGCTCAGGTAATTGAGATTAGCCCTGACGGACAGTTTCCTGAAGCAAGAGTCCGCCAGATCTGGAACGAATGTCAATACTTAAAAGCAAATACTTGCGTGCAGGATCGGGCCAAAGGCGAAGTGTCGCCAGGATACCTTGCTTGGTATAGGAGAGAACATGAGTACGAGAGGCCAGCTAAAAGACCACACCTCCAGGACTTTGTTGAATCATCAAAGGATCAATGGGGTTGGTTAGAAAAAGAAAGGGAATACAAGGCCCGCATAGGAGCATTGGAAAAACAGGTACAGGATCTCCGGTTTGAAAACAGTTTGCAAGCCGCAGCCGACGAAGGGGATAAAAAGAAGCTGGCACAAAAAATGAAACTCTCAAGGCTCAAATCCGACAGATGAGAATAGATGCTAACAACCAACAGAGAAGTCGGTCTGATGAAAGGTTGATAAGTGGGTTGAAAAAGAAAATCATTGAGTGCCAGGAAGATCTGAAAAAGTCCGAAGGTAACATAACAAATCTCCGGGCACAATGGGCAAAATGATCGGAAGAGCGCGCACAGTTCTTACAGCAAATGAAGAGGGATTATGAAAAACCTTTGCCAATTTGAGAAGGAAAATGACTACCCTTGAGGACGAGGCAGCTAAACAAGCCAAAGATTTTGAGGTTGAAAGTGAGCACTGCTATGACTTAATGGCCCTGATGGAAGAAGATGTACAGCAGTTACAGAGACAGCATCTACATGACTCCCAGGTTTTGGAAGCTAGGGATAATCAGATAGAGCGCCTGCTCCTAGAAAAAGGCCGAACCAGAGACAGGATTCTGACCATTGTTCATGACATCGCTAGGAAATGTCGAGTGTGGGAAAACATGACTCGCACCACCTTTTTTTCGGCAGTAATGATATTTGTCAAGTAGATAATGAATGAATTAGAGCAACTTCAAAGGGGCCTTGCACCTAAGCCCGCGGCAAGGCCGAACGATGCCCCGCGGGCAGCAGTATTTGAAGTGTTAATGTATTCATAGTTTGAGTCTGTATTTTCCTTTAGAGTCTGTCGCCTGTTAGAGTCAGTATTTCCTTTTCGCATTAGAGTCTGTCAGTGGTTCTCGAGTCTATACTTCGTTCTATTTCGAGTCTGTTGTTTTGCTTTCCAAGAAAAGTCTAGTTGTGTAATAGAGTGTTTTATGAATGAAAATTGAAAATTCCCACAAATTGTTTCTTTATTTTTCGCATTTATTTTCACGAACTATGCTCGATCTGATTCATGCGGGGTCATGATACGTAGGCAATCTACACAGGATTCGATCGTAACCGAATAAAAATAGAAAATAAAAAGAGGAAGAGATAGGGGAAAATAAGAGAGAGAATGCAAAAGAAAAGAGGGAGCGGCAAGAAACAAACAATGGAAAAACAAAAGGGAAGTTGCAAATAGAAATAAGGAAAAGCCGGGATGACGCAAGCAACCGATCAAATACATACTAGAAATGGTTAACTGCTTAGGTGCATTCATTCCCCAAATGTGCGGTTATCTATCTGTTAATGCTCTAACCGCTAACAAAGTTGTTGTTGATGAGTCCAGGCAAGTGGTTAAGTTGACTGGCATTCTGGCAACCCATCCTTACAATACCCGCTCTAAGGATAGGTCAAACATGGTCAACCAGGAAATAGAAGCAAGCATTGTTGACCCATCTAGGGAGGAGGAAGTAGTGGACGTTAATGCAATGAAGGAGGAGATGTATAAACTGAAGCAACAAATGGCCGAGATGTACCAGGCCTGGTCAAAGGGACACCCACCACCAGCCTATCCTGCTAACCCTGCCAAACATCCATATATTGATTGACAATTGTGCCAAACATGAGATTGGTTCCTTCATAGATTGTTATGCGGGCTATCACCAGATTTTGATGGATGAGAAGGATGCGGAAAAGACGGCATTCATCACGCCTTGGGGAACGTATTGTTATAGGGTCATGCCATTTGGGTTGAAGAACGCAGGGGCAACATATATGAGGGCGATGACCACCATGTTCCATGACATGATACATCGGGAAATTGAGGTCTATGTAGACGACGTGATTATAAAGTCGAGAAATCAATGCGACCATGTCAAGGACCTGAGGAAGTTTTTTCAGAGGCTCCGCAGGTATAACCTCAAGCTTAATCCAGCGAAGTGTGCATTTGGTGTCCCGTCCGAGAAGCTGCTGGGGTTCGTGGTAAGTCGACGCGGTATTGAGCTAGAACCGTCCAAGATTTAAGCCATTCAAGAGCTACCGCCGCCAAAGAACAAAAAAGAGGTGATGAGTTTGCTTGGGAGGTTAAATTATATTAGCAGGTTCATCGCCCAGCTCACAACGACCTGTGAGCCTATCTTTAAGCTGCTAAAGAAGGATGTCGCGGTCAGATGGACGGATGAGTGCCAGGCAGCATTTGACAAGATTAAGGAGTATTTGGCCAGTCCACCCGTGTTGGTCCCACCGGAGCCAGGAAGACCCTTGATCCTTTATCTGACAGTTTTGGATAACTCTTTTGGCTGTGTACTGGGGCAACATGACATCACGGGAAAGAAAGAGCAAGCGATTTACTACCTCAGCAAGAAGTTCACATCTTACGAGGTGAAGTACACTCAACTTGAGAGGACGTGTTGTGAATTAACTTGGGTAGCGCAGAAATTGAAACATTACCTGTCATCCTATACCACCTATCTCATCTCTCAGTTGGACCCACTGAAGTATATTGTTCAGAAGCCCATGCCCACAGGGAGGCTCGCCAAGTGGCAGATCTTGCTCACGAAATTTGACATTGTCTATGTGACCTGGACTGCAATGAAAGCACAAGCGTTGGCTGATCATCTGGCCGAGAATCCAGTTGATAATGAATATGAACCTTTGAAGACATACTTCCCCGATGAGGAGATAATGCATGTTGAAGAATTAGAACAAGTCGAGAAGCCAGGATGGAAACTGTTCTTTGATGGGGCTGCCAACACCAAAGGCGTCGGGATAGGAGCAGTACTTATTTCTGAGACAGGGAAACACTACCCTGTTACGGCTCAACTTCGTTTCTATTGCACCAATAACATGGCTGAATACGAGGCGTGTATCTTGGGTTTGAGGTTGACTATAGACATGGGTGTCCAGGAAATCTTGGTCATGGGTGACTCGGATCTTCTGGTGCACCAGATTCAGGGGGAATGGGAGACACGAGACTTAAAGCTCATACCGTACCGGCAATGTTTGCATGAACTTTGTCAACGGTTTCAATCAATAGATTACAGGCATATTCCAAGGATTCACAATGAGGTTGCTGGCGTTTTGGCTACCTTGGCGTCAATGTTGCATCATCCAGATAAGGCTTATGTGGACCCTTTGCAGATTCAGGTCCGAGATCAACATGCCTATTGTAACATGGTGGAAGAAGAACTTGATGGTGAACCGTGGTTCCATGATATCAAAGAATACCTCAGAATGGGAGTATATCCAGCACAGGCCACAGGGGATCAAAAGAGGGCGATTCGACGCTTGGCAAGCGGATTTTTCTTCAGTGGAGGAGTATTGTACAAAAGAACTCCAGATCTTGGTTTATTGAGATGCATAGATGCTAAACAGGCTACAGTTATCATGACCGAGATACATGCAGGAGTTTGTGGACCTCATATAAGTGGATATGTATTGGCAAAGAAGATTCTCCGAGCAGGTTATTATTGGCTTACTATGGAACGGGATTGCATTAGTTTCGTGCGCAAGTGTCATCAATGTCAGGTACATGGAGATTTGATTCATTCTCCACCATCTGAATTGCATACGATGTCAGCACCATGGCCTTTCGTTGCTTGGGGAATGGATGTCATTGGGCCGATCGAGCCAGCGGCGTCAAATGGGCACAGGTTTATTCTGGTAGCCATTGATTATTTCACTAAGTGGGTTGAGGCGAAAACTTTCAAGTGTGTGACCAAGAAGGCAGTGGTCGCTTTTGTGCATTCAAATATCATCCGTCGGTTCGGAATCCCGAAGGTAATCATCACGGACAATGGGGCCAATCTCAACAGTCATTTGATGGCAGAGACATGTCAGCAGTTTAAGATCACGCACCGCAATTCCACCCTATATCGTCCAAAGGCGAATGGAGCGGTCGAAGCAGCTAACAAGAACATCAAGAAAATACTTCGGAAAATGGTAGAAGGGTCCAGGCAATGGCATGAGAAGTTACCTTTCGCCCTGTTAGGCTACCGCACTACTGTTCGCACTTTAGTAGGGGCGACTCCTTATTCACTGGTGTACGGCACTGAGGCAGTAATACCCGCAGAAATTGAAATACCATCCCTTCGGATTATCGCCGAGGCAGAAATTGATGATGTTGAATGGGTCAAAGCCCTCTTGGAACAACTAAGTTTGATTGATGAAAAGAGATTGGCAGCAGTATGTCACGGACAGTTGTACCAACAGAGAATGGCAAGAGCATATAACAAGAAGGTGCGTCTGCGGAAATTCGAAGTAGGGCAATTGGTGTTGAGACGCATCTTACCTCATTGGCCTGAGGCATAAGGAAAGTTCGCCCCGAACTGGCAGGGGCCATTTGTCGTAACCAGGGTGTTGTCCAACGGCGCATTATATCTGACCGATGTGGAGGGGAAATGTGTAGAAATGGCTATCAACTCTGATGCAGTCAAGAGATATTATGTATGATCTTCTTTGTTTTAATTATATTTGTTTGTACTTGGCATGTTTTGAAGATTGGAATGACGAAGGCATGTTGTTCTGCTATCCAAACACTTTATCCTTTGTTACCACCTTTGAGCCTCATTCATTTTCTTTCATACCCCTCTTTCGGAATCAGTAGCAAAGATCAGAAACACAAGCATGAAAGATAAGTCAAGAAAAAAGAGAAAAGAAAAGAATGAAAAGAAAGAAAAGAAAAGAAGAAGAGAAAAGAAAAGAAAGAAAAAGAAAAAGAAAAGAAAAAGAAAAAGAAAAGAAAAAGAAAAAGGAAAAAAAAACAACAAAAGAGAAAGGAAGAAAGGAAGAAAGAAAAGAAAAGAAGAGAAAATGGAAGAAAAAGAAAGGAAAAATCACAACAACAAAGTAATTCCTATGGCATGAACTACGTTTGACTTGATCCCGAAAGGGTATGTAGGCAGCCTCTCTCTGAGGTTCAGTCACACCAAAATAAAAATCCAAAAGTCCCCAAGAATGAAACTGGGGCGGAAGTTGTGGTTGCCGTGAGAAATCTGTTTCCGAAAGTTGTAATTTTAAACCCATGTTGAATTGTTTTGAGCCTTTGATACTCTTTCTTTCTAACCCTATCCAAAAGCCTACATTACAGTCCAAAGAAAGACCTTCTGATCAGTCTTCAAGATGTGTCAAGACGAGCAAGTAAAAGTGATTCATGTCAGGGGCAACATTCCGGTACAAGAAGAAAAATGATAAAAATGAGAGAGTCTTATCGGTGAAAACCCTCACGGGCACCGTAAGGTGACGGGAGATGAGAGAAATAAAAAATGAGAGAGTTTTATTGGTGAAAACCCTCACGGTCACCGTAAGGCGAAGTGAGTTGAGAGAAACTAAAAATGAGAGAGTCTTATTGGTGAAAACCCTCACGGGCACCGTAAGGCGAGGGGGAGTTTTCAGACGGGCAAGTAAGACAAGTCTATGGGTGAAAGCTATTCAAGACATTGCAAGATGAGCGAGGTTAGGGTTTGGGTGAAAATCCGGTTGTGAAAGTGCGGAGCAATGAATGTGGCAATTGAAAGTTGATTGGTTGGACAGATTGGGCCGGTTAATCCAAAATGCATGGCATGATCAATGGTACCAGCTGTTCTACTCAGATAAGTCTTCTTCTCCTTCTTCGTTACAAATCGTCCGTTTTTGGATTCTCTCTATCCTTAACCCTCAAGGTCATTGCATTTCATTCTTTTGAGGTCTGTTCTTTAAGATGTTTCAGTGTCAGTTCTGTTTGAAAAAAAAGGGAGGGATGTCAAGGCTAACTACCAGTTTCCCAGTTGCAAAGCACAACAGGGCCGGAATATACCAAAGATGTCAAACGCAAAGTAAGACACAAAGGACCACCGGAAGTTTCACCGGTGGATTGATTAGACAGTTTTGCGGGTGAAGCAAAGTTCCAGATAGAGGGGTCAGAAACACAAAAAAAACAATATGGGACAGAACACTTGGATCATCAAAGTCAGGGGGTTGAAAGTCGGACAGGAAGTCGAGGCGATTCAAGGCAAGTCCAGGGAAGCAAGTCGGAGTGAAGCTCAGCGGCAGGGATGTGCCTAGCAAGAATGCCAGCAACTAACCACCATTTTATATTAACAGGGTCTTTCTTTGATTGAAACGGGGGCAGAAGTTTTGTTTGCTTCGGAGAAACCTTCCGTAAGGAAAGGCAACACTCAAACAGGTATGACTGGAAATTCTCAGGGCCCTCCTGGAAAATGGGACTTAGTTTAAATGTCAAAACAATCATGAGTAGCATAATTTAGCATAAATGTACCCTAAAAGAGCATAAATGGGTTTCAAAATTGGCATGTTTAAGATAGGATTCAATTAGAAGTTTTCAGGATCCTCCTGGATAATGGGGCGTAGTTTTAAGGTCGGTTTAGATAACAAGATATAGTGGAAGTCGTACCTTTAGTAGATATAACTCAGGTCAAAACTGTCTTTTAGCTAGAAGTTGTCAGGACCCTCCTGGATAACGGGGAGTAGTTTAAAACCTTTTTGATAACAAGTGTAGTGGGAGTAATACCTTTAGAAAATATAACTTAGGTTCGTAACTGTTAGGAGTTGTCAGGACCTCCCTGGATAATAGGACTTAGCTTTCAAATTCTTATAATAGTTGGTAGAATAATTTAGTTTAACACTCACATCTGTGCCCAGCCACCAAACTGGGGCAGAAAATGTTCTTTGTTTTCTTTATTTTGTTGAAATCAGGCGCCCACCTGGAGAACAAGGGAATATATTTCAAGTCTTAGCAATCAGGCGGCCACCTGGAGAACAAGGGAATATGTTTCAAGATCAGCAATCAGGCGCCCACCTGGAGAACAAGGGAATACGTTTCAAGTTCAGAAGTCAGGCGCCCACCTGGAGAACAAGGGAAGTACCATGTAAATTTTAGCTTTCAGATTTTAATATTTGGTAACATTACGCGCCCAGATACCAAACTGGGGCAGAGGATTTGCTGTGTTTGTTTATTTTGTCGAAGTCAGGCACCCACCTGGAGAACAAGGGAATACATTTCAAGTTCAGCTGTCAGGCGCCCACCTGGAGAACAAGGGAATACATTTCAAGATTAGCAATCAGGCACCCACCTGGAGAACAAGGGAATACATTGCAAGTTCAGCAGTCAGGCGCCCACCTGGAGAACAAGGGAAGCACAATTCAAATTTTTAGTTGTATTTGATAACATGATGTGCCCAGCCACCAAACTGTGGCAGAAAATTTTCTTTGTTGAAATCAGGAGCCCACCTGGAGAATAAGGGAATACATTTCAAGTTTCAGTAGTCAGGAGCCCACCTGGAGAACAAGGGAATACATTTCAAGTTCCAGCAGTCAGGAGCCCGCCTGGAGAATAGAGGCATATATTTCAAGTTCTAGCAGAAGTCAGGAGCCCACCTGGAGAACAAGGGAATATCTTTTAAAGTGTTAGCAGTCAGGAGCCCGCCTGGATAACGGAGGCATATATCTCAAATTTCAGCAGTCAAGCATCACTCGGAAGAATGGCGAAACATCTCTGATCACAATTCAAGGCAACAACGTAAGAATTCCATCGGAAGGATACAAGTTCGAGACAACAAGAACAGCAAGATGAAGACATAGATAGGACTTTTGTACTTCATAGATCATAGCTTAGGATAGCCTCTTTTATTTTGACATGGTGTAATAAGGGAGGTCAGCAAGCAGTAGCAGCAGCAACGGCAGTGAAATCACAACTTTATGGTAGTCCCAGCTACCAGACATTCCTGAACTACACTGACCTGATTTCTTTTTAGCCAAGGATATGTACGCAACCTCAGAAGCAAGGTGCGGTCAAATCTTTCAAAAAATGCTTCACACGGAGCATTCGAACGGGCAAAAATCGCTCGAATTCGCTCACTTATCTTTGCACGAAAACTCTTCGTGTTCCCGAGCAAAGAGGGGCAGCTGTGAGCACATGATTTTTGCCCTATATGAATTACTCCCAGAAATTCAAACAAAATAATTTCTTTCATTATTTTGCAATTTTGTGGATTTTTGCGACATTTTATGTTAATTGTTTGTATTTTATTTGCGCATTATAATTCATATGAAAAATATAAAAAATAATACACTCGACAATTGCATTTAGGATTTAATTTCATATTTTAGGATTAATTAGTAGTTAAGTTGTTTTTAAAACAAAATATAAAGAAAATGTCAAAAATGGTTCTTTTTCGCATTTATAGTTAATTTGTCTTAGTTTGCATTTAAATTAGGAGTTAGTGTAATTGGAAATTAAGAAATATAATTTTAGGGTCAATTTGGTTTTTGGTTTTTAATTTAGCATTTAATAAAAAATCAGAAAATAAATACAAAATGAAACAAAAAGAAAAAATGAAAATGAAAAGAAAACCATTAAGGAAGGGGCTGTTTTGACTCGAATTGGGCTATTTCAATTAATTCCGCCTGGCCCAAGCCAAAAATCACCCCCAGTCCATGGCCCAATTCCCCCTACCCGGTCCGTCTCCCAGTGTGACCGAAACGACCCCGTTTCATCAGGGGAAGATCTTGGCCGTCGAGGTTGATCAGATCAACGGCCAGGAACTGGGGAGTCATTAATATTTAATNAGTGCCTCCACTTTTAGTGAACTTAAAGGTCCATCCTTAACCAACCTTGAAATTCTGTTTAGATTTATATGACCCAAATGCAAGTGCCATAATTATGTTTCACTCAATTCAGAAAAATATTTTCTCTTATTTGGTAAAGAATATAATTAAGTTCTTTAGGTTGTAACGTTTTAGGAATAGAGCTAACAATAAAAAGACCATTGATCAATGTAGACAAAGAGAGATAACGTTTATTATGACTAATAACACATTTATCAAAATTATAAAAATTAATTTCATAACCATCTCTCATAGTGCTAGAAACCAAAATTAAATTCCTTCTAACGAAAGGTACATATAATGTGTCCTTTAAAGCTAGTACTCTATCACTACCAAACGAAATACTAATATTTTCTAATGCTAAAGTTGGGGCTGCCAAACCATCTGCTTGATAAACATTGATTTCTCCTCTACTTAGCCGCCCCGTTACCTGAAACCTTTGCAAATAAGTGCATACATGACTAATGACTTCCGAATCTACACACCATGACATGGTAGAAATAACTTCTAAAAGAGTTTCAACGATAAGCAAATGTAAATCACAAAGTTTATTATTCAATTTGGCCAGATAAGCTGGAGATTGCTTCTTATGATGCTCAGGCTTCTTGCAGAGATAATACTTGCCCTTAGCCTTTTTCACACCAGCAGTTGCGCCACCAACAGAGGGTTTTTGAGTCTTTTTCTTCTTCTACCACCCTCTCGGCTTAGAAGAAGCAGAAGAACCTACATCAAAATTCAATACCACAGGAGGAGCTTGTTGCTTGACAATAGTCTCTGCCAACTGCAGCTCATTCAGCAATTTTGCAAGTGACAAATCCTTTTTGTGTTATAATTCAGGCGAAACAGATAAAAACTGTCAGGCAGAGTCTGCAGGATCATTTCAAACTGCGTATCCTTATCAATGTTAGCTCCAAGGACCTCCAGTTTATTCAAAAGACTCATCATCTTCAGAATATGGTCCCTAATAGATGAACTTTCAACCATTTTGGTATTTAGAAGAGCTTTCATGGCAGTCTGTTTAGCCGCACGATTCTGATCTCCAAACATTACTTTGAGATTTTTCCGGAATGTCATAAGTAGACTCCATGGACTGACCCTGATGTTGCAGAACATTTGACGTAGACGCCAGAATGTAATACCACGCCATCTCATCAACCTTAACCCTTTTTTGTAAGCTTTCTGTTCATCATCTGTAGCATCATCTCAGGTTTTTTTGGACACACCTCAACGAGCACAAATTTATACTCTTCAACAATTAGGACAATATCCAAGTTTCGTTTCCAATCAACATAATTCGGACCCTCAAGTTTGTTTTGAGTAAGAATATCATTAAGGGGATTGAAAACAGTCATTGTTAATCTGAGAGATAATTAAATAAATAGATCAAAATCAGCCATTTATTATTGAATATTAAAATTCAAAACACACTACATACGTATAATCCATGCACCTTGAACAACAAGTTTCGATGGAAAAATAGCTATTCTTGCAATATACATATGTAATGACAGATTATTCACTTCATGAATTTAAACAGGCCATACTCATATGGAGAGTAAACTGTTAATTTAAGTCAAGTGAATATCAACATTCGATATACTAGTCTCATTGAACCAACATGCATACTCAGATGGAAAGTAAATACAAGTAATCAACAACTAGTATAACCTAGTGATCATCTATAATGAGTTTATCCGATATGGAAGAAGACCTACGTCAAGGTGTAAAATCATTATGTTACCAGAATTTAACCCTAAACGATCCCTACCACCACTGGATTAAAAACAACTCAAAAATATTTTTCGAAAAATTTCCAGAAAATTAGAAAAACGTCCAATTTTCTAAACACCATTTATTTTACCGTATCATATTTACGTGTAAATTAAACAATTAGCACATATAGAGATTATTTGAGTTGCCTCTTGAAGCATGAACAAAGCAGATTAATCTCGGTCCCCAGTTCCAGAGTTGCAAGACCGCGACCTCAGCAAAACCTCCACAGTCTTCTACCGCGTTACCCAAATAATATCTGAAAAGAGAGAATTTTGGGTGGGAAAAATTCCAAGGAACAAAAACGTGTAAAACCAGTGCAAAAAACGGTCAGCCATATATGAAGTATATATAGCCACATTTTTTAGGTTAAACCCTTTTCCAAAACCTGTTAGGTTTTCTTCTTCCTCTAAGGAAAGGCTTCCTTTATTTCCTATTATTTAGGCACAGTAGGAATTAGAGAATTTAATTAATAAGGCTTTCTATTATGAAATTAATTTCGAAATTTGAAATTCATTTCTACCACAATAAATTACGAATTATTCCACTAAAAATTTATAATTGCACTCCGTAGTACAATTTCAAAAATCTTCCATAAAACCTTATTTAACTCCCCCTGTTAAGATTCAGTTACTAACTAATCAAATTAAATTACTGATAATTTAATTTATTGATTACTTCTTTTAGACTTTCCCTTAACTATACAAAATCCACCGACCAGGTTTACACATAAAAGCTTATAAGTTCATAAAGGAGTATCACCAATCTAAAAAAACGATACATGGATTCTATCAACTAATTATTACTTCGCCAATATATATCATTATTGTCCAATTTTCCAAGCTTATTGATCCACGAAAGAATCTCGCCTTTTTATAATCAAAACAATAAATGACACACACAACTAATAATAATTATATCAATATTAAGAGTATAAGTACATTGAATGGATTAGAGAAATTATTTTATTAAGTCAGTATAAAATACTTATCTCTACTTGATCGGTTCAATACATACAAAATGTACTAGCACAAGAAGTCGAAATTAAATCATTCCCACAATCAAGATAAATTATATTTAATCTTGTGCTACAACCATTCCGATGGTCTATCCAATTCCATCATTAAATTGTGAACATAAACTTTATGACTTATAAGAATCGATGATTTAATCTTTCGTATATAAGCTAAACTCTATACACTAAATCATCTAATATATAAGCAACGGACGCACAGACAAATACATGATCTATTTGAAATAAGTTTTTATTGAATTGAATAAACAAATAAACAATTGTTCTATAAAAAAAATACTATAACAATACGCATGGTTTATAATATATCCTAACTAGGGGTGTTCATAAAAACCCGAAAAACCGAACCAACCCGAAAACCAAACCAAACCGACTAAAAAAATTGATACTTTTTGGTTTGGTTTAGTTTTGGTTTTGAATTTTAAAAACCGATCAAATTTGGTTTGGGTTTAGTTTTAATCAGAAAAAACCGAAAAAATCCGAACCAAACGGACTATAGGAGTAGCTATTTTAAATTTATTATTACACCTATATATATGTATATTTTTATATAAAGTTTCAAAAATTTATGGTAAATATTAATAATTTACACTTTTATTATAGTTCTTTACCTTTACATTCTAGTTTGATTGGTAGTTTTCTTTTGTTAACTGTTAAAATCCATTTTGCGTTAAAAATAATATATTTTTAATTGAGTCCTTAAATTATTCATCACTATTTGATTCAACTATCATCAATATATCTTGGTAAATAATAGATTTCTCAAAGGGCAATTGATTTGATAGTGTGTAATGTTTAAAATGCTTGTCGCCGAATATGTGTTTGGTAGTATATGTCTTATATTTAAGAAAAAACTTAACAAATAACTCGAACAAACCGAAAATCGAAAATCCAACAGTAAACCCGAATCGACGAAAAACCGACTAATTGGTTGGTTTGTTCTAATATTTTGAAAAAACGACTTACTTTGGTTTGGTTTCTTTATTTAGGAAAAAATCGATTCATAACCGAACCATGAACACTCTTAATCCTAACATACGTATCTTCGGGAAGTCCATTGATTTGTTCAAAATCATCCTTTAGGCATATTTAATGTTTACTCTAATTATTGATTCCAATTCTTCAAAAGCATCCTTGATAAACATCTTTTCAATTGAAGGAACTCTATCTTATTTTTTTTATTATTTAAGATTATTTTTATCTATACTATAGAATAGTTATATAAAATGTATAAATAACTTTTTATGTATCCTTCCTAATATTTAAGTAAATTGAGTAATGTTTATATCATATAAATGAATTT
Organism: Nicotiana attenuata; assembly: GCF_001879085.1. Taxonomy (NCBI): domain Eukaryota; kingdom Viridiplantae; phylum Streptophyta; class Magnoliopsida; order Solanales; family Solanaceae; genus Nicotiana; species Nicotiana attenuata. The sequence continues at coordinate 20,310,656 of NC_031998.1, forward strand.
AATTGCTTTAGTTACATTAAATTAAACAGTTGAGTGAGCACATACCACTTTGGTACACCTTTTTTGTATAGGACTAGCCATGTTTTTATAATTTAGCTTTTCCGTTTTTCAATACATTAGGATTAGGATCACACAAATGTTTCCTATAATATCGAAAGTTCCTTGGACAATAAACTTGTCAACGCTTATCTGTTTTTGTCTCTTCTCCAGAGTCGAAACCCTAACTTCATCCCAAACGATGGCAACTCGTGATGCCTCTTTTCTGGACGACTTGACGGATTGTCCGATAATGAAAAGAATCTGCTGCGTTCGGCGCTTAATTATGATCGACTAGAGATACTTTTTCAAGCTGCGAAAATCACGTCGCTACATTGAGACGATGCAGAAAGTTGAATATGCCGATTGAGTCTGACGACAAACATAAATCAGGCGGTGTAGATGATCCCGAATACGATCAGAAGTTGATAATAGACTGTAATATATATCAGTTGACATTGGAAATGAAATTGTTTTAATCCACAATTCATACGCGATCAAGTATCAATTGAAAGTTCCTGAGTTAGAGTCATTTGTTTATCACCCAATTGATTATGCCCGGGTTATTAAAAAAAAATTGGCCACGAGAGGGATCTGACTATCTTGCTGCCGACTTGAAGGACTGGCTACCCTCAGCTATCATCACGGTTTTCGCTCGCTGGGACTTGGAAAGGCAATAGAAAGCATGGGGATAGAGCCCTTCTATTCTCATTCAACTAAGCAAAAGGCTTGTGCATTTTGTCAAGAGTCGAATGGGATATATTGTTCCTTCCAGAATCTCCTCTGCTCTGTATTGGGAATGCAGTTGCTGCCTAACTATGGGCAACTTGCTGGTGGTCTCTCGTCTGTCAACAATTTGTGGTTTTCTGATGTGCTGTTTTGGTGCAAAACGAGAATGTTCTGGACAATTTTATGTTGTGCAGGAGCTTGTTTGGCAAAAGTGAAATATTTTCGACTAAACTCCACTCTGCTTTAGGTCGCTAGCTGTAAAACTGCTGCATCAACTCATAGTAGCGGCTAGTGTTGACGTCGCCAGAATGGATATCCACTGGAATAATATGGAAAAGTCTATTAGGGAAAGGCATCCGCAAAAAGTTAGAGAAATGTCAAAGCAGCAGTTGCTGACAAAGTTCAATTTGCAGAAGAAATTAGGGATACTACTATAATGTAGCATAAACTTTTGCAATAATATTGGATTTTCTTTTTCTTTACTGGTGTGTCTTGCTAGCATTATATATAATTTTTGTCTCTACATGCGAGATTTTACTGATGGATTTAGCAACTTTTTTGATTCTGCTGTCAGCATGAAATTACAGTCTTATCTTTTTTGTTTTGTTTTAATTACCGAGAAAACCATCAAGGCCAGTGGCCAAGGTTCTAAAGTATTGGATAATGGGCCACCTCAATGAAATGTCTCTTAATTTCTCTGTGATTCTTCTCCATTGTAGCATCAGATTGGAACTTCAATGAATGGTCTCTAATTTCTTGTGATTCTTCTCCATTGTTAGCATCATATTGGGACTCCAAGATGCAACCTTTACCAATGTTTTGAAGTAAAATGAAACATGTCAGTTCTTTTAACAGTAACCATGTATTTGCGGTTCTTTGACGTTACACATGGATCACAAGAAAAGAATGATTCAATGAATAGTACGTGCCTGAATCAGCTGTAACTCTGTGCAACAGACCATGGTGAATGTATATCAGATATCGATGTACAAACAATACAATGGCTCCAAAAAAGACTACGTGGTATCTGGCATACTGCGTTTCATTTTCTTTTACAGTTTCACAGGGGTAATTATAAGCTTCCTTTGAAGGTATGCTTGTAATCTCCAGATAGAAACTCTCCAAATTTATTGCACTTCTGTAATGAACTGTCAAAAGCTCTAAACTAGTTACTGATTATGTTTACATGAAGTAAGGCAATATTACTGTTGTAAGCATCTCTTGTCCTGTGTAGCAATAATCTTCTACACACGCTACATGTACGCACGCCTAAATATAAGTTTCTCTTCACCAATCCTAGGAAATGATTCAATGAAGCAGTAGACTGTGTAGAAGGGGTAGAGAGAGCCTTCATTCCGGGTTACGTAAACCACTTCAATCTTTCAGTAATCTAATAATTGTGAGGCTCTAATTTCTTGTACTGACTGTAGATCAAACATCCTGGGGTTCAGATTGATGATGACTAATATCCAATCTTGCAAGCCTTTGCGTTATATATTCAGAACGACAGATGTCAAGTTTGACACTGTTTCTCCGTGACCAAGAAATTGGAAAACTGGGTCTGCAAAACATTGATGAATTATGGCAATGTGTCTCTGTTTATTAAGACTTCATTTTTCTTTCCTTTCCTTCATTATTCATATTTTGCTAAGTTGCGCGGGCTTTCCAAAAGCCGCCGCACCCGTGTCAGAACCTCCAAAAATGTCTACTTTTGAGGGATCTGACACGTGCCTTGCATATTTTGAGGAGTCCGAGCAACATAGAATATTTGATATTTTTTACTTTAATTTTGCTATATGCTGAGGTTCTCCTGGAGACATTATTTTTCAAGGAAGAAGATGACTTCTGATCTTCTCTGATTATTTTAGCATCTTTGACCTTACAAGTCGTTGGTTGTTGTGGTTAATACTTCGTACTGCTGAACTAGTTCTTCACAGGATGTTATGCCATGTCTCAAAACTGCTTAAACGTAAAAGTTTTAGAAGCCTGTTCAATCTAATTTTTGATTATCATATTGTTGACCTACGTACACCTTTTACACTTCCAATGAGACAATGTGTTCATGCAGGAGGAATGTTTTGTTAGTGCAACTGGCAACTTATAGAAAATGTCCATTATCGCATTCAATTATGTCAATGTCAGTAGGTTATCATTGTGGACGAATGAAACACATAGTAGATACCACATAAGACTAAGTTGTTTTTCCTCTGTAAGGCTGAATTAGCTAATTGTTTATGCTATAAATATGACTTTTGAAACTAGATTGTATATATTGAGTGATCTCCAAACCACAAACCACCTTTTTTTTGTGTTGAGAATTCCTAAACACTTCTCGTTTCTTTTGCTCACCTACACTTTTGCCATTCTCTTGCGTAGCAGTTTCTAATTATAGAGGGATGCCATTGTTGTTCCTTCCCCTATGAAATACAGTGTCTTGTTGTTTTACTCTGGCAAAAATGGTAGTTATTAATTAGGAGATAGTCTGATACTATTTTATGTATGGTTTTGCTTCTATGTGGTAACTTGACTTCCTCTAATGTTTGATGCTGGCACATTGTTTGTCTACAAGACTCTAAATATTTAAAATTCAGTGAACATGCACCAATGATATGTTGGTTTGCATGCAGCTAGATTGAATTCCTCTCACCTGAATCCTATTACTTGGTTAAGTTGAATCTTAGTAGATTATTTTTTTCCCGACTTTTGCATCTTTGAAGTAATCTGGTTTCAAACTTGTTCGTTCAAATTAGCTTTTCAACTTGTGAGGGAGGCTAAGCTGTATATGCAAGAATTCGTTCATTTCCTTTGCCAATTAATAACAAAAATCTGGTGTTGGGCTACCTTGTGTTGATACGAGACAGGTCAGCAGGTATGCTCAGGTGAAGAAAATTTGCTTTGTCCCCAGTTTGCATATGAAACGTAAGAGTTGAGACTATTACTTTAGCTTCCTCTTTTGTGTTATTAATTACATTGAGTTTTATTAAATGTGTTTTAAACTTTGTCAAGACATAACCGATAAGCGTTTAACTTTGTTATGAATTGAACTTAAGTATTCAACCAAGTCCGACGAGTTTCTCCATGTGATACTCATTCCACAGACTTACATGTCAGATCCTTAACTAAGGGTCTTCTTTCTTCTGGCTGACGCACTGTTGCAACGCATAGTCTGATGAATACACGATGGATCACTTTGTAATTTGCAGTGTTTTCATAACTCGCTTTATTAAATAAGTTTTGTAGTCTCCCTGATACTGTAATTTTGCTAGACATCAGGAATTGATATACTATTTTCTGTCGTCCTGGTTCTCTATACAGGAATATTACTTTTATCACCTACTATGGAATTAACCCTATACACTGGTGACGCATGTGTAGCCTACTAACACGCCCCACGTGCATGGGACTTGAATGTGAGATTGTTCAACATTGCTGGTTCAGGATTTTTTCTAGTGGGATCAGTTTATTGAATGATCATCTTATTCAAGTCTATTTGCCCTTCCCTTAGTCATTCTACTATTTTTCACTAATGTAGTATATTCTTTAATAAGTTGTCAGAGTAATTTTACCAAATACTGAAGAGTTTTAAAGTGAACTACCTGCTTGTTTATACCCGACACGTTTTTTCCTTGGATGTATTAAAGTCCTCCACCTTTGTTCCCTTTAAAGAGTCATTTCATGTCCGGTATATTTTGAGATGTAGGTGAACCCTCTATATAATATTGGTCTTCTTAAGATGTTTACAGTGAAGCCCCCCTTTTTATTCTTAAAGTCAGGACAATATTTAATTTTCATTGCTTAAGACAAATGATACCAAGATGGTTTCTTCCGTCAGATCCGCATCTGGGAAACAATTTTGATCTGTAAAGTTTGGAGGCCACAGTGCCACACTTGCGCCATACCCTAACTACTTATCCTCGTTTCTTACAAGCTTCATATTTGGGCTTCTTCACATACCTAAAACTTTCCCCCTGAACTAAGCCGCTTACCAGATTATCGTTCTCCCTGCTGACTTAACCTGCCATCAAGATTGTTATCAGCATTATCCTTTCAGGTTGCCATTGCTTGCAATTATGGCAAGTGAAGGATCTCCTGACTGGAACTGAAGGCTTGGATATGGCCTAGTTGGTTTCTTGCAATTGCCGAAATACTGATCCTTTAAGGGCATACGAGAGCTACTGGTTTTTATAATTTGGCCTGAAAGTTTTTGTTTAAATGCTATATTTTTCCTTTTTCTGCTTTCACAGCAGAAAGAGAATTGTGCGTGGTCTTGTTACCTTATCATGGTTGCAGTTGGCGATGAAATGCAGAAATTGAGAAATCAGTTACTGCCTTTGTTTGGACTTTGGGTAGCATGTCCTTATTTTCGCCAGTTGTTATCACATGGCAAGAGAAATAGACAGAGAAAGAAGGAGGGGGGGCTCATATTTGACACATAGGTCACTATTGACTGTAAGATGCAGACCTGGTCATTTATTTGTTAAGGTAAAATGTATTCATGGCACATTTGCCACTATGATTGGCGAAATCAGCTATATTAGACACCGTTCCTCACACGGAGACCACCTTGAAAATAGATATATCCCTTGGCATACTGGTGAAAGGATACCATATCTTCATAGGCTATTAACCATTCAAGCCAGAACTAGTGGCTGATTTTCTGTAACTGCACTAATTATGATGCCAATCTGCTCTAATGCGCAAACAACAAAAACCTGCAGGCTTGCAAGCAAGTCTAACCAATTTTTCTGTTTTTCCATTGGTAATGAACATTCTTTAATCTCTGGAGCCTTGAAATCGAGACTTGACAAATGCGAGAATGAACAAAAGGAAGTGCTTAGGCCTGGCGCAGACATGTTTGACATAAAATTATCCCCCGAGTTACAATGCGGCAACCTTTCGCAGAAGAATTTTCAATCAAATAAGATGCCTGTGAAGGTATGTCCTTAAGTTCCTTACCAGGTAAAAATATATATAGCTTACTCCTTTGCTGAGAGCTGGATTTACTGGTCGGGAAAATTGAATGCAAGTGCTTTTAGGATCTCTCAATTCGTACATAATGTTTCTTCCTTGTTTTTCTGTTGCATCTCGTTAATTTTTTTTTTTTTTTTTGGGTGGGGAGTTCGGATTCCATTTTTGCTGCATGAGATGATTGGTGTTGTATCTGGAGGATAAGTTTGACACCAGATTCCCGATGCAAGGATTAGAGATACAGTAATATAGTTGTCTTCAGAAAGGATTTATATGATCAATAAAGCCCGTAATATTATAAATATAGCAGCTTCTCTACATTCAAACACGACACACGGTGCAACTAACCTCCTGCTATGAGAAACGCGGGGTCCGGAGAAGGGATGGACCACAAGGGTTTATCCACGCAGCCCTACCTGCATTCTGCAAGAGGCTATTTCACGGCTTAATCCGTATCCTGGTCACATGCCAGCACATTTTACCAATATAACAGGCTCCTTTCAAGTGATTTTAGAAATGAACCTGAACATAGTTATTTAAGACATTTTTACAGTATAGAGACTTTACTAGACTTGCTTAAATATTTCATTGGAAAAATATACGAACTTCTCCAAATCAAAGATTGGATTTGAATCTACCCCAAACTAGAGCACTAAATCCGAAAACCTAGACCTGTAAATAAACTTTAAAAGAAGCAAATAATTTAAGAGATAAGCGTAATGTGATCGTTTGGCGTAAAGTATGCATATTTTACATATATGCCAGCATTGCTGCTCCATGTCCTTGTAGATTTCGGATGTAAAATAAATTAATGATTTATGCGAATTTGTGGTATTTCTATGTGTAGTAATCATTTGGATGCGATTTGACAGACACCGAACGGAAGGCGCCGTTGGATTAGGGAAGAAAAGCAAAGTGCACATTTGATGGCCACAGCAGCGTGGGCGCTACCTGTGGCGCTCAAAACAAATGCTAAGAATTAGCACCAGGCAGCGCCCACGGCTGCGCCTGGACCTCAAAACGTGAAACAGTCCTATTTTCGACGGAACTCCGTTATTTCGCCCAAATCATCTCTACACACTGCATATAAAAGCCAACCAAAACCTATTTGAGGAGGGAGACGATTTTTTAGAGACGAGAACCAACACAGAGCCTCCGTGGAAGCATCTCTCTC
>NC_031998.1:20317587-20428920 GCF_001879085.1 Nicotiana attenuata
TATATATATATATATATATATATATATATATATATATACACACACACTTTGAGTAATCATCTGTGAAAGTCACAAAATACTTAAAATCACCTCTTGCTTGGACATTCATTGGACCACACAAAATCAGAATGAATTAACTTTAATTTATCACTTGCTCGATTTCCTTTTGAGTGGAAATTTCATTTTGTCATTTTTCCTTCTAAACAAGATTCACAAGTTGGTAGTGCCTCCACTTTTAGTGAACTTAAAGGTCCATCCTTAACCAACCTTAAAATTCCGTTTAGATTTATATGACCCAAATGCAAGTGCCATAATTATGTTTCGCTCAATTCAGAATAATGTTTTCTCTTATTTGGTAAAGAATATAATTAAGTTATTTAGGTTGTAAGGTTTTAGGAATAGAGCTAAAAATAAAAATACCATTAATCAATGTAGCCGAAGAGAGATAGCGTTTATTATGACTAATAACACATTTATCAATATCATGAAAATTAATTTCATAACCATCTCTCATAGTGCTAGAAACCAAAATTAAATTCCTTCTAAAGGAAGGTACATATAATGTGTCCTTTAAAGCTAATACTCTATCACTACCAAACGAAATACTAATATTTTCTAATGCTAAAGTTGGGGCTGCCGAACCATCTGCTTGATAAACATTGATTTCTCCTCTACTTAGCCACCCCATTATCTGAAACCTTTGCAAATAAGTGCAGACATGATTAGTGGCTTCCGAATCTACACACCATGACATGGTAGAAATAGCTGCTAAAAGAGTTTCAACGACAAGCAAATGTAAATCACCTGGTTTATTATTCAGCTTGGCCAGATAAGCTGGACATTGCTTCTTATGATGCTCAGGCTTCTTGCAGAGATAATACTTGCCCTTAGCCTTTTTCACACCAGCAGTTGCGCCACCAACAGAGGGTTTTTGAGTCTTTTCTTCTTCTACCGCCCTCACGGCTTAGAAGAAGCAGAAGAACCTACATCAAAATTCAATGCCACAGGAGGAGCTTGTTGCTTGATGATAGTCTCTGCCAACTGCAACTCATTTAGCAATTTCGCAAGTGACAAATCCTTTTTGTTCATGTTATAATTCAGGCAAAACTGATAAAAACTGTCAGGCAGAGTCTGCATGATCATTTCAACCTGCGTATCCTTATCAATATTAGCTCCAAGGACCTCCAGTGCATTCACAAGACTCATCATCTTCAGAATATGGTCCCTAATAGATGAACCTTCAACCATTTTGGTATTTAGAAGAGCTTTCATGGCAGTTTGTTTAGCCGCACATTCTCATCTCCAAACATTACTTTGAGATTTTTCCAGAATGTCATAAGTAGACTCCATGGACTGATGCTGATGTTGCAGAACATTTGACATAGACGCTAGAATGTAATACGACGCCATGTCATCAGCCTTAACCTATTTTTTGTAAGCTTTCTGTTCATCATCTGTAGCATCATCTCCAGGTTTTTTTTGGACACACCTCAACGAGCACAAATTTGTACTCTTCAACAAGTAGGACAATATCCAAGTTTCGTTTCCAATCAACATAATTCGGACCCTCAAGTTTATGTTGAGTAAGAATAGCAGTAACGGGATTGAAAACAGACATTGTTAATCACAGATATAATTAAATAAATAGATCAAAATCAGCCATGTATTGTTGAATGTTAAAATTCAAAACACACTACATACCTATAATCCATGCACCTTGAACAACAAGTTTTGATGGAAAAATAGCTATTCTTGCAATATACATATGTAATGACAGATTATTCACTTCATGAATTTAAACGGGCCATACTCATATGGAGAGTAAACTGTTAATTTAAGTCAAGTGAATATCAAAATCCAATATACTAGTCTCATTGAACCAACATGCGTACTCAGATGGAAAGTAAATACAAGTAATCAACAACTAGTATAACCTAGTGATTATCTATAATGAGTTTATCCGATATGGAAGAAGACCTACGTCAAGGTGTAAAATCATTATGTCACCAGAATTTAACCCTAAATGATCCCTACCACCACTGGATTAAAAACAACTCAAAAATATTTTTTGAAACGTTTCCAGAAAATTAGAAAAACGTCCAAAACACCATCTAAACACCATATATCGTAGTAGAAGCAATTACAGTATCATATTCATGTGTAAATCAAACAATTAGCACATATAGAGATTATTCGAGTTGCCTCTTGAAGCATGAACAAAGCAGATTAATCTTGGTCTCCAGTTCCAGAGTTGCAAGATCGCGACCTCAGCAAAACCTCCACCGTCTTCTACTGTGTTACCGAAATAATATCTCAAAAGAGAGAATTTTGGGTGGAAAAAATTCCAAGGGACAAAAATGTGTAAAACCAGTGCAAAAAACGGTCAGCCATATATGAAGTATATATAGCCACATTTTTTAGGTTAAAATCCTTTTCCAAAACCTGTTAGGTTTTCTTCTTCCTCTAAGGAAAGGTTTCCTTTATTTCCTATTATTTAGGCACAGTAGGGATCACATAATTTAATTAACAAGGCTTTCTATTATGGAATTAATTTCGAAATTTGAAATTCATTTCTACCACAATAAATTACGAATTATTCCACTAAAAATTCGTAATTGCACTCCGTAGTACAATTTCAAAAATCTTCCATAAAACCTTATTTAAATCTTCGTGTTAAGATCAGTTACTAACCAATCAAATTAAATTACTGATAATTTAATTTATTGATTACTTCTTTTAGACTTTCGCTTAATTATACAAAATTCACCGACCGAGTTTACACATAAAAACTTATAAGTTTTCATAAAGGAGTATCACCAATCTCAAAAGACGAGACATGGATTCTATTAACTAATTATTATTTCGCCAGTATATATCATTATTGTCCAATTTTTCAAGCTTATTGATCAACGAAAGAATCCCGCCTTTTAATAATCAAGCAGCAGTTGCTGACAAAGTTCAATTTGCAGAATGAATTAGGGGATACTGCTATAATGTAGCATAAACTCTTTGCAATAATATTGGATTTTCTTTTCTTTACTGGTGTGTCTTGCTAGCATTATATTATATTTTGTGTCTCTACATGCGAGATTTACTGATGGATTTAGCAACTTTTTGATTCTGCGTGTCAGCATGAATTACAGTCTTATCTTTTTTGTTTTTGTTTTAATTACCGAGAAACCATCAAGGCCAGTGGCCAAGGTTCTAAAGTATGTGGATAATGGGCCACCCTTCAATGAAATGGTCTCTTAATTTCTCTGTGATTCTTCTCCATTGTTAGCATCATATTGGGACTCCAAGATGCAACCTTTACCAATGTTTTGAAGTAAAATAAACATGTCAGTTCTTTAACAGTACCATGTATTTGCGGATTCTTTGACGTTACACATGGATCACAAGAAAAGAATTGATTCAATGAATAGTACGTGCCTGAATCAGCTGTAACTCTGTGCAACAGAACCACGGTGAATGTATATCAGATATCAGATGTACAACAATACAATGGCTCCAAAAAGACTACGTGGTATTCTGGCATACTGCGTTTCATTTTCTATTACATTTCACAGGGGTAATTACTAAGCTTCCTTTGAAGGTATGCTTGTATCTCTAGATAGAAACTCTCCAAATTTTAGTGCACTTCTGTAATGAACTGTCAAAAGCTCTAAACTAGTTACTGATTATGTTACATGAAGTAAGGCAATATTACTGTTGTAGCATCCTTGTCTATTGAGCAATAATCTTCTACACAGCTTGACATGTACGCACGCCTAAATATAAGTTTCTCTTCACCAATCCCTAGGAAATGATTCAATGAGCAGTAGACTGTGTAGAAGGGGTAGAGGAGCCTTCATTCCGGGTTACGTAAAACCACTTCAATCTTTCAGTAATGCTATAATTGTGAGGCTCTAATTCTTGTACTACTGTAGATCAACATCCTGGGGTTCAGGAATTGATGATGACTAATATCCGCAACTTGCAAGCCTTTGCGTTATATATTCAGAAGACAGATGTCAAGTTTGACCTGTTTTCCGTGACCAAGGAAATGGAGAAACGGGTGCAAAACATTGATGAATTTGCAATGTGTCTCGTATTATTAGACTTTTCATTTTCTTTCCTTTTCCTTTCATTATTCATATTTTGCTAAGTTGCGCGGGCTTTCCAAAATGCCGCCGCACCCGTGTCAGATCCTCCAAAAATGTGCTACTTTTGGAGGATCTGACACGTGCCTTCGCGATATTTTTGGAGAGTCCGAGCAACATAGATATTTTGATATTTTTTTACTTTAATTTTTGCTATATGCTGAGGTTCTCCTGGGAATATTTCTAGATCCTTCTCTGATTATTTTAGATCCCTTGGACCTTACAAGTCTGTTGTTGTTGTGGTTAATACTCTGTACTGCTGAACTAAAGTTCTTCCACAGGATGTTATGCCATGTCTCAACTGCTTAAAGTAAAAGTTTTAGAAAGCCTGTTCATCTAATTTTATTATCATATGTTGACCTAGTACACCTTTACACTTCCATGAGAGCAATGTGTTCATGCTCAGGAGGAAATGTTTGTTAGTGCAACTGCAACTTATAGAAAATGTCCATTATCGCATTCAATATATGTCAATGTTCAGTAGGTTATCATTGCTGACGAATGAAAACATAGAATACCACATAAGACTAGTTGTTTTTCCTCTGTAAGCTGAATTAGCTAATGTTTAATGCTATTAAATATGACTTTTGAACTAGATTGTATATATTGAGTGATCTCCAAACCCAAACCCACCTTTTTTTTGTGTGAGAATTCCTAAACACTTCTCGTTTCTTTTGCTCACCTACACATTTTGCATTTCTCTTGGTAGCAGTTTCTAATTTATAGTAGGGATGCCATTGTTGTTTCCTTCCCCTATGAAATACAGTTCTTGTGTTTTACTCTGCAAAAATGGTAGTATTAANGATATACTTTTATCACTACTCATGGATTAACCCTCATACACTGGGTGACGCATGTGTAGCCTACTAACACGCCCACGTGCAATGGGACTTGAATGTGAGATTGGTTCAACATTGCTGTTTCAGGATTTTTCTAGTGGGATCAGTTTATTTGAATGATATCTTATCAAGTCTATTTGCCCTTCCCTTAGTCATTCTCTATTTTTCACTAATGTTATATATTCTTTAGATAAGTTGTTCAGAGTAATTTTAACCAAATATGAAGAGTTTTACAAGTGAACCTACCTGCATTTCTATATGGAGCTAAAACTTCACGTTCTAGGGTTGTGGTTCTTTCATAACTATTGTTATTCGGATATTGATTTTGCTTTCTTGATTTACCATATTGGTTTATTTATTCAATCTTGCGCTTAATTATTTAATTATTTGATCACCAATTAAATGATATTTACGAATCTAGAGTTGAATTCGAAAGTTGAAATTCTAGATTGCGTATGGGATAGAGTAGAGCAAGTTCTTGAACCTGTGCATCGGGGAACATATTCACGGTTATGATAGGCGTATACCTAATTGCCTTGCTTGGTTGATTTACATGAATTATTAATGTGTTCTTGTTGATTCTAACTCCATAAACATGCAGGTGTTAGGTTAGCTTGAATAGGCGAGTAAGAACTTTGACAGATTCTTATGAGCAATATTAACCATGTTAACCAATAAACTAGATAAATTAGTTAGTCAATTCAATTGAAGAATACAATAGGATTATTAGATAGCTCATAACCCTAGGTCGTTTTCATTACATTTATATCATAAAAATCTGTTCTTTCTCTGTTCAAAGTTCGTTATTTATATTTCTCTATTTAATTAGTTTAGAATCAAATATTTCTAGGTTTAATTCTGTTTTGGATAATTAGGATAGTCTAATTTAGTTAATAGTTAATCTCAAGTCCTCTTGGGTTCGACATCCGACTTTTAGTCATTTTGTTACTTGACGATCGCGTATACTTGTGTGTGCGTTTGGCTGAAACAAGCTTTTGGCGCCGTTGCCGGGGACTTAGAAATTAGCTATTTTTCTTGATTAGACATTTAAATTTTTATCTATTCATAATTTTTTGTTTTAGTTTAGTTAGTATTTTTTTTTATTTTAGCATGGCATCTTGGAATGAAAATTATTCGGATGATGGTTATTCTTATTTTGTTGATCCCTTCCATATTGTGGAGGACCCCACTGGTGAAAAAATTATCAGAATGTTTTCGGGAGCGAGTTTTGCTCAATTGTTTCCAAAGGTTGATGCGACTAACGCCCAACAAAATAGTAATGAGTTGTGTGAAGCTGAAAAGGAGCTTATACGCCAAATTGAGGAGCTAAAAGTGGAGAGCCGATCATTCGAGCATATTTTTGTTGATGATGCCCATGTTGAGTATAGAAGCAGATAATGTTATATTTGACGACTCTTGTGCATGCAAATATGAGGATGTAAAGAGTAATACAATTTTAGAGTTAGGGAATATTGGTCCTTATTCCATGCATTTTTCAACATTATGTTTGGATGATGACATGGAAATCGCTTTGGAGGAGCCAATGGACGAGGAACATGGTGCTTACATTCTTGAATTCGTCGTGCCAGAGAGAAAAAATTACGTTCCTCATATAAAGGCCAAGAAATATAGAGTGAGAAAATTTATTACTTGGTCTGTTTATTTTTGTATCCCCACCAAAGGAGCATAGCCACGGTCGGGATGCCCTTTTAGGGGTACAATTCATAAGTTCGAGGTGAAGATAAAAAATAGTTCACGTCGTGCCGTGACGTTAAATTAGGCGCTTGTTGGGAGGCAACCTAGTTTTACTGCTTTCTTTTATTTTTGATTTTGTTTTTCTTATTGTATTATTTTTATAGTGTTGTTTTATTTTTAGGATTTTGAGCATATAGAGCATAGCCATAGGAAGTTTGCAAAAGTGAGCCTGATGGTTGGAACTAAGTGTGGGATTCCCGCACAAAAGACCATCCTTGGGAGAAGTTTGAGTACCCCGTGAGCTGCTTGTGCTTCGGCCTTTGGCCTTTCAGGGAGTTTCTTGTCCACCCTTGTCATTTTTTGCTTTATTTGTACATTGGGGACACTACACTCTTTTAAGTGTGGGGTGAAGAAATTCCTTTAGATCATTAGTAGTATTATACATAAATATACTTTCAAAATAGAATATATGCATATATAAGTATGCATAAGCATTTTTTGTAATTTTTCTATAATTTTAAAGGCTTCAAATTGATTTATTTCCTCCATTTTTACTCATAAAATCTCCAATAAGTATCCTTCAAATTATTTTTGTGGTGATCTAGCCATCTAAATTCTATATTTGTGCTAAAATATTGCTTAAATATTTTTAGTACATTTTTATAATTGTATTATTTTTTAAAAGCCAAATGGCATATGAATGCAATATTAGTCCTATTAATGTACAATTAAGTTATTAATGCACAAAAGGGTATTTTATATTTTTAAAATATTAAACAATTATTTTAAATTATTTTAGTACACGAAATTATTTTTTAGAAATTATTTATTATTTATTATAAATTATATAGGGTTAAATTGGCTATTTAAAAATAGCCAAATTGTATTTCAATTTCAGCTTCAATTCAACCCAATACCCCAGCCCAATTTCAGATCAAATTACTCGACCCAGGCCCAATATACATCTACCCGACNTGGATTTACTGGTCGGGAAAATTGAATGCAAGTGGCTTTTAGGATCTTCTCAATTCGTACATAATGTTTCTGTCCTTGTTTTTTCTGTTGCATCTCTGTTATTTTTTTTTTTTTTTTTGGGTGGGGGGAGTCGGGAGTTCATTTTTGCTGCATTGAGATATTTGGTGTTGTATCTGGAGGATAAGTTTGACACCAGATTTCCGATGCAAGGATTTAGAATATACAGGTATATAGATTGTCCTTGCAGCAAAAGGATTTTATGATCAATAGTCCGTGATTTTCAAATTGCAACAAGTTGTTTTGGAATTAAAAAAGGCAGCCCGGTGCACTAACCTCCTGCTATGCGCGGGGTCCGGAGAAGGGATGGACCACAAGGGTTTATTCCACGCAGCCCTACCTGCATTTCTGCAAGAGGCTATTTTCACGGCTTGTACTCGTGACTTCCTGGTCACATGCCAGCAATTTTACCAGTTATGTCAAGGCTCCCTTTCAAAGTGGATTTTAGAATGAACCTGAACATGAGTTATTTAAGACATTTTACAGTATAAGACTTTACTAGACTTGCTTAATATTTCATTGGAAAAATTATACGAACTTCTCCAAATCAAAGGATTGGATTTGAATCTACCCCAAACTAGAGCACTAAATCCGAACCTAGATCCTGTAAATAGAACTTTGGAAGCAAATAATTTAGAGATGAAGGTTGTTGATGTTTGGCGTAAAGTATGCATATTTTTACATATATTGCCACATTGTGCTCATGTCTTGTAGATTTCGGATGTATAATTTAATGATTTATGCGAATTTGTGGTATTTCTATGTGTAGGAATCATTTGGATGCGATTTGGAACGAAAGCGCGCGAATTGGAGCGAATATGGGAAGAAAAGGCAAAAGTGCACATTTGAGGGCCACAGGCAGCGTGGGGCGCTACCTGTGGCGCTCAAAACAGAATGCTAAGAAGTTGAGCACCAGGGCCAGCGCCCCACGCTGCCCTGGACGCTCAAAACGTGAACATGTCCTATTTCGATCGGAACTCCGTTATTTCGGCCCCAAGACATCTCCAACTCATATAAAAGCCAACCAAAACCTATTTTGAGGAGGGAGGACGATTTTTTAGAGGACGAGACAAACACAGAGCCTCCGTGGAAGCCGGAATTCATCAAGTTTCATCTTTCATCCACCAAACTTCATATTTTTTTATGTTTCTTTGTATGATTTGTTGTTTGGCTACCATGTCTATGTGGAGCTAAAACTTCACGTTCTAGGGTTGTGGTTCTTTCATGACTATTGTTATTCGGATATTGATTTTGCTTTCTTGATTTACCATATTGGTTTATATTTATTCAATCTTGCGCTTAATTATTTAATTATTTGATCACCAATTAAATAATATCTACGAATCTAGAGTTGAACTCGAAAGTTGAAATTCTAGATTGCATATAGGATAGAGTAGAGCAAGTTCTTGAACCTGGGGATCGGGGAACAGATTCGCGGTTATGATAGGCGTATACCTAATTGCCTTGCTTGGTTGATTTACATGAATTATTAATGCGTTCTTGTTGATTCTAACTCCATAAACATACAGGTGTTAGGTTAGTTTGAATAGGCGAGTAAGAACTTTGACAGATTCTTATGAGCAATATTAACCATGTTAACCAATAAACTAGATAAATTAGTTAGTCAATTCAATTGAAGAATACAATAGGATTATTAGATAGCTCATAACCCTAGGTCGTTTTCATTACATTTATATCATAAAAATCTGTTCTTTCTCTGTTCAAAGTTCGTTATTTATATTTCTCTATTTAATTAGTTTATAATCAAATATTTCTAGGTTTAATTCTGTTTTAGATAATTAGGATAGTCTAATTTAGTTAATAGTTAATCTCAAGTCCTCGTGGGTTCGACATCCGACTTTTAGTCACTTTATTACTTGACGACCGCGTATACTTGCGTGTGCGTTTGGCTGAAACAAGTTTTTGGCGCCGTTGCCGGGGACTTAGAAATTAGCTATTTTTCTAGATTAGACATTTAATTTTTTATCTATTCATAATTTTTTGTTTTAGTTTAGTTAGTATTTTTTTTTTAATTTTAGCATGGCATCTTGGAATGAAAATTATTCGGATGATGGTTATTCTTATTTTGTTGATCCCTGTCCATATTGTGGAGGACCCCACTGGTGAAAAAATTATCAGAATGTTTTCGGGAGCGAGTTTTGCTCAATTGTTTGCAAAGGTTGATGCGACTAACGCCCAACAAAATAGTAATGAGTTGTGTGAAGCTGAAAAGGAGCTTATACGCCAAATTGAGGAGCTAAAAGTGGAGAGCCAATCATTCGAGCATATTTTTGTTGATGATGCCTATGTTGAGTATAGAAGCAGATAATGTCATATTTGACGACTCTTGTGCATGCAAATATGAGGATGTAAAGAGTAATACAATTCTAGAGTTAGGGAATATTGGTCCTTATTACATGTATTTTTCAACATTGTATTTGGATGATGACATGAAAATCGCTTTGGAGGAGCCAATGGACGAGGAACATGGTGCTTAAATTCTTGAATTCGTCGTGCCAGAGAGAAAAAATTACGTTCCTCATATAAAGGCCAAGAAATATAGAGTGACAAAATTTATTACTTGGCCTGTTTATTTTTGTATCCCCACCAAAGGAGCATAGTCACGGTCGGGATGCCCTTTTAGGGGTACAATTCATAAGTTCGAGGTGAAGATAAAAAATGGTTCACGTCATGCCGTGACGTTAAATTAGGCGCTTGTTGGGAGGCAACCTATTTTTACTGCTTTCTTTTATTTTTGATTTTTTTTCTTATTGTATTATTTCTGTAGTGTTGTTTTATTTTGTAGGATTTTGAGCATATGGAGCAAAGCCATAGGAAGTTTGCAAAAGTGAGCCTGATGGTTGGAACTAAGTGTGGGATTCCCGCACAAAGGACCATCCTTGGGAGAAGTTTGAGTACCCCGTGAGCTGCTTGTGCTTTGGCCTTTGGCCTTTCAGGGAGTTTCTTGTCTACCCTTGTCATTTTTTGCTTTATTTGTACATTGGGGACACTACACTCTTTTAAGTGTGGGGTAAAGAATTTCCTTTAGATCATTAGTAGTTTTATATTAGTATGTTAATTTCTTATTTTTTTCAGTTTCGTATTTCTGTTTTTTATAATAGTGTAGTATTTTAGGCGATTAATTTTAAAATTAAAAAATGAAACAATTGAAAAATATTGGACTTTTCCTGACGATGGATCTCCTAGACAGTTTTCTTGAGGGATTAAAGTCTAGTAAAAAAATGAAAAAATATTAATAATACAAAATATGTCTTTTTGCTTTTTAGGTAGTAATAATCTCCCATGGTTTTTCTTTGTGCCTCGATTCTTTCCCATGGGTTGTAGTTTGAACCGGGCAGTAGTTTTTCAATTTTAGAGTAGATTAGAATTTAGGAAATAAATGGAGGAAGAAATATGAGATTCCTATGCGCTCTTGACTTGTTTGAGTAGCATATTTAGGCTTTGGTATGTGTAGTACTTTCCCTATATTTTAAAATTGATCATGATGCCTTTATAAATTGGATAGCATGTTTTGTGGCGCCTATATCTCATTTACTTGACTTATGTTTACTCTGTGCTTAATGCTTAATATCTCGTGGCTTCGTGAATACTTGCATTAGTTGAGAGACGGAATGGGACCGTCCTTAGTGAGTCATGTGTGTTGATACCCAATTTTTCCCTACATATTTTTAATACATAAATATACTTTCAAACTAGAATATATGCATATATAAGCATGCATAAGCATTTTTTATAATTTTTCTATAATTTTAAAGGCTTCAAATTGATTTATTTCCTCCCTTTTTACTCATAAAATCTCCAATAAGTATCCTTCAAATTATTTTCGTGGTGATCTAGCCATCTAAATTCTATATTTGTGCCAAAATATTGCTTAAATATTTTTAGTACATTTTTATAATTGTATTATTTTTTAAAAGCCAAATTGCATACGAATGCAATTTAGTCCTATTAATGTACAATTACGTTATTATTGCACAAAAGGGTATTTTATATTTTTAAAATATTAAACAGTTATTTTAAATCATTTTAGTACACGAAATTATTTTTTAGAAATTACTTATTATTTATTATAAATTATATAAGGTTAAATTGGCTATTTAAACATATCCAAATTGTATTTCAGTTTCAGCCTCAATTCAACCCAATACCCCAGCCCAATTTCAGATCAAATTACTCGACCCAGGCCCAATATACATCTACCCGACCCAAGATGCCATCAGATCATGGCCGTTGATCTAAAAGATCAACGGCCCTTGTTAAAACTTACCTTTTTTAATCCCAAACGATCCCCCAACCCTAATCATTTCCTATGCACCCACCGCCCTAAACTCCTCTCTGCTCTCAAAACACTCTCAACCTAACCCTAGTCTTCAAACGCCAACCTCCCATCTCTGGTCATCTCGGTGACCTCTCATCGTTTCTTAAGCCTCTCATGGCTTCTCTCATGCCAGTCTTGCCTTCTCTAAGGTCCTCAAGGGCCCAGGGTCATGCCGACTTGCATCTAGTGTTCATCTCCTGCCTGTTCCTGGCTATTCCAGTGGGACTCCAAGCGAAATCACTCTATATTTGCTACGGTCCTTGGGTTTCCAGATAGGTTTCTTNGGCTATGAGGATGATGCCTTTAGACTATGACTCCTTCAGATAGATTGGCGATATTTCAGCCCATGACAAGCAGTAATGATGTTAACAAGACAAGGCTTAGTCTTGTGAAATGGAGGGCAGAGCTTAGCCCGATCGAAAAGCAAATAGATAGTGCTAGAATAGAGGAAAATTTATGCGAACAGGGACAGTTAGTCCTATGGCAATGTGGAGGCATGGATTAGCCTCATGCAGATATGGAGGCAAGGATTAGCCTCATGCAAATAGGGAGGCAAGTTATTAGCCTCAAGCAAATATGGATGCAGGGATTAGCCTCATGCAGGTTTAGAGGCAAGGATTAGCCTCATGCAAATAGGGGCCCTTTCAAATAAAAATAACATGCTCACAACAATCCTAGCCTCAAAAACCAACTCAATATTCCAATGCACTCATGGCTTGAACACCCAACATCCTAGAGAAGTCTAATAATGTTACTTATCCCTCGTGAAACCATGTGCCCCCACAACAAAATCAAAGAGAGTAAAAACGATCCTCACATTCGAATCTCATGCTCAAATATATTTTAAAGACTCACATATATCAAAGTAAGTCTCTCACTCTCACAAAGAAGTCACATGCATACAAAAGATACCATAGGCTTGCCCTTAATATAAATCTCCACTAATGTAGGCTCGCTCAATCTAAAATCAATTAGGACTTTTCATTATTGTAATGTGGGCTAAGATACGGGTAGGATATATTTAGGAATAGTGACTCAACTTTCTAAGCACTTTAACACATCACATGATAACTCAAGCGCAAATTCATCCACTTTAATTTCACAACTACAATCACCCCCAACAAACTTCCCTCTTTCTTTAAGCATTATCTTCATTTACACTCCACTAGCAAAAACAAGATATTTATTCATCTACATTTTTTCTTTATTTTTTTTCAACTAATTTTTTCTCTTTTGCAATTTCCACTAGTGGCGTATTCTTTTACAAAACAAATGCACCTTTATTCCTTTTATTGGTTCAACTCAAAAGTGTAACGACCCGACCGGTCGTTTCATGAGTTATAGTCCCGTTTCCCCTAGTTCTGCTTCTTTATGTGTTGTTCAGCTATATTTTATCACATTGTGTTGGTTGGTTCGGGTTTGAAGTGGTCTTGGAGTGGAATGAGATACTTAGTCTCTAATTTAGGAGCTTAAGTTGGAAGAGTCAACCGGATGTTGACTTATGTGTAGAAGGTCTCAAATGTGAATTCTGATGGTTCGAATAGCTCCATTAGGTGATTTTGGACTTAGGAGCGTGTTCAGAATGTAATTTGAATGTCCGTGGTAGAATTAGGCTTGGGCAGTAATGGAATTCCGGAAATTGGAGCAGGTCCATAGTGTCATTTGTGACGTTTGTGCAAAATTTGAGGTCATTCGGAGGTGATTTGATAGGTTTCGGCGTTGTTTATGAATCCGAGGTTGATTTGGTATTTTGGTGTTGTTTGGAGTGTTCCGAAGGTTTGAATAAGTTTGAATATTGGTTTATGACTTGTTGGTATTTTTGGTTGAGGTCCAAAGGGCCTCAGAATGTTTTCGGATGGTTAACGTAAAGATTGGAACTTGGTTTGAGCAGCTGAAACTGCTACTTCTGTCATTTACGCACCTGCGGATTGGAGATCGCAGGTTCTAGACTCGTAAAAGCGAGATAGGACCGCATATGCGGAGAATTGGGAAGCTGAGAAAAGCCGCAGGTGCGCACAAGGCGCACATGCGATACCGCAAATGCGGGTGTTCGATCGCAGAAGCGGGATCTAGATGTTAAGTGTAAAACGTACATGCGATGGAATTTCCGCAGGTGCGGTATCGCAGAAGGGACATGGTGACCGCAGATGCAGAAAAAGCTGGGCAGAAAGTATAAAAGGTCTCCTTCACGAATTTTGCCTAATTCCTCCATTTTTAAGACGAGTGTTGAGCTTGGGCAGTGATTTATCAAGAGGGATCAAGGGTTATCAGTTGGGTAAGTTAATTAAGCTTTATTACTTGTGTTGTGACGATTTTTCCATGGTTTAATCATGATATTAGTGGAAATTAGGGAAGAAATTTAGGGGAATTAGGGCTTGAAATTGGAGTGTTTAATTTGAGGATTTGAGGGGTCATTTGACGTCGGATTTTGATGGTTTTCATATGTATAGACTCGGGAGTTTTGAACTATTTGATAATTTTCGTGTGGGTTTCATTCCTTTAGCGTATATTGATGTTAGTATACTGATTTTGGTTAGATTCGGAGCATTTGGACGCCGAGTCGAGAGGCAAGCATCGCGGAGAGTTTTGGCTTGGTTTGAGGTAAGTAACGCTTCTAAACTTGGTTCTGAGGGTTCGAAACCCCAAACTATGTGTTCTATGACTAATTATTGAGGTGACGCAAAGGGAAAGTAAAGTTTAAGCAAAGGGAATTTGGGATGGAGGGGAACTAGGTTGGTTAGCCTACAGGATCACCCCATGCAATGTCTGGTAAACACTCCTCAATGAGGGGCTACACGTGACATTAGCGCGTATTCATTATATCCCTTTCTACCCTTCCCACCCCTTAGTGGTTATTAAAGCAAGTGTTGTTCAACGATCTCTATTGTGTACTATTACCCGTCCCTTCTTAATGGTCTTGGAGAAAATCAGGACCTCTACCTATAGGCAGTTCTAGACAGACACCTAAGGTCTAAAAGGAGAAAATACTAGGCGACATGCAAGAACAAATAGGACTTTAGCACATAAGGCAGAAAAGAAGCAATTAGAGGTCCAGGTTTACCTCCACACATAATGCACATAAGCAGCACGACTCAAACACAAATAAGGGCAGTATTATTAAACAGGATCCTAAGGCATGATGTCTAAGTGAATATCAAAACATAGAAGATATGCAGTTTTATTTTCGTAACTCAGAATCAGGGGCCCTAATCAGTTTGCCTACTGATTTTAAGCCTATTAAATTTGAACAACTTTAAGTAGCAGAAATACAGTTTCAGAGTTGCAAAATTTAAAAATCTCCCTATAGGCGCCTAAACGCAGAATAGTGATGTCCTAAAAACATGATAACTACCCTGATATAGTAAAACAATGAGCAATTTTCAAAACAGGACTCTTGAGGTCCTATAGGCATGCTTTCTAATAGTAGTGAATAAAGGCAATGTTTAAGAGATCGATTAAAGAAGCGAACAGCTGATTAGACTAATTTCAAGTGAAATAACACGAATTAGACTGACTTATGTAACTAAATTGATTTTAATTCTACAGGCAAAATTCCTGATTTTATTCCCTATAAGCATGATATCTAGTTGTTAAGAGCTGATGTTAGAAACTTATAGGCATGATTTCTAATGGAAACAAATGCAAATGCCCATTTTAACAAAAACTGAACCTAATCACATTCTAAGGCATGATATCTAATCATAAAGTCATTTAGGTCTTATAGGCATGATTTCTACCATTTAAACCCTATAGATATGGTCACTAGTATGGTAAAGCAAACATAGAAATTATATTGGCAAAATCCTATTGGCATGGTTTCTACCCGTGTTACCCTATAGATGTATAACTACCCATTCCTTTTCACTAATCATCCCAATATTCGTTTACAGATAGTTATTACAGACCAGCTGAACAAATTACATAATAAAAAAAATAAAAGAAGAAGTTACACTATAGGGAGCATGAAGCAGGCCCAAATGACTTTCTCAAGCCTCCAATAGCCTCAAATGCCAAATTCTATAGACAATATCATTGTCTAGGTGCGTCAAAGTTTCCTAAGAATCTCAAGGATCCCGGGAAAAGCTCATACCTAGACTTTATAACCAGTGGAAGAGCAGCTCCAGTGTATCAGGATCCCAAGGCAGTCACACACTGGAGGGGCAGAACTTAAACCTAAGAGTAGATGTGAGAGTGCTTGAAAAGATTTAAGCAGGGAAATAGTTAGAAAAGGGACTCATTTGAAATAGTTTTGTAACAGAAAACAGAGAAAGTTTTGAAAAGAGAGTAGAGTAATAAGCAACAGTCCAAACGCAACACCCAAAACAAGTTCATACACCCCCAAAGAACATGGAACCAAGGCAGGTTCAGCAAACTCAAACAGGGGTAAATGGGTTTGGGGACACATAGGTTATATAGGTAAACACATAGTTGCAAGAGCATAGCAGTTCTTGTGGGGGTTTATGGGATTAGGGAATATCTAGTGATACCAACACAGTAGGAATTTCAGAAATAATCATGGAATCAGCCATTTAAAGTGACAGATCAGTTTGCATATCAAAACTGGATAACAAGTAGACAAGCATTCAGAACAGGGTAGAGTCATGTCGAGACAGACTACTAGGGGGTAGAACATGTTCTGAAAGGCCCTAAGAGGGTTAGACTAGCATGCTAGATGAAGTAATAATGTAAACATGCCAATTACTTGTTGAACGACAGAACCATAGATAGAAACAAATTAGAAACATGACAAACTGAAGCAACAAAAGAAACATATTAGTTTTGGGACTTGAATTGAAATCAGAACATACCAGTAAAGAGATAGTATAATACAAAGTGAAGAACAGGAGAGCATAATAATTAGCCTTGGCTTGCAGCTGGCTAATTCAGAATAATAGCGAGTAACCAAAGAGAGAAAACATAGTAGGCACAAAGTAAACAATTAGGGCTAGGTTTAGAAAACTCTAATTAAGGAGATAGTCGGTACGAATCAAGTAACAATGCAGACAAGGTAAGGGAAAGTTAGTTTAGGCAAACAAATCAATCACATTGAGTAGGAAGGTAAGAATCAAAGGTTTAAAGGTAAGTTTTCAAATCAAACCAAGATACAGGGAATTCAGAATCAATCAAAGAGATGGTCATGAAAAGAGTTAGCGTTTAGCATATAATAAAGTAAGACATGGATAGTCAAGAGTCGACATACAACTCTAGCAAACATGAGAGTTAAACAATACTGATTCATTGAGAAAGAGGCAAGTCTTGAACAGTCAAGATGAACACAAGAACGTAGAATCAGTGTAAGTTTAGGCTAAGAAATTAGGTAGAAACATATCAAGGTAAGATAGTCACGAGAAATCACATAAACTTAAAACGAGAATTGGTCAGTCATGCTAATACACAGAACCAAACGAAGAACCCTAAAAATTAGGGCTTTCAGCATAGACGAGTTAAGATGTAGTAAACTCATAGAATCAGTCAAAATATGTAAGAAATAGAAGTTTAAACACAAAGAAACAGTTAGACAAAGTTTTAAAAAAATTTCGAAAACCCTGGTTTTAGAAGAAGATGAAAACATTTGAAATCACATGATTCTTGTAAAGAACCTCAAGGATGGTGTAAAACATTCAAGAAACATCTCAAATCGTCCTAGATCTGTACAGATCTAGGAGGTGTAGAAAAATTAGGGTTTCAAAAGAAGCCCATGTGGAGATGAAGAAACCTGTCTGGAAACCCAAGGATCATAGCAAATATAGAGTGATGTCGCTTGGAATCCCACTGGAATAGCCAGGAACAGGCAGGAGATGAACCCTAGATGCAAGTCGGCATGGCCCTAGGCCCTTGAGGACCTTAGAGAAGGCAAGAATGGCATGAGAGAAGCATGGGAGGCTTAAGAAACGATGAGAGGTCACCGGAGATGGGAGGTTGGCGTTTGAAGACTAGGGTTAGGTTGAGAGTGTTTTAAGAGTAGAGAGGAGTTTAGGGCGGCGGGTGCATAGGAAATGATTAGGTTTGGGGGTCGTTTGTGATAAAAAAAAGGTATGTATTAACGAGGGACGTTGATCTTTTAGATCAAAGACCATGATCTGATGGGATCTTGGGTCGGGTAGGTGTATTTAGGGCCTGGTCGGTAATTTGATCTGAAATTGGGCTGGGGTATTGGGTTGAGTTGAGGCTAAAATTGAAATACAAGTTGGCTATGTTTTAAATAGCCAATATAACCATATATAATTTATATTAAATAATAAATGATTTCTAAAAAATAATTTCGTGTACTAAAATGATTTAAAATAATTGTTTAATATTTAAAAAATATAAAAGACCCTTTTGTGCATTAATAAAGTAATTGTACATTAATAGGGCTAGTATTGCAATCATATGCAATTTGACTTTAAAAAATGTAATACAATTATATAAATGTATTAAAAATATTTAAGCAATATTTTGCAACAAATATAGAATTTATGTGGCTAGATTACCACAAAAAAAATTGAAGGATACTTATTGGAGATTTTATGAGTAAAAAGGAGGAAATAAATCAATTTGAAGCCTTTAAAATTATTGAAAAATTACAAAAAATGCGTATGCATAATTATCTATACATATATGCTATTTTGAAAGTATATTTATGTATTAAAAATATATTCTTTACCCGGGAAGGATGAAAGAGTTTTCGGATAAAGAAATGATGGCCAATTTTGACCGGGTGGGATGCTTTGAGAAATAGAGCCGGACTCCGATCTTCGAGTTGCCTACATATCCCTGGTTTTATAGGAATCAGGCCATGTGTAGTTTTGAATTCATCGGCGGAATATGCCGATGAAATTATTGCAAGAACGGACACGAGACGCGGAAGAGGCTACGGTGAGCGGTTAAGGTTTGAGACAGTTGAAGGAACTGGAGCGAGATCGCTCCCGCTAGGATAGAGGTTGCTTACCGGTTACCTGCAGATGAAAGAGGCTACAAACATGTATTTGCAAAAATTTAAACATGATGCAGATTCTCTTCGGACCATGAAGGTTGTCTTTGGACGGTTAAAGATGACGTCCTTGGACCATGACGTCCCGGTCCATGAATCGTTTAATGAGGGATTCGCATGCCATGAAATGATGTTCTCGGGCCATAAAAATGATGCCTCCGAACCGTGACGCCTTTGAATAATGATATGCAAATTCGAGAGATCCTTATGCCATGACATGGTGTCTTCCGGCTATGAGGATGATGCCTTTAGACTATGACTCCTTCAGATAGATTGGCGATATTTCAGCCCATGACAAGCAGTAATGATGTTAACAAGACAAGGCTTAGTCTTGTGAAATGGAGGGCAGAGCTTAGCCCGATCGAAAAGCAAATAGATAGTGCTAGAATAGAGGAAAATTTATGCGAACAGGGACAGTTAGTCCTATGGCAATGTGGAGGCATGGATTAGCCTCATGCAGATATGGAGGCAAGGATTAGCCTCATGCAAATAGGGAGGCAAGTTATTAGCCTCAAGCAATATGATGCAGGGATTAGCCTCATGCAGATATGGAGGCAAGGATTAGCCTCATGGAGTCAAGGATTAGACTCATGCAAATGGAGAGGCAAGGATTAGCCTCATGGAGTCAGGGATTAGACTCATGCAAATAGGGAGTCAAGGAGTAGACTCATGCAAATCCGGAAGGCAAGGATTAGCCTCATGCAAATAGGGAGGCAAGGATTAGCCTCATACAGATATGGAGGCAAGGATTAGCCTCATGTAGATATGGAAGCAAGGATTAGCCTCATGCAAGTATGGAGGGAAGGATTAGCCTCATGCAAGTATGGAGGCAAGGATTAGCCTCATGCAAGTATGGAGGCAAGGATTAGCCTCATGCAAGTAGGGAGGCAGGGATTATCCTTGTGCAAATGTGGAGGCAAGATTAGCTTCATGCAGATATGGAGGCAAGGATTAGCCTCATGCAAGTATGGAGGCAGGGATTAGCCTCATGAAACTGTGGAGGCAGGGATTAGCCTCATGCAGATATGGGGGACAAGGATTAGTCCCATGCAAATGTGCCTGCGTTCAAAGAAAAATTGTAAGTTTTGTGGGGGGAGGTTGGTTTGTGATTTTGTCCGCTGGCTTTGCTTTGCTCCGTTCTAAAGGCCTTTGAGTTCCCCTGGGTGACACCTGACTGTTATGGAAATCGAGTTTTCAAAAATATGCAATTATTGATAAAAATAGAGTTGTTTTAGAAACGTATTGATATATCAAGTAATTTTTTATGAACTAGTGACTGTAAACCATTTCAGAGACATTGCAGCTTTTCTCATGTTAGAATTTTGAGGGTCCTCCTCAAAATTCTGCCCCAGTTTGGTAGATGATTGCTTGGCCGTTTGCGAGTAACGAGACTTGTCGAACCTTTCTCAGAATTTTAAGAATCCTTCTCAAAATTCTGCCCCAGTATTTTAGCTGATTTTTGACCGTCTGGTATATGTTGGCATTTGATGGACTTGTTTCGGAATTTTGAGGGTGCTCCTCAAAATTCTGCCCCAGTTTCTGACTTTGGGTAAAATGGAAATTTTATTATGATATGACCGAACCCATAAGGCTGCCTACGTACCCCCTCTTAAATGGGAATCAGGTCAAACATAGTTCAATTACATCATACGAAGAAATGTAAGTAGTCTAAACATAGTATCTCTTGACTGTGTCTGAATTGATTGGTTTTGGCCAGATTTCTCCATCCATTTCTACAAGTATGAGTGCTCCTCATATTAGCCCTGTGAACCATGTACGGACCTTGCCAGTTGGGAGAGAATTTCTCTTTGGCTTTATCTTGATGTGGGGAGATCTTCTTCGGCACCAATTAACCTGGTGCGAACTGTCTTGGTTTAACCTTTTTGTTGAAAGCTCTAGACATTTGGTTCTGGTAAAGTTGGTCGTGACATACTGCGTTCATCCTCTTTCGATCGATAAGGGTCAACTTTTCATAGCGACTCCTTAGCCACTCTGCATCGCTGAGCTCAACTTCCTGTATGATTCTTAAAGAAGGAATCTCCACCTCGGCTGGGATGACAACCTTGGTACCATAAACCAGCATGTGGGGGGTTGCTCCGATTGATGTGCGAACTGTAGTACGGTATCCCAATAAAGAAAAAGGTAGCTTCTCGTGCCATTGTTTGTGGTACCATCTTCCTTAGTATCTTCTTGATGTTTTTGTTGGTGGCTTCTACGACTCCATTCATCTGAGGCCTATAGGCTGTGGAATTCTTGTGTTTGATTTTGAAATTTTCACACATGGCCTTCATCAAACCACTGTTGAGATTGGTGGCATTATCAATAATGATGGACTCGGGAACTCAAATCGGAAGATAATACGATCTTTGACAAAATCTACGATGACTTTCTTGGTTACAGCTCTGTAAGATGCAGCCTCAACCCATTTTGTGAAGTAATCAATGGCTACCAGAATAAACTTGTGTCTGTTTGAAGTAGTGGGCTCAATCGGACTAATAACATCTATTCCCAGGCGGCGAATGGCCAAGGTGAGCTTGTTGCATTGAGCTCATTTGGCGACACTTTTATCATATCGGCATGCACTTGACATTGAAAGCATTTGCGAATGTACTGAATGCAATCCGTCTCCATGATCATCGAAAAGTAACCTGCTCTGAGTATCTTCTTAGCCAAGACGAAACCATTCAAGTGCGGGCCACAGGTCCCAGCATGCACATCCTCAAGTATCTTAGAAGCATCCTTTGCGTCGACACACCTTAGTAAACCCAAATTGGGAGTTTTTCTGTACAAGTTCCCTCCGCTGTGGAAGAAGTGATTTGACAATCTTCGGAGTTTGCATTTTTGAGTTTTATTTGCATGCTCCGGATATTCTCCCTTTAACAAATACTCGTTAATTTCATGGAACCAAGGCTTTCCATCTGTTTCTTCTTCAACATGAGCACAATATGCCGGCTGATTATGGATCCTCACTAGAATGGGATCAATGTAATTCTTATCTGGATGTTGTATTATAGATGACAAAGTGGGCAACGCGTCCGCAAACTTATTCTGAATTTTGGGCACATGTCGAAATTCTATCTTCGTAAATCTCTTTCTCAATTCCTGCACATGGTGTAGATATGAAAATATCTTGGAATTCTTGGTGGCCCACTCACCTTGTATCCAGTGCACGAGAAAATCTGAATCACCAATCACCAGCAACTTCTGAATGTTCATGTCGATTGCCATGTTGAACCCTAGTATGCAGGCTTCATACTCTTCCATGTTGTTGTTAACCCGTTTATGATACCAAAACTGCTCCAATGCCCACTCCTCTAAAGTTTGCAGCTCCATCAAAGAGCATCATCCAACTGTCGTATGCTTTGGTAATGTCTTCTCCTACAAATGATACTTCTTCATCAGGAAAATACGTCTTCAAAGGTTTGTATTCCTCTCCCACCGGATTTTTAGAAAGGTGGTCTGCCAATGCTTGCCCTTTGACCTCCTTTTGAGTTACGAAGACGATGTCGAACTCACTTAATAGTATCTGCCATTTAGCCAACTTCCCAGTAGGCATGGGTTTCTGAAATATGTATTTCAGAGGGTCCATCCTGGATATGAGGTATGTAGTGTAGGCACAGAAGTAATGCCTCAATTTCTAAGCTGTTTAGGTCAAAGCACAGCAAGTGCGTTCAAGCAGAGAATATTGTGCTTCATAAGGTGTGAACTTCTTACTCAAGTAATATATGGCTTGTTCTTTTCTTCCTGTCTCGTCATGTTGTCCCAAAACACATCCGAAGGCTCCATCCAACACAGATAGGTAGAGTAGCAAAGGTCGTTCTAGTTCTGGCGGGACTAGAACTAGTGATGTAGACAGGTACTCTTTGATCTTGTCAAAAGCTTTCTGACAATCCTCAGTCTAGCTTGTTTCAGCATCCTTCCTCAGCATCTTGAAGATGGGTTCACATATGACTGTGCACTGTGCTATGAGGAGACTGATATAGTTGAGACGTCCTAGGAAGCTTATCATGTCCTTTTTGCTCCTAGGTGGCGGTAAATCCCGAATACCCTTGACTTTAGACGGATCCAGCTCGATTCCTCGATGACTGACGATGAATCCCAATAATTTTCCTATGGGAATCCCGAATGCGTACTTTGCGGGGTTCAGCTTTAAATTGTACATCCTTAGCCTATCAAAGAACTTTCTCAGGTCCGCTATGTGGTCTGTGGCCCTTTTGCATTTGATAATGACGTCATCCACATACACCTCTATTTCTTTATGGATTATGTCATGGAAGATAGTTGTCATGGCTCTCATGTAAGTGGCCCCAGCATTCTTCAGACCGAATGGCATCATCTTGTAGCAGTATACACCCCAAGGTGTAATAAAAGTTGTCTTCTCTGCATCTTCTTCATCTATCCAAATCTGGTGATAACCTGCAAAGCAATCTACAAAGGATTGGAGTTCATGCTTGGCGCAATTATTGATCAGAATGTGTATATTTGGCAGTGTGAAGTCATCCTTGGGACTTGATCTGTTCAAATCCCGATAGTCAACACATACGCGGACCTTCCCATCCTTCTTCGGAACTAGCACAATGTTAGCTAACCAGGTTGGGTACTCAACCACCCTGAGAACTTTGGCTTTGATCTGCTTGGTAACTTCCTCCTTGATTTTCAGGCTCATGTCTGGTTTGAACTTTCTTAGTTTCTGTTTTACTGGCGGACACATGGGATTGGTAGAAAGCTTATGAGCCACTATGGATGTGCTAAAACCAGTCATGTCATCATACGACCATGTAAAAATATCCTCATACTCTTTTAGGAACCGAATGTACTCTTCCCTCTCTGTTGGTGACAAGTGAATGCTGATGCAGGTCTCCTTGACGGTCTCGGCGTCTCCCAAATTCACTGCCTCAGTCTCGTCCAGATTGGACTTAGGCTTATTCTCAAAATTTTCAATTTGCCTGACAATTTCCTCGGGTATCTCATCTTCTTCATCTGAATCACTATTCTCATGTTGTGTTGCCTCATTACATGTCACAGTCACTAGTTCATCAGGAAAAGTAATAATAGCGCTAGGGACTCGGTGGGCTCAAGATGGTGTGGCGGTCCAGTTCCTAAGAACGTCTCCCTTCTTTACGGTCTGAATGGTGAGGCCTTCTTCCTCCTCTTCAATTATGGCACTGCAGTCCATGTCCTCATCCTCCAAGAACAAATTCTTTAACCCATCTAGTGCTTCCTCTTCTGCAGTTCCCCATATCGTATCAGCTTGGTGAAGATCTTGTTCTAAACGTGGCACTGGATGCTCAAGAGGGTAATACGGCGCATGTCATGGAGGCGACCAATTCCTGTACACTTTCCATGTGTACTGGTATCCGAGCCCAAAGGTGGTACCATGACTTTTCAGCTGTATCTATTTAGTGATACCTTGGAGGTTCTTTCCCAACCCTTTACCGGGTTCATCACCAGACCAGGCCAATATGCTTTCTATTTTACTGCTCTACCATTTATCCTTCTCGACGGCATTGACCCATTCAATGTGATGATAGGTTTCCTCTCCTAGCCTTCTTCTATTCCCAATAGTCGAGATGGTTTGACTAGTGTAAATGGGGTTACTCCCATCTCCGTGAATGATCACCTCCTGACGATTCCATTCGAACTTCACGGCTTTATGTAGTGTGGAAGGCACGGCTCTAGCGGCATGGATCCATGGTCGGCCTAACAGAAGATTATATGAGGCTGGTATGATCGAGGCCAACCCTGCACTACTATTGTTGGTGGAGTCTTTCTATTCTCAAGGTCCAAAGATAGTTTTCGAGGCTCATAAGAATAAGAGCCCATCCTATGTAAAGAATTCACACACTCCACTCGGCCCTCATCATCATTAGCATCAAGATTCAACAATACGGCCTCCAGAGGGTCCTATACATTGATCATTGCACTGGTGTCATCAACTATCACTGTCGTGACAAGGTCCACAAAAAAGCACACCTCGGAACTGTTGGGCTGCTTCATTGACTTGCACACATGAAAGACCACTTTTTCATCACCCACCCGGAAGGTGAGTTCCCCTTCTTCTACATCAACTAAGGCCTTCCCAGTAGCAAGGAAAGGTCTACCCAATATGATAGAAACTTCATAATCCACCTCACAATCCAAGATCACAAAGTCAGCTGGCAAGATACATTTGTCCACCCGGACAAGCACATCATCAATCATACCCAATGGTCTCTTCATCGTTCTATCTGCCATTTGCAATCTCATGGAAGTCGGTCTCGGTTTCCCAATACCCAAAGTCTTGAAAATTGAGTAGGGCATCAAGTTCATACTAGCCCCCAAATCACATAGAGCCTTAGCAAAATCCGCACTCCCAATGGTACAAGGAATGGTGAAAGCATCGGGATCTTCAAGCTTCAGGGCCGTTGAATGCACTATTATACTAACTTGGTGGGTCATCTTTATAGTTTCACAATCCATGGAACATTTCTTTGTCACAAGTATTTCATGAATTTAGCATAGCTCGACATTTGTTCAAGAGCCTCCACCAAAGGCACATTAATGGATAAGCTCTTCATCATGTCAATGAACTTTTTAAACTGATTATTCATTTTTCTGCTTCGCGAGCCTTTGAGGATAAGGTAGAGGTGGCCTTGGCAAAGGAGCCTTGGCTTTAGGAACAACCGGCTACGGCATATCTATTACGTGTTCCAAAGACGAGTTCACGTCATTTTGAGTTTCCACCTCGGCATCATGAATATCAATGCTCACTTCTTCATTCACATTATCATCAATCACATTTTCAACCGCCAAAAGAACTTCATCTTCTTGAAACTCAACATCATCACTCAAATTTTGTCTTTTCTTGGAGGCATTCACATCACCGCCTCGTCCATTCCTTGTAGTTACCGCCATAACATGATTGTTCCCACCCTTCGGGTTTACTACCGTATCACTTGGTAGAGCACCCTTAGGGCGAGTATTCAAGGACTGTGAGATTTGGCCCAACTGAACCTCCAAATTCCTAATTGAAGTATTGTGGGAAGATAACTGAGCATCAAAATCCGCATTCTTCTTCATCATTTGTTCGAACATCATTTCAATTCTCCCCATATCATTGTTAGAAGAACTAGGACCTTGGGATGTAAATGGGGGCAGATTGTTTGGTTGTTGGTACATTGGGGGCCTTTGAAAGCCTTGCCCCCGGTTTCCTTGGTTTCCATTGTTCCATCCACCTTGATTGTTGTTACCACCCCAATTGTTGTTACCATTCCAATTTCCTTGATTGTTTTGATTGTTGTTCTGATTGCCCCAGTTGGAGTTTTGATTGTTGTTCCCCCAATTACCATTGCCTTGTTGTTGTTGATTGCCCCAATTGCCTTGGGGTCTCCATTGTTGTTGGTTGGAAGAATTGCCCCTTTGGCCTAGATAATTATTCACGTATTACACCTCCTTATTCTGTCCATCATAACTATAATCTTGAAATCCACCACAGTCATTGTCAAATTGCTCCGAATTCCCTATGTTCTGTTGACCTCTTTGTCTTCTTTTGTTGACTAGCATGTTAATACCCTCCATAGCATTCACTTGGAGAGGATTTTGAACTTGTTGCAATTGTGCCTTTGCTAGTTGGTTCATTGTAGTTGTCAACTCAGCTATAGCCTGCCCATGGTCATGTAACTCCTTATGCAAATGAGTAACCGTGGGGTCACCCTGGGGCACGTTGGCTCTACTTTGCCAAGCAGAAGAAATGTCAGCCATCCCATCAAGAATGTCACAAGCCTCATCATAAGACAGTTTCACAAAGTTGCCCCCAGCAAGTTGGTTCACTATGCACTGGTTCGTTGTGTTAATACCCCGGTAGAAAGTCTGTTGGATCATCGCCTCAGTCATATCATTGGTGGGGCATTCCTTTACCATTGTTCTATAGCGCTCCCAAATCTCATGCAAAGGTTTAGTGGGCTCCTGCTTGAAAGCCAAGATCTCATCTCTCAATGCTGTCTATGCCCTGGTGAGAAAAATTTTTGCAATGAACTTGTCCGCCAACTCATCCCAAGTAGTGATGGAATGGTTGGAAAGTAGCTCAAGCCAATCCAATGCCTTCCCTCTAAGTGAGAATGGGAAGAGTCTCAATCGAAGTGCATCTTCGGACACATTTGTTTGCTTGCTCCCCCAACAGGTATCCACGAACCCCTTGAGATGTTTGTAAGAATTTTGATTTGTATTGCCCGTGAAATACCCACGCTGCTCCAGCAATGTCAGCATCACATTGGTAATTTGAAAATTGCCCGCCCGAATCCGGGGTGGGACAATTGCACTTGCATAACCTTGGTTTGGAAGCACTCGAGGAGCCACTCTTGGAGGTGGCGGAGGAGGGTCTAGAATATTGTCATTAGCATTAGCATTGTCCTGGCGGCCTCTACGTTGTCCTTGAGGTACAAGAGGCACCTCATCATCTCCGACATCATCTACCTCCTCCCCCTCAATCACATTTCCAAGAGGGTCATTTACATTCACTGCC
Source organism: Nicotiana attenuata (assembly GCF_001879085.1). Classification (NCBI taxonomy): domain Eukaryota; kingdom Viridiplantae; phylum Streptophyta; class Magnoliopsida; order Solanales; family Solanaceae; genus Nicotiana; species Nicotiana attenuata. Next base: position 20,345,105 of record NC_031998.1, read on the forward strand.
ATTTCGTACCTGAAGTAGTGACACAAACAAATTAGTAACACAGAAGGAAAGAAGAATAATACACAAAACTATTTAGATAGATAGCCAAAACCGTTAGCTCCCCGGCAACGGCACCAAAAAGTAATCGAGGCCAACCCTGCACTACTATTGAGTAGCGAGAGAGGTCGAAGCAACTTTTACCCGAGAAGATCGGGATCGATTTCCACAGGGAGCTAGATATTGGAGTTGAGTTTCTATCTAAAGTGGAGTTGTGTATTTGTTCCTAATTTCACTTCTAACATTTTTGGTTTTGAATTCAATTCTAATTTTATAATACTACAATGCTAAATTAGACCAAGTAAAGCTAAGATTAAACAACTGCAAGTTGTTCAAATAGATAAAAGGCACTAGGGTAGTGACTTTCTCCTAGGTGGCTAATTGACGGATTCTTGAGTCTAAAGCTAGATTGTCACATTTGGGGAGTATGATATAATCATCGCACGATTCTACTCACTCTATACCTCTCGGTAGTTCGAGTGATTTTGTCCTAATTGACTTTCTCAAGACCAATTGGGTATTCAAATTTGTGCAAGCAATCAAGGTTCAAGTAGAGTATTACTATCTCTAGGTTTAACCCTTTAATTGGGGCTATCAATCTCTTGAATTCACCCCAATTCCTTGTTGGACTAATTTCATGGACTTAGTCTCTCTTTCTTAAGAAGAGCCAAAGTCTACTAGGCATAAACTAGTGTTTTCAACCACTAATTCAACATTAAAACCCTAAATTAGCCCAATAGCAAACACCCATAGACAATCAAGCATCAAATCACAAGACCCATCAATTATCCACACTAGGGTTGAGCCACAACCCTAGCTAATGGGTCTAGCTACTCTTAATTAGAGAAGTAAACAAAGAAATAGATGAAGAAAAGCTCATAATAATTAATTGCTAAATAAAACTTGAAGATTCAATGTTAAAACTAAGCTAAAATTACTTAAAATGGTAAAAGAAATGAGTTCACCAGCGCAGATCTACGTCCAAAACTATTTGATGACCTAAAAATGGGAAAAGAAATTATTTATACTAGGCTAAAAATTATGGACAAAAATACCCCTGCGGGGCTAGTGCGGACCACACAAAAATCGAGTGCGGCCGCACTAATGCTCTTGGCTTGACTATTCAGCTCTCTGAAGTTGGCCACTGCCGACCGCACAAAATGCACTGTGGCCGCGGTGCCTTCTACTGCGGTCCGCATAAAAATGGACCGCGGACCGCATTGGTCATAATTCTCCAATTGTCATCTCTCTGAACTATGGCTCTGCGGGCCGCATGAAATTGAGTGCGACCGCACAAAACCCTTTGCGACCGCATTGCCTAGTGGCCTGAACAACATACTCTCTGAACTTCATCATTGCGGACCGTACAAAATGGTGTGCGACCGCACTGGCCCTATTTGACTGAGCTTGGTCTTGTCTTGGTACTTGTGCAAATTCCACTCCTTTTTGAGCTGGTTTTTGACACCTTGTAACCTTGTTGATCAAACCTGCAATCAAGCACAACTTGTGAGCCTTTGGGACTATTTTGTACATATTTCTAATCAAAACTTAAGCAAGAAGGGGTGTAAAATGCATCATAATCCCTAGTTATCAGGTATGTCAAGCACCTGAAACTCGACGTCAAACCAAGTTGGCCTCATTTGCAACCAAAGGTTAATTTCCCCGATCGTGGCCCTTTGGGACCCATCAAAATCTTTCACGTTCATGTTTCTTACCTGTATTTCATGGAAACCTTTGTCCAACCTTTTCAGAGTGTCCAATGGACAAATATTTAGGCTTGAACCTCCGTCAACCAAGACCCTGGCAATGAATTTATCTTCAAATTGCACTGTAATGTGAAATGCTCAATTATGATTCAACCCCTCGGGTTGTAGATCATCTTCGTGGAAGATGATCTTATGACTTTCCAATATTTGCCCCACCATGTTGGCCATTTCTCCGCCAGTGATGTTATTGGGTACATAAGCCTCGCTCAGAACTTTCAACAAAGCGTTCTTATGTGCCTCTGAATTTTGCAACAGTGACAGAATAGATATCTGAGCTGGGGTTTTATTCAGATGGTAAATGACGGAATACTCCTTTGCATGTACTTTCCTCCACAGGTCATCTGGTCCTGTCTCAATGACGGGCTTCCTTGTAGTGGCATCCTTACTTTATCCTCCTAGGTGTTCAGGTGTATAGACCCTTTCGGTTCTAGTCATTCCTTGTGCATCATCGGATTCCTCTACTTTTGCCTTTCCTTTTTCGCCGAGATTCGGCAACAAAATCCCAGGGTATTGCTTTTGAGTTGAATGGAGGTGTGGTTGATACTGTCAAAGTGAAAGGTGTGACCACTTCTACTTCAAATGGAGAGGGGGTGGTCGCAGGCGGAGCCACCTCCACCTCGAATGGAACTAATGCAGTTACCTCAACCTCGATTGGTGACTAAGTATGTACCACAATAGGAGTAATTGTGACTGCAACTTTAAAGTCATTACCTTCTCGAATAAGCCCAATCGACCCCTCAGGGTCCCATTCTTCATTCGTCTCTATCACATGTACACCATCACCTCTATGATCAGGGATGGGGTTGTTGCGGACATTAGCTTCGAATATATGACCTTGTTGTCAATCAGCATCTGGATCTTATCCTTCAATGTTCGGCACTCAGCAGTGGTGTGCCCCTTCATACTAGAATGGTACGCACAAGTTTTGTTAGGATTGACCCATTGGGATGGGTTTTCTAATGCCATAGCGGGAAGAGGAGTGATGTAACTCGCGGCTTTCAACTTTTTCATACAACTGGTTGATGGTCTCAGCAATGGCGGTGTATTATCTGCATGGCTTGCGGTCGAAGTTGGGTCTTGGTCTTGGAATGTTTTGGCGGGTTGGAGGTGATTGGAAATGGGATTGTTGGGAGTTATAAGTATGGCAGGCAGTGGCTTGTTAGGAATATCTGGGAGATGGGGGTTGATATGTAGGTGATGGTGCTTGGTATGTGGGTGGAGGTGTTTGATAGGTGGGTGGAGGTGTTTGATAGGTAAGTGGAGATTTCGGGCCATGAGCCACCATTACTGCCCCAACGTCTCTTTTCTTTGATATGCCGCCTGATGGTAACGCCTTGTTTGTGGCCTATAGTGCATCAAAATTCGATACCATCCCGCTTTTGATTCCTTCCTCAATTCTTTCCCCGAGTTTGATGATACCAGAGAATTTATGATTTTCGATAACCATCAACCTTTCATAATATTGTAGATCATGTGCTCTAACAAAGAATTTGTTCATCTGTTCCTCGTCCAAAGATGGTCTGACCTTATCCGCTTCCGACCTCCAACGAGTAGCATACTCACGGAAAGTCTCAGTAGGTTTCTTCTTAAGACTCAGAATATAGATAACATCTGGTGTATTCTCTACGTTGAATCTGAACCGGTCCATGAAATCTGATGCCATACTTACCCAATTGGACCATTTCTTGGGATCTTGGATGATCTTGTAGTGCCACATGTGCTGAGTTTGGCACTTGTAAGGGACATCGTCGTCTTGAAAGTCTGCTTTAAAATTACCCATCTTGGCAACCCTTGGTACAACCTGTTTCCTGCCTACTTGCCTCATAACTCGGATAGGGACATAAGGGTATATCCCTCTCAACCCAATCAACACCAAGTGTGGAGCGTCCCTGGATCTGATGATGAATTCGTCGGTTGGGAACCATTCAAACATCCATTGCACTTGCTCCTCGGTTAGATTGTCGGAGAACTCTACCCACTCTTTGGCACTTTCTACTGAGCAAAACTGTCTGGAATATAAGTCATCCGCTTGGGTGATGGAAGGCAATATGGTCGTTCCAAGCCCTTCACGAGAATTCTTGGCGATAGTGACCCTTTTGAAGATGTTCTAATAACCACAAATGCAGCAACAGGTTACAACCCTCGAAATGATTGACCCCTCATTGACAGCGCTCCAGGGCCCTATAGATGTCGGCTATGATCATGGGGACTATAGTGTATGTTTGCCCATTGATCCCTTCCATCAGAGTCTTGGCGACCATAGTTAACCTAGTGTGAATTCTTTTCATATTTATTGAGAACACTATCAAGCCCAAGAAGCACACAATGAACACGAACATTCTGCGGTGGATGTGTCCCAGATAAGTGATAGAAAGCTCGCCATGGAAGGTACGGAAGGACTTGTTATGGCCATATCTCTCGTACAGGTATTCGAAGGGTATATAGGACTTCTCCGGGCATCCCGAGTCAGCATTTTTTTTCAACCCCATCATCTTTAGGAACCCCTTACCAGTACGGTTCTCCGGTACCAACAACCCAGGGCTATCCAAGTTAATCCTGCAAGTCCCCCAATTTCCTCTAGGAGTGGAGTCATCTTTATATCGCCGAAACGGAACACAACCCTTTCACTGTCCCAGAATAAACTGGTAGCCTCTATCAGCATGTTGTTTGGTTGAATGTCTAGCAGGGAAGGCAAGTTACCCAGTTACTTTCTTACATGTTTCTTGTCACTTGAGGAAAGGTCCTCCCACCAATCTAGCAGCAATGGGGAAATGTTGCTAACCATACCGATTCTGGGGACCTCGTGCCTCATTTCCTGCAAAACAAAAAGGTTAGGCGCTTTTCCCCCGCTAGACTCGACTATTTATACATTTATGATTAGCATATTGACATTTAGTTCTCCAAATTAATGCACAGAACGTGGTTATGTCCGTTAGAATTATGGAAATCCCGGTGGACTTTTGGATAAGGCTTGTCTTAAAGGATTATTATGTGGACAACATATTAATCCGACAAGGTTTGGCCATGATGCATGCACAATTTCAATCAGAGTAAGGTTACTATGGGGGTCTAGACTGGTACCCTCAAGCGGACAACTTGAGGGAGAAAAGCACGGAACCGTCGACTGCACCGTTGATCGACTAGTTTTACCGCAAATAAGCCTTTCCGAATTTGAGGGGTAATATATAGGAAGAGCGCAACCACTCATCAAGCGTTGCTATAGGATTTGATACGCACGAGTGGAATATGATGTGGAGCATGATATATGCAGCAATAAATACCATGTATTCAAGTATTTGCACGTAGGAAAAATAAATACAGTATTTAAATAATTGAAAGATAGTTACAGAAAGAAAACAAAGAGACAAGTCAATTTCAGGAATAAAAGAATCATAAATGCTTAAACAATAGACAATTAAATCTGACTAAGGGGAAAGGGTACCGGATAAAGCATGCTTGGACTAATTCACAAAAGATAAGTTCGTTATGGTAAGAGTCTAAAGGTATCCCCAGCAGACTCGTCATGCTGTCGCGCTGCCTTTTTTCCGTCCGCAGAGAGAGAAGTCCGGGTTTCGATATTACATGGGGGTGATAACTCATTTCCTTTTGGGAATTGGGTATTTTGAAGAGTCGCCACCTAACGGATTATGGTGCGTTAGGGCATCTAGAGTGATTAACTCTTGGATTGGCTTGCATTACCAGAGATTAGGGTAAGGGCTCAAAATAACCTTGAGGGGAAGGTGTTAGGCACCCCTCTCGGTCCACAACGGTGGGTCCCGATCGAACTTATACTATGAACTAGTCCATTAACAAATAAATAGTTTTAAACACATATTACAAATAAGAGCAGGTTTTGGACATTACATACTCAAATAATGAAACAAAGGAAAGGCTTAAACAAATTGTATACATATAGGAAAGTAAAGTTTAAGCAAAGGTAATCTGGAAAGGAGGGGTCCTAGGTTGGTTAGCCTACAGGATCACCCCATGCAATGTCCGATAAACACTCCTCAATGAGGGTCTACACGTGACATTAGCGCGTAGTCATCATATCCTTTTCTACCCTTCCCATCCCTTAGCGGTTATTAAAGCGAGTGTTGTTCAATGATCTCTATTGCGTACTGTTACTCGTCCCTTCTTAATGGTCTTGGAGGAAATCAGGACCTCTACTATAGGCAGTTTTAGACAGACACCTAAGGTTTAAAAGGAGAAAATACTAGGCGACGGGCAAGAACAAATAGGACTTTAGCACATAAGGCAGAAAAGAGGCAATTAGAGGCTCGGGTTTACCTCCACACATAATGCACATAAGCAGCACAACTCAAACACAAATAAAAGGAGTATTATTAAACATACCTAAACCTATTTTAAGGAGGGAGGACGTTTTTAGAGAAAAACACAAGCACAGAGCCGCCGTGGAGGCCGAAATTTGTCAAGTTTCATCTTTCTTCCACCAAACTTAACATTTTTTATGTTTCTTTGTATGATTTGTTGTTTGGCTACCATGTCTATGTGGAGCTAAAACTTCACGTTCTAGGATTGTGGTTCTTTCATGACTATTGTTATTCGGATATTGATTTTGCTTTCTTGATTTACTATATTGGTTTATTTATTCAATCTTGCGCTTAATTATTTAATTTTTTGATCCCCAATTAAATAATATCTACGAATCTAGAGTTCAACTCGAAAGTTGAAATTCTAGATTGCATATAGGATTGAGTAGAGCAAGTTCTTGAACCTGGGCATCAGGGAACGAATTCGTGGTTATGATAGACATATACCTAATTGCATTGCTTGGTTGATTTACAGGAATTATTAATGTGTTCTTGTTGATTCTAACTCCATAAACATATAGGCGTTAGGTTAGCTTGAATAGGCGAGTAAGAACTCGACAGATTCTTATGAGCAATATTAACCATGTTAACCAATAAACTAGATAAATTAGTTAGTCAATTCAATTGAAGAATACAATAGGATTGTTAGATAGCCCATAACCCTAGATCGTTTTCATTACATTGATATCATAAAAATCTGCTCTTTCTCTGTTCAAAGTTCATTATTTATATTTCTCTATTTAATTAGTTTAGAATCAAATATTTCTAGGTTTAATTCTTGTTAGATAATTAGGATAGTCTAATTTAATTAATAGTTAATCACAAATCCTCGTGGGTTCGATATAAAAAAATTTGCAGGTAGAATCAAATACTTTTCTTAAATGCATCACCCATGTATTCATCATGTGGCCAGTTCATCCTTAATATTTCCAACATATTGAATGGTAATCCATTTTCTGAGCGAAAACACTGTTCAAAATCCGGAAAAATACGCCCGCAAATTTTACGGGAGTTCCAGCATAAGTATAATTGTCCAGTATAATATACTGGAGTTTGGAGCACTGGTGCTCCAGTCTCCCGCAAATTTTACAGGAGTTAGCAAAGTATACCGGTCCAGCATAATATGCTGGAGTTCGTACACAAATGCACCAGAACTCCCGTATATTATACTGGACCGGTCCCTGTTGCAGCAAAATAGTGGCTATTTTTCATTGACTTGATAAACACTGGCTATTTTTCATTGATCAGTGTGAAAACTGGCTATACCATGATATTTTAACCATATTTCTGCCAAACTTTATTGGGCTTCCCCATTTTCCGATCAATCCACGAGGGGAGAAATTCAAAAATAGCCAGATTTACCACTGGTCGTTGAAAAATAGCCAAGTTTCAAAAGTCATCGAAATTTAGCCACTTTAAATCTGAGCGAAAACACTGTTCAAAATCCGGAAAAATACGCCCGCAAATTTTACGGGAGTTCCAGCAAGTATAATTGTCCAGTATAATATACTGGAGTTTGGAGCACTGGTGCTCCAGTCTCCCGCAAATTTTACAGGAGTTAGCAAAGTATACCTGTCCAGCATAATATGCTGGAGTTCGTACACAAATGCACCAGAACTCCCGTATATTATACTGGACCGGTCCCTGTTGCAGCAAAATAGTGGCTATTTTTCATTGACTTGATAAACGCTGGCTATTTTTCATTGACCAGTTTGAAAACTGGCTATACCATGATATTTTAACATCCACGAGAAACTTGTGTGAAGAATGAATCCTAAAGCTCATACTCCCATATTACTTCTTATTAGTAGGCGTTTGACATAAAAATTGTAAAATTAAAAAAAAATAGTGAAAAAAACTTTCAAGTAAAAATGGTATTTGAAATTTAGAGTTGTATTTGGACATAAATTTCAGTTTAGGTTGTTTTTGAAGATTTGTGAGTGATTTGAGTGAAAATTTTGAAAAACAACAATAAACAGTTTTTCAAATTTTCGAAAATTTCCAAAATCCATCTTCAAGTGAAAATTGAAAATTTTATGAACAAACGCTGATTTCGAAAAAAGACGAAATTTTTTGGAAAAATCTTCAACCAACATTTATGTCCAAACGGGCCCTTAGATTACTTTAAAGGGGTTTTGACACAGTTACCCACAAAATCAAAACTATTTTACCCTTGTCTACCCCATTTATTTTTTTACCCATAAACTAATTACATTTCCTACCCATAGTAGTTTTTGTAGGGAAATTTTTTCTTTATTCTTCAATTCTTTTTTATTTCTATGCTTCTTTTCTTCTTTTTTTTTCTTTTCTTTTCTTTTCTGCTTTTTTTTCTCTCTTTTTCTTCTTATCTTTTTGTTTTTTCCTTTTCTAATTTTATTTAACTTCTTTTTTTTTTATATTCTTTTTCTCTTCACAATCTAATTTCATTTACTGTTTTCACTTTTTTTATTATTCTTTTTTTATACAATAAGAAAAATAATTGATATAGTAAATATTTGTTCACCTTTTTTTAATATAACTAGTACAATATACCTTTTGTTTTGTTTTTCTTTCTCATTTTTTAAATTCAATTATTAAACTGAAATAATATCAGTTGTCACTCGATCTAATACACTGAATATCACATTGACTGCTGTTGAGCACCATAAATTACATAATCAGATTCTAAGAATCAACACGTGATTGCCATGCAAACCTTGATCTCCTTCCATATAAATATCCATACACACTCTACCATTAGCAGTAATACAACCAGTTATAGAGTAAGAAAATATAATCTACGGCAACCAAATCTCCATATATACTAGTTAGAATAAAACTGATAATAAAATATTAAAAAATACAACAAAAGTATAAGTAGCGAACAAGACTTCTAGTACCATGTGATACCAATATGGTATATATGTATACCAACATAGCATATGGTTTTTCTAGAATATTGCTACAACTATNTAGGGCTAGTATTGCAATCATATGCAATTTGACTTTAAAAAATGTAATACAATTATATAAATGTATTAAAAATATTTAAGCAATATTTTGCAACAAATATAGAATTTATATGGCTAGATTACGATAAAAATAATTTGAAGGATACTTATTGGAGATTTTATGAGTAAAAAAGGAGGAAATAAATCAATTTGAAGCCTTTAAAATTATTGAAAAATTACAAAAAATGCGTATGCATGATTATCTATACATATATGCTATTTTGAAAGTATATTTATGTATTAAAAATATATATAAAAAATTGGGTAAAGAAATGATGGCCAATTTTGACCGGGCGGGATGCTTTGAGAAATAAAGGCCGGACTCCGATCTTCAGCCATGTTTTCAATGAGCAGGTTCTTCTTAGCGGATTCTGGTGTGTAGGAAGTTGGCTGGATAGAGTGAGGTATAATTTCCATATATATATATATAGGGTTGTTTTGGTGAGTGCCAGGTGCCTGGTGTAGTGGTGGTCATTGGTTGAGTTTTGAAGATCGGGAATGGGTTGTGGTGTGTTCTGCGGAGTGTAATAAATAGCGGTTGGTGGGTATTGAATTGGTTGATGGTGATGTTGTGGCGGAGTTGGTATTGGTAAGGGATTAAGATTTTGAGGTGGTGTTGCATATTGATGTGGTACGGGAGGGTTTTGTGGATGTTGGTTTAGTGTATTTTGGGGAGGTGCTGGGTTCTTGGTGTTTAGCTGGTTAATGTCGGGGATATTCAGAGTGAGGGACAAGTTTGTCAAGTTGCGAACCTGCTCAAGTTCTCCTTGTAGTTCCAATATCTTTTGTTCCAATCTAAAGACTAGATCATTCGGTGCCGGAGTACTCCGGCCGTCTGAGGTTTCTGCGTTTTCCACATTCTCCTTTCGAACACCGCTTAAGACGTCCATTTTTGCTTTTCCTCTGCCTTTTGTATTTCTTGGAAGAGGAGGAGGTGGAGGGCTCCTGGATCTGGTATGATATGCCGATGATGCCGGTATGAGCGAACCAACCTAGGGGATGGGAATAATCAAAATAAGGAAAAACAAAAAGGTAAAAAGTCAGTGAGGATTCTGAAATGTTTGTAGTATTTAAGCACATATTGCGGGAATTCGTGTCCTACTTTGGGAGCCTCATTGTTCCCGAGGTAGGCTTAGCGACAGGTAATTTGGAGAACTTTAGATGCCAGTAAATGCTTCATTTCATAATGTGAAAATAGATGAATCCCAAAACGATACTAAGACAATAGAAAAGCAAGTCACTATTGGCACTTGGCCTTATTACATTTAGGAAAGCAAAATAAATCTAGCCTACTTGGTCCCAGAAGGACCTTCCCTAGATTCGATCTTCTTGGCTCCATGGTACAGGTTCCCCAGCTCGCGCAGACCCAACAGCAGGTAGGCTCTGGCCAGATGTCTTCCTTCACTTCCTTCAGCCTTCTGGCAATCCTCAATCCTCTTTATGATTTTACCCTCCAACTCCACTAATCCTCGCTCCAGATATTCCAGATTTCTGTTGGAAGTGATAGACATCTCTTTCCATTCCTCGATCAATCTCATGTTTTTCTCGTGTATTTCCCGGTGCTCATTCTCAGAGTCGTGGACCCTCTTGCGCAGCCTGTTGTATTTGACTTGAGTTTCAGCTTCCTCGTCTATGATCCTATTTTCTCAACCGGCTCCTGGCCTCACCATTCCCTTCAGGTTTTCCTCTAACCATGCTGGGTAAAGAAGTTCACACCCTGCATGGTACCTATCTGGCTCAATGGTGTTCTTTTCCATAATGATCTTGCAGTGCCACATGTGTTGAGCTTGGCACTTGTAAGGGAAATCGTCGTCTTGAAAGTCTGCTTTGACATTACCCATCTTGGCAACCCTTGGTACAACCTGTTTCCTGCCTGCTTGCCTCATAACTCGGACATGGACATAAGGGTATATCCCTCTCAACCCAATCAGCACCAAGTGTGGAGCGTCCCTGGATCTGATGATGAATTCGTCTGTTGGGAACCATTCAAACATCCATTGCACTTTCTCCTCGGTCAGATTGTCGGAGAACTCTACCCACTCTTTGGCACTTTCTGGCTGAGCAAACCTGTCTGGAATGTAAGTCATCCGCTTGGGGTGATGGAAGGCAATATGGTCGTTCCAAGCCCTTCGCGAGAATTCTTGGTGATAGTGACCCTTTTGAAGATGTTCTAATAACCACAACTGCAGCAACAGGTCACAACCCTCGAAATGATTGACCCCTCATTGACAGCGCTCCAGAGCCCTATAGATGTCGGCTATGATCATGGGGACTATAGGGTATGTTTGCCCATTGATCCCTTCCATCAGAGTCTTGGCGACCATAGTTAACCTAGTGTGAATTATTTTCATTTTCATTGAGAACACTATCAAGCCCAAGAAGCACACAATGAACAAGAACACTCTGCGGTGGATGTGTCCCAGATAAGTGATAGAAAGCTCGCCATGGAAGGTACGGAAGGACTTGTTATGGCCATATCTCTCGTACAGGTATTCGAAGGGTATATAGGACTTCTCCGGGCATCCCAAGTCAGCATTTTTTTTCAACCCCATCATCTTTAGGAACCCCTTACCAGTACGGTTCTCCTGTACCAACAACCCAGGGCTATCCCAAGTTAATCTTGCAAGTCCCCCAATTTCCTCTAGGAGTGGAGTCATATTTATGTCGCCGAAACGGAACACAACCCTTTCACTGTCCCAGAATAAAGTGGTAGCCTCTATCAGCCCGTTGTTTGGTTGAATGTCTAGCAGGGAAGGCAAGTTACCCAGGTACTTTCTTATATGTTTCTTGTCACTTGAGGAAAGGTCCTCCCACCAATCTAGCAGCAATGGTGAAATGTTGCTAACCATACCGATTCTGGGGACCTCGTGCCTCATTTTCTGCAAAACAAAAAGGTTAGGCGCTTTTCCCCCGCCAGACTCGACTATTTATACATTCATGATTAGCATATTGGGATTTAGTTCTCCAAATTAATGCACCGAACGTGGTTATGTCCGTTGGGATTATGGAAACCCCGGTGGACTTTTGGATAAGGCTTGTCTTAAAGGATTATTATGTGGACAACATATTAATCCGACTAGGTTTGGCCATGATGCATGCACAATTTCAATCAGAGTAAGGTTACTATGGGGGTCTAGACTGGTACCCTCAAGCGGACAACTTGAGGGAGAAAAGCACGGAACCGTCGACTGCACCGGTGATCGACTAGTTTTACCGCAAATAAGCCTTTCCGAATTTAAGGGGTAATATATAGGAAGAGCGCAACCACTCATCAAGCGTTGCTATAGGATTTGATATGCACGAGTGGAATATGATGTGGAGCATGATATATGCAGCAATAAATGGCATGTATTCAAGTATTTGCACGTAGGAAAAATAAATATAGTATTTAAATAATTGAAAGACAGTTACAGAAAGAAAACAAAGAGATAAGTCAGTTTCAGGAATAAAAGAATCATAAATGCTTAAAAAATAGACAGTTAAATCTGAATAAGGGGAAAGGGTACGGGATAAAGCATGCTTGGACTAATTCACAAAAGATAAGTTCGTTATGGTAAGAGCCTAAAGGTATCCCCAGCAGAGTCGTCATGCTGTCGCGCCCCCTTTTTTTCCCTCCGCGGAGAGAGAAGTCCGGGTTTCGACATTACATGGGGGTGATAACTCATTTCCTTTTGGGAATTGGGTATTTTGAAGAGTCGCCACCTAACGGATTATGGTGCGTTAGGGCATCCAGAGCGATTAACTCTTGGATTGGCTTGCATTACCAGAGATTAGGGTAAGGGCTCGAAATAACCTTGAGGGGAAGGTGTTAGGCACCCCTCTCGGTCCACAACGGTGGGTCCCGATCGAACTTATACTATGAACTAGTCCATTAACAAATAAATAGTTTTAAACACATAATTACAAATAAGAGCAGGTTTTGGACATTACATACTCAAATAATGAAACAAAGGAAAGGCTTAAACAAATTGTATACATATAGGAAAGTAAAGTTTAAGCAAAGGGAATCTGGGAAGGAGGGGTCCTAGGTTAGTTAGCCTACAGGATCACCCCATGCAATGTCCGGTAAAGACTCCTCAATGAGGGTCTACACGTGACATTAGCGCGTAGTCATCATATCCTTTTCTACCCTTCCCATCCCTTAGCGGTTATTAAAGCGAGTGTTGTTCAATGATCTCTATTGCGTACTGTTACTCGTCCCTTCTTAATGGTCTTGGAGGAAATCAGGACCTCTACTATAGGCAGTTCTAGACAGACACCTAAGGTTTAAAAGGAGAAAATACTAGGCGACGGGCAAGAACAAATAGGACTTTAGCACATAAGGTAGAAAAGAGGCAATTAGAGGCTCGGGTTTACCCCAAACATAATTCACATAAGCAGCACAACTCAAACACAAATAAAGGGAGTATTATTAAACATACCTAAACCTATTTTAAGGAGGGAGGACGTTTTTAGAGAAAAACACAAGCACAGAGTCGCCGTGGAGGCCGAAATTTGTCAAGTTTCATCTTTCTTCCACCAAACTTAACATTTTTTATGTTTCTTTGTATGATTTGTTGTTTGGCTACCATGTCTATGTGGAGCTAAAACTTCACGTTCTAGGGTTGTGGTTCATTCATGACTATTGTTATTCAAATATTGATTTTGCTTTCTTGATTTACTATATTGGTTTATTTATTCAATCTTGCGCTTAATTATTTAATTGTTTGATCCCTAATTAAATAATATCTACGAATCTAGAGTTTAACTCGAAAGTTGAAATTCTAGATTGCATATAGGATTGAGTAGAACAAGTTCTTGAACCTGGGTATCGGGGAACGGATTCGTGGTTATGATAGACATATACCTAATTGCATTGCTTGGTTGATTTACAGGAATTATTAATGTGTTCTTGTTGATTCTAACTCCATAAACATATAGGCGTTAGGTTAGCTTGAATAGGCGAGTAAGAACTCGACAGATTCTTATGAGCAATATTAACCATGTGTGACGACCCGACCCGTCGTCTCATGTGTTACCGCCCGGTTTTCCCCATTTATTGCTTCTTCATGTTTCATTATCGGCATATGGTAAGTTAGAGTAGAATCGGTTTGGATTTGGTAGAAAATGAGACATTTAGTCTTTTTAAGGAAGGCTTGTAATGGAAAAGTCAACCGGATGTTGACTATTGAGTTAGAGGGCTCGAATGTGAATTCCGGTGATTCGGTTAGCTTCGGGGGATGATTTCTGACTTAGGAGTGCGATCGGTATCGGTTTTGGAGGTCCGGTTTAGAACTAGGCTTGAATTGGCGAAGTTAGTATTTTGGCGAATTCCGGTTGATAGGTGAGATTTTGATCCGAGGGTCGGGATAGAATTTCGAGAGTTGTAGTAGCTTCGTTAGGGGATTTGGGATGTGTGTGCAAAATTTCAGGTCATTCGGAGGTGATTTGCTTGGATTTTTGATCGAATGCGTATTTCGGAAGTTTTTGAAAAACTTAGGCTTGAATTCGATGAGAAATGATGGTTTTAGTGTTGTTAGAGGTTTTTGATGATTGGAACAAGTTTGAAAGAGGTTTTAGGATATGTTGGCATTTTTGGTTGAGGTCCCGGGGGCCTCGGGTGTGTTTCGGATGGCCAACGGGTCATTTTTGAAACTTGTTGGATTGCTAACTGCTGGTATCTGGTTTCCTTCTTCGCGAACGCGAGGGGTGTCTCGCGAACGCGAAGAGGAAAAATGGGGGAGCTGAGATTTGGCCTTCGCGAACGCGAAGGATGAGACGCGAACGCGAAGGAGGGGAACAGTGTACTACGCGAACGCGAGAGTGCAATCGCGAACGCGTAGAAGGAGTTGGGGCCTGGAGTCAATTGGCCTACGCGAACGCGAGACATGCTACGCGAACGCGAAGGGTCTGGGGAACTTGGCCTTCGCGAACGCGAGTGTGGTCTCGCGAACGCGAAGAAGGAGGGGTCAGACCTGGGCAGAATGTTTTAAAACATTTCATCCGCGAACCCAACCCACTTTTCCTCCATTTTTGGGCATTGTTGAGAGCTTTTGGACGGGGATTGAAGAGAGTTTCAACTGGGGTCGATTGAAGGTAAGTTTTATGAGTTAAAAACATGATTTTATTGTAGAATCATCCTTGAAATTCATGAGAATATAGCCAAATTGTAAGAAATTAGGGCTTGAGTTTGAAATTCTAAATTTGAGATTTGAGGGGCCATTCGTGGTCCGATTTGAGAGATTTTGGTATGTATAGACTCGTGTCGAGATGAGGAATCCGGTGATGTTAATTTTTTGATTTTTCGAGAAGTGGGCCTGGGGCTCGGGTTTTGCCAACTTCGTGATTTTCGATGTTTTTCGAGTCTTTTCGATTGGGTTATGTTCCCTTAGCCTATTGTGACGTATTCGTTGTGGTTTTGGTCAGATTCGACGCACGAGGAGGTTAATTCGAAAGGCAAGGGCATAGCAAGCTAGGACTTTGGCCAGCTTGAGGTTAGTAATAAATGTAAATGCTGTGTTGAGGGTTTGAAACCCCGAATTTGCACAATGTAGTGCTATGTGAGGTGACTTGCACGCCGGATAACGGGCGTGGGGTAGAGCACCGTCGGGGATTGTGACTTGGTCCGTCCCGCTTAATAAAATTACTACCTAATTGATTGTAGTTTTGTGATATCCTTATAAAAATGGATTAGTTGTCATAATTGGGCTTCGTGCCACTACTTGAATCCTTCAGGGATTATTTTAATGGTTTCTTACCATATTTATAAATATTAAACTCAGTCCTGGTATTTAATACTGTGTTTGAAATCTCAGCCATTTTCTTAAATTAGAAATTAAGTTAATATTTTTAAATGAAGTTTGGGTTGAATATTTTTATACTATTGTGTGATTTTTGGACTGAGTATGGGATCGGGCTGCACGCCGCAGCAGTATTATAATGATATTGATATGAGGCCAAGGGCCTGTTTGATGCCACGAGATGGCTTATTATTGCGCTTGGGCCGTAAGGGGCCCCTCCCGGAGTCTGCACACCCCCAGTGAGCGCCGTCGATGTTAAAAAAATGGANGTACCGGGCAGCTGCTATGAGTGCGGAGACTTGGGTCATTTTAGGAGGCAGTGCCCTCGCCTTCGTGGCAGACAGCATCAGCAGAGGGGTCAGCCCTCGACTACTGCTCTAGTTACTTCACCACCCGCCCAGTCAGCTAAGGGTGGAGATCAGGCAGCCAGGGGTCACCCTAGAGGTGGAGATCGATCAGGCGGTGGCCAGGCTCGTTTCTACGCGATGCCGGGCAGGACAGATGCCATTGCTTCAGACGCTGTCATTACAGGTATTATTTCAGTTTGTCACAGAGACGCCTCAGTATTATTTGATCCCGGTTCTACCTATTCATATGTATCCTCATACTTTGCTCATCATTTGGGTACGACCCTAGGGTGTCTTGCCTTACCTGTTCATGTGTCTACCCCGGTGGGCGACACTATTATTGTGGACCATCTATACCGGTCGTGTTTGGTGACTATTGGGGGTATGGAGACCCGAGTTGATTTATTGCTACTGAATATGGTAGATTTCGATATTATCCTGGGCATGGACTGGTTATCTCCGTGTCATGCTATTCTAGACTGTTATGCTAAGACAATCACTTTGGCTATGCCGGGTGTACCGCGGATCGAGTGGCGTGGTGTGATTGACTATATTCCTTGCAGAGTTATTTCTTTCTTGAAGGCCCAGCATATGGTTGAAAAGGGTTGTCTTTCCTATTTGGCATTTGTGAGAGATGTGGGAGATGAGACCCCCAACATTGAGTCGGTTTCCGTTGTGAGGGAGTTTCCCGATGTGTTTCCTGCAGACCTGCCGGGTATGCCGCCGGACAGGGACATTGATTTTGGCATTGACCTGGTGCCGGACACTCAGCCCATTTCTATTCCACCATATCGCATGGCACCAGCGGAGTTGAAAGAATTGAAGGAGCAGCTTCAGGAGCTCCTGGATAAGGGGTTCATTCGGCCTAGTGTGTCACCTTGGGGTGCACCAGTTCTATTTGTGAAGAAGAAGGATGGCACGATGAGAATGTGCATCGATTATAGGCAGTTGAACAAGGTAACAATTAAAAACAAGTACCCCTTACCTCGCATTGATGATTTATTTGACCAGCTTCAGGGAGCGAGGGTGTTCTCAAAAATTGATCTCCGTTCGGGTTACCACCAGTTAAAAATCAGGGACTCAGATATTCATAAGACTGCTTTCAGGACTAGATATGGTCACTATGAATTTCTTGTCATGTCTTTCGGGTTGACCAATGCCCCAGCAGCTTTCATGCACCTGATGAACAGTGTGTTCCGGCCTTACCTGGATTCATTTGTCATAGTATTCATTGATGACATACTGGTATACTCGCGCAGTCAGGAGGAGCACGCGCAGCATTTGAGAGTCGTATTGCAGAGATTAAGGGAGGAGAGGCTTTATGCAAAGTTCTCCAAATGTGAGTTCTGGCTCGGTTCAGTGGCTTTCTTGGGACATGTGGTGTCCAGTGAGGGTATTCAGGTTGACCCAAAGAAGATAGAGGCGGTGCAGAATTGGCGTAAACCGACCTCAGCCACAGAGATTCGCAGCTTCTTAGGGTTGGCAGGTTACTATCGCCGGTTTGTGCAGGGATTTTCCTCTATTGCATCGCCCTTGACCAAGTTGACTCAGAAGGGTGTCGCATTTGTATGGTCGGATGAGTGTGAGGAGAGCTTTCAGAAGCTCAAGACGGCTTTGACCACAGCTCCAGTGTTAGTCTTGCCATCAGCTTCAAGATCTTATACGGTATATTGCGATGCTTCGAGAGTTGGGATTGGTTGTGTTTTGATGCAGGAGGGTAGAGTTATTGCGTATGCTTCTCGTCAGTTGAAGCCCCATGAGCAGAACTACCCCGTCCATGATTTGGAGCTAGCGGCTATAGTCCATGCACTGAAGATTTGGAGGCATTACTTGTATGGCGTATCCTGTGAGGTATTCATTGATCATCGCAGTCTTCAGCATTTGTTCAAGCAAAAGGATCTTAATTTGAGGCAGCGTAGATGGTTGGAGTTACTTAAGGATTATGACATTACTATCCTGTATCACCCGGGGAAGGCTAATGTAGTGGCCGATGCTTTGAGCCGGAAGTCGGTGAGTATGGGGAGCTTGGCATACATTCCAGTTGAGGAGAGGCCATTTGCAATTGATGTTCAGGCCTTGGCCAACCGATTTGTGAGATTAGATATTTCAGAGCCCAGTCGAGTGTTGGCTTGTGTGGTTTCTCGGTCTTCCTTGTATGACCGCATCAGGGAGTGTCAGTATGATGATCCGCATTTGCTTGTCCTTAAGGACAGGGTTCAGCATGATGATACCAGGGATGTGACCATTGGAGATGATGGTGTGTTGAGGATGCAGGGCTGGATTTCCGTGCCCAACGTGGATGGGCTTCGGGAGTTGATACTGGAGGAGGCCCATAGCTCGCGGTATTCCATTCATCCGGGTGCCACAAAGATGTATCAGAATCTTAGACAGCACTATTGGTGGCGGAGGATGAAAAGAGATATTGTGGAGTATGTAGCCCGGTGTCTTAACTGTCAGCAAGTGAAATATGAGCATCAGAGATCGGGTGGCTTACATCAGCAGATGGTTATTCCTGAGTGGAAGTGGGAGAGAATCACTATGGATGTTGTTACCGGACTTCCACGAACTCTGAAGAAATTCGATGCTATTTGGGTGATTGTAGACAGACTGACCAAGTCCACGCACTTCATTCCGGTTTGTACTACTTATTCTTCAGAGCGGCTGGCAGAGATCTATATTCGGGAGATAGTTCGATTGCATGGTGTCCCAGTTTCCATCATATCAGATCGGGGCACTCAGTTCACCTCTCAGTTTTGGCAGGTTGTTCAGCGAGAGTTGGGTACTCAGGTGCAGTTGAGCACAGCTTTTCACCCTCAGACGGACGGGCAGTCCGAGCGCACCATTCAGATATTGGAGGATATGTTATGTGCCTGTGTTATTGATTTTGGAGGATCATGGGATCGGTTTCTACCGCTTGCAGAGTTTGCATACAACAATAGCTATCAGTCCAGCATTCAGATGGCACCGTATGAGGCCTTGTATGGGAGGCAGTGTAGATCGGCAGTTGGTTGGTTCGAGCCCGGGGAGGCTAGGTTGTTGGGGACAGATTTGGTTCAGGATGCATTGGAGAAGGTGAAGGTGATTCAGGAGAGACTCCGTACAGCACAGTCGAGACAGAAGAGCTATGCAGACAAGAAGGTTCGAGATGTATCTTTTATGATTGGTGAGAAGGTCTTGCTGCCCACAAAGGGTGTTATGAGATTTGGGAAGAAAGGGAAGCTGAGCCCGCGGTTTATTGGGCCTTTTGAGGTACTCAGGAGGATCGGGGAGGTGGCTTATGAGCTTGCCTTGCCACCTAGCTTGTCGAGCGTGCATCCAGTTTTTCAGGTGTCTATGCACCGGAAGTACGTTGGGGACCCGTCCCATGTTTTAGATTTCAGCACAGTTCTGCTGGAGGGTGACTTGATGTACGAGGTAGAGCCAGCAGCCATTTTGGATCGTCAGGTTCGGAAGTTGAGATCAAAGGATGTTGCATCAGTGAAAGTGCAGTGGAGAGGTCGGCCCATGGAGGAGGCTACCTGGGAGACCGAACAGGAGATGCAGAGCAGATATCCTCACCTATTTGAGACTTCAGGTATGTTTCTTGGCCCGCTCGAGGACGAGCGTTTATTTAAGTTGGGGAGAATGTGACGACCCGACCCGTCGTCTCATGTGTTACCGCCCCGTTTTCCCCATTTATTGCTTCTTCATGTTTCATTATCGGCATTTGGTAAGTTAGAGTCGAATCGATTTGGTTTTAGTAGAAAATGAAATATTTAGTCTCTTTAAGGAAGGCTTGTAATGGAAAAGTCAACCGGATGTTGACTATTGAGTTAGAGGGCTCGGATGTGAATTTTGGTGATTCGATTAGCTTCGGGGGATGATTTGTGACATAGGAGTGCGATCGGAATCGGTTTTGGAGGTCCGGTGTAGAACTAAGCTTGAATTGGCGAAGTTAGTATTTTGGCGAATTCCGATTGATAGGTGAGATTTTGATCCGAGGGTCGGAATGGAATTCCGAGAGTTGCAGTAGATTCGTTAGGGGATTTGGGATGTGTGTGCAAAATTTCAGGTCACTCGGAGGTGATTTGGTTGGATTTTTGATCGAATGAGTATTTCGGAAGTTTTTGAAAAACTTAGGCTTGAATTCGATGAGAAATGATGGTTTTAGTGTTGTTAGAGGTGTTTTGATGATTGGAACAAGTTTGAAAGAGGTTTTAGGATATGTTGGCATTTTTGGTTGAGGTCCCGGGGGCCTCGGGTGTGTTTCGGATGGCCAACGGGTCTTTTTTGAAACTTGCTGGATTGCTGAACTGCTGGTATCTGGTTTCCTTCTTCGCGAACGCGAGGGGTGTCTCGCGAACGCGAAGAGGAAAAATGGGGGAGCTGAGATTTGGCTTTCGTGAACGCGAAGGATGAGACACGAACGCGAAGGAGGGGAACAGTGTACTACGCGAACGCGAGAGTGCAATCGCGAACGCGTAGAAGGAGTTTGGGCCTGGAGTCAATTGGCCTACGCGAATGCGAGACATGCTACGCGAACGCGAAGGGTCTGGGGAACTTGGCCTTCGCGAATGCGAGAGTGGTCTCGCGAACGCGAAGGAGGGGTCAACCTGGGCCGAATGTTTTAAAATATTTCATCCGCGAATCCAACCCACTTTTCCTCCATTTTTGGGCATTGTTGAGAGCTTTTGGACGGGGATTGAAGAGAGTTTCAACTGGAGTCGATTGAAGGTAAGTTTTATGAGTTAAAAACATGATTTTATTGTAGAATCATCCTTGAAATTCATGAGAATATAGCCAAATTGTAAGAAATTAGGGCTTGAGTTTGAAATTCTAAATTTGAGATTTGAGGGGCCATTTGTGGTCCGATTTGAGAGATTTTTGTATGTATAGACTCGTGTCGAGATGAGGAATCCGGTGATGTTAATTTTCTGATTTTTGGAGAAGTGGGCCCGGAGCTCGGGTTTTGCGAATTTCGTGATTTTCGATATTTTTCGAGTCTTTTCGATTGGGTTATGTTCCATTAGCCTATTGTGACGTATTCGTTGTGGTTTTGGTCAGATTCGACGCACGAGGAGGTTAATTCGAAAGGCAAGGGCATAGTAAGCTAGGACTTTGGCCAGCTTGAGGTTAGTAATAAATGTAAATGCTGTGTTGAGGGTTTGAAACCCCGAATTTGCACAACGTAGTGCTATGTGAGGTGACTTGCACGCCGGATAACGAGCGTGGGGTAGAGCACCGTCAGGGATTGTAACTTGGTCCGTCCCGCTTAATAAAATTACTACCTAATTGATTGTAGTTTTGTGATATCCTTAAAAAAATGGATTAAATTATTATATTTGGGCTTTGTGCCAACTACTTGAATCCTTCAGGGATTGTTTTAAATGGTTTCTTACCATATTTCTAAATATTAAACTCAATCCTGGCATTTAATAAATTGTTTGGAAACTCAGCCACCTTTCTTAAACTTGAAACTAAATTATTATTTTTATATAAAGTTTGGGCTGAACATTTTTATACTATCATGTGAATTTGGACTGAGTATGGGATCGGGCTGCACGCCGCAGTAGTATTATAATGATATTGATATGAGGCCAAGGGCCTGTTTCATGCCACGAGATGGCTTATTATTGCGCTTGGGCCGTAAGGGGCCCCTCCCGGAGTCTGCACACCCTCAGTGAGCGCCGTCGACGTTAAATAAATGGAGCGGGCTGCACGGCCGCAGCGGGGTACTGGAGGTACCGGTTTATGTGTTGCATTGCATATTTAATTTTCATTTATTTCTTCATCTGTTGTGATGTTTAATATAACTGTATTGCTGTTTAATGGTATTTTTAGCTTTACTTTGTGTTTATTTAAGATTTCTTATCCTCAGACCTTATTTATATTTATTACTTTCTGAGTTGGAAGTACTCACAATACTCCTTGCACCTTGTGTGCAGATCCAGGTACACCAAAGGGTGAGTGAGGACTTGTTAGCTGAGCAGCAATTATCTGGGAGTGTCGAGGTAGCTGCATGGCGTTCGCAGCCTTGATCTCTCCCTTCTATCTTTTATTATTTTATTCGTATTATTTTCCTAGTCAGACTTGTAATACGTGAATAATCTGCTTCTAGAGGCTCAGGTTCGTGACACCAGATTCTGTGGGTTGATTAGTACTTTGTTTTTATTTTGGGATTTTCGAATATTAGAAATTATTTCAGAAGTTCCGCATTAAATTGGTATTTTAGTAGTGAATATTTATTTATCGATCTAGATTAATTGGCTAAGGTTGTGGAAATGGTCGAGCTTGCCTAGCAATGTGTTGGGCGCCATCACGACCGGGGTTTGGGTCGTGACACCATGTTAACCAATAAACTAGATAAATTAGTTAGTCAATTCAATTGAAGAATACAATAGGATTGTTAGATAGCCCATAACCCTAGATCGTTTTCATTACATTGATATCATAAAAATCTGCTCTTTCTCTGTTCAAAGTTCATTATTTATATTTCTCTATTTAGTTAGTTTAGAATCAAATATTTCTAGGTTTAATTCTTGTTAGATAATTAGGATTGTCTAATTTAATTAATAGTTAATCACAAATAAAGAATAGTTAATCACAAATCCCCGTGGGTTCGATATCAAAAAAATTTGCAGGTAGCATCAAATACTTTTCTTAAATGCATCACCCATGTATTCATCATGTGGCCAGTTCATCCTTAATATTTCCAACATATTGAATGGTAATCCATTTTCTGATGCATATTTCTGCCAAACTTTATTGGGCTTCCCCATTTTCCGATCAATCCACGAGAAACTTGTGTGAAGAATGAATCCTAAAGCTCATACTCCCATATTACTTCTTATTAGTAGGCGTTTGACATAAAAATTGTAAAATTAAAAAAAAATAGTGAAAAAAACTTTCAAATAAAAATGGTATCTGAAATTTAGAGTTGTATTTGGACATAAATTTTAGTTTGGGTTGTTTTTAAAGATTTGTGAATGATTTGAGTGAAAATTTTGAAAAACTACGAAAAATAATTTTTTAAATTTTCGAAAATTTTCAAAATCCATTTTCAAGTGAAAATTGAAAATTTTATGAACAAACGCTGATTTCGAAAAAAGACGAAATTTTTTGGAAAAATCTTCAACCAACATTTATGTCCAAACGGGCCCTTAGATTACTTTAAATGAGATTATGTTGTCCGGATATTCCTTAAGCACAAATGCATGGTGGTCTATAGTTGGATTGTAACTGCGATTATTTCCCCTTATAGTTTCCTTTCTTCTTATAGACACGTGAAAGGAGTTCTATAAATTGAAGATTCGTCCTTCTCATTTAGCAGCATTCACAATGTAGCCATATGGAGTTTGAGAGTCGTGTTTAGGGGGAGAACTTTACGGACAAGTGTTAGTGTGTCACTTCTGTTTGCCTCTTCGTGAGATTGATTCTCTCGATATTTTATACACTCTTTTATATAGTGGATTGCTCATCTCCGCCCGTGGACTTAGGTCAATTGGTCGAACCACGTTAAATATTTGTGTTGCTTTTGGCATATTTCTCTTTTGTTATCTGATTTATCATCGTTCACGATTTGCTTTACTAGCTTGCGCATGATACCTGATTATGTTGATCCTAACAACTTGCATTGGCTAGCAACTCGAAGAATTTCAGTTGAATCAAATATGAATATAATGTATAACAATTATGAATTTTTTTTAATCCCTGCTAATTTGTGATCCAAAAAAAAGTTATATTTCTAGTTCTTTTATTTTATTTATCACTCCCTCCGTTTCAATTTATGTGAACCTGTTTGACTGGGCATGGAGTTTAAGAAAAAATGAAGACTTTTTGAATTTGTAGTCCTAAACAAGTCAAAATGGGCCCAGAGTATTTGTGTGGTTATAAAATCTTCTTACTAAGGATAGAATTGTAAGTTTAAGCTAAATTGTTACCAAATTTAGAAATGGGTCATTCTTTTTGGAACGGACCAAAAAGAAAATAGGTTCACATATTTATTCACTGGTCGAGAAGAAGAAGGGTCTTGGCATAACTGGTAAAGTTGTTGCTATGTGATCAGAAAATCACGAGTTCG
The DNA here is from genome assembly GCF_001879085.1 of Nicotiana attenuata. Lineage (NCBI taxonomy): Eukaryota > Viridiplantae > Streptophyta > Magnoliopsida > Solanales > Solanaceae > Nicotiana > Nicotiana attenuata. The sequence continues at coordinate 20,369,416 of NC_031998.1, forward strand.
AACTCCGAAAACCTTATAGATGCAGAATAAGACTGCGTACAATAGACTCTTGTGATCCGCCATTTTTCCATGGCGCCGGCGCATATAATGCACCGGGCTGCTTTTTTTACTCTGCTGCATACAACAATTTTATGTCTGCAATTTTTTCCTTCTCCAAGTAGGCCATTTTTCTTTATAGGTAATTCTTTAATCTGATAGGATAATTTTATGTTCTTACCTTGGTGGGTTTTTCCTCAAGGTACTTCTTTTATTACCAAAAATTCAGTTTCTTTGTCCATACTTTGTTTTGGCTTCATTTTTATTTACTTCAAATTTCTAAAATTTCAAGCAGTCACAGTGCGGTCCAATTTTTGGTTTCTCCGGTTTTTATCAAACTCTTATAATCTTAATGATTAATTAGTAGAGAAAATCTCACTTTATATCCATTAGTTTTAAATTATTTACCCTTTAATGCCCAGGCCCAAACTATTTACTATTCCTACCCATGGGGCCCAAATTATTTACCCGCTAATTCCATTAATTAGTAGAGAAAAGCCTTTTACCTTTTATACACCTATGTATAAAAGGTAAATAAATACTATTAGTATTTTGAGAATCAAAATATATTTTCTTAAATAACAAATTAGTATTTAAAATGTGTAAATTGAAAAATATTTTACGGATAGAGTGGGTGGAGTGGGTGGTACAGAAAAACGAAAAAACAGAAAATTATCTTCCATAGTGAAGTCAAAAGAAATGATGATAAAGAGGATGGGTTAAGTATAATCGAGTCCGGAACCCAATTGTGGTTCTTTTGGACTCAAAATATAGGTGAAAAAAAAAAAAGATGACATTTTTATATATAGTGTCAAAATACTTGGCGCTATACACTAACGTTAACTGTGCCGTTAATGTATAGCGCCAAGTATTTTGGCACTATACTGAAAAAACTGACACGCCTAGGTATAGCGCCAAAATACCCGGCGCTATCTCTTTTTAAAAATCAAACCGTCTTCTAGCGTAGTAATGTTGTTTATTTGTTGTTTATGTTTAGTTTAGATTATTTTTTAGCGTAGTAAAATCTAGACCTTTTTAGCGTAGTAAAACGTAGACCCGTTTAGCGTAGTAAAATTTAGAGCCTTGTAGCGTAGTAATGCGTAGTATTTTAGCTTAGAATTTCTTTTGATTAAGTATGTTATACTGGTAGTTGAAAATGCAAACTTTGTACAATTAAGTTAATAATTGTATCAGCACACATAATTAGTAATTTGTAAAATTAAGTTATTAAAAATATGAATTTAAATTATTAAAAAAAATACATAATTATTAATGATAGTTTGGTGCCACTGGGCCTCAAAATATTAAGCCCGGAACCCATAGGTATATATATAGGGATAACTACCCTATATACCTACCTAATCAAAAGTAATTACCCGTAATTACCCATTTTAAAAGTAATTACATCAAATACCTATTCTATTACAACTAATTACCCGCCCATTCAATTCTCGCTTGCGATGGACATATCTAATTTAAGCAGCAAAAATTGTGAATCCTAAAAAGAAACCAAAGAATAGTTAGCTTTTTTCAATAGTGGGCAGTGTTGTTAGTATTGTACCTTTTTCTGCTATCATCACCTTTTTTTTTTATAATTTGTCCTCCATAATTTATTTTATCTTCTAAAAGTAAAACAAAAAATAATATGTACTATATAACTAAAATTTGAATTTTCATGTGTGTTAAAGTGTTTGCTGTTGGAATTTATTGGGTATTGTTCTTTGATTATGAAATTAATGCTAATTTTCAAATATTTTATTGTACAAAAATTCAAATCCATCATGGAAGGAGCTTGAAGCTTGAAACTCATAACTTGGTTTGTTTGAGTTTTTAATTGTTTTGATCCGATCCTATATGAGTTTGTTTAGAAAGTTGATTGGAGGTGGTAGCTAAAGTTTTAGTCGGTTTGGTAGAGATTTTGTAGTAGATTTTAGAAGTTTGGGTTGAAATATAGTTGAACAAGAGAAGAAGACGAATTTGTATTGTATACTCAAATAGTATACAAATATACCATTTGGTATATAATTCATTCAAACTATATACCCTATTAGTATAGCTATATACTATATTGATATCATATGCTAGTTGAATCATTTTTTGAAATTGTATTAGCTGCATTTATTAGTACAATATTTGATTTTCTTTTAATAATAATAATATAGTATAATATCTTGAAATACTTTATTATATTAATATGTGGTACGCTATTTTTTTATTTTTCTCTTTATGCATGTGTATTATGTAATAGTAGTATAGTCATATAGTTGCCGGAAATTAACCAGTAAAATTGTATGCCATGTTGATATAGTTATATACCATGTTGGTATCATATGGTAGTTTGAATATTTTTTTTGGTTGTCTTGGCTGCATTTTTAAGTGAATTCTATTCTGAAATTATTTATATGAACTTGATTTGCAGTGCTGGAATTTTTTTGTGCTAATGGATATAGATTATGTACTAGTTTTTATAATTATAGGCAATTGTTGGAACGACTCATACAACTACATATCCTGTTCGTATATGGAATGAGCAAGTTGCTTTGCGAATATTTAGCTTGCAATGCGAGCATGTGATTTTCTCAATATTTTATTGTATCCTTTAATGTTTTGGTACAGTAGTATAGTCACATATAGTTGTAGCAATATTCTAGAGCAATCATATACTCTGTTGGTATGCATGTATACCATATTGGTATCATATGGTACCAGAAGTCTTTTTTTCTACTTACATTTTTATTGCATTTTTTAATATTTTATTATCATTTCTATTCTAACTAGTATATATGGAGATTTAGTGGCCGTAGATTATGTTTTCTTGCTCCATCACTGGTTGGTGTTACTGCTAATGGTAGAGTATGTACTGATATTTGTTGGGAAGGAGATCAAGGTTTGCATGGCAATCACGTGAAATTAGAAAAGAAACAAGAAATAAAGAAAAAAAATAAAAATAAAAAAAGTAAAGAAGGAGTCAAATTTGAGTGAGAAATAAGTTATGGTAAAAATAACAATAATACGATTTAGGCAAAAATAAATGAATAAAAGAGAAAAAAAGAAAAAAATAGGAAGAAAATGAGAAAAAAGAAAAGGAGAAAAAAAAAGAAAAAAAGGAAAAAAAGAAAAGAATCATAGAAATAAAAAAGAATTGGAGAATAAAGAAAAAAATTCCCCAAAGAAACTACTATGGGTAGGAAATGTAATTAGTTTATGGGTAAAAAAACAAATGGGTAGACAAGGGTAAATAGTTTTGTTTTTGTAGATAACTGTGTCAAACCCCCATTAGTAGAGAAAATCTCACTTTATATCCATTAATTTTAAACTATTTACCCTTTAATGCCCAGGCCCAAACTATTTACTACTCCTACCCATGGGGCCCAAATTATTTACCCGCTAATTCCAGTCGTCGCTTTGCCAAAGTTGGAAGCGATGAAAAAATATCAAAGCAATAAGGTTCAGCTGCAATCTAGACCCCTCAATTGACGAAATAGGAAGACTCCAAGAATCCACATATAATTAGCGACCCTGAAGAACCAGGTGCTACTAAGTCAACAACAGAATAGTTAAGGCAATCATCCTCTTTATCGACTTTCCGGGAAAAAAACTCTACATGGTTTTGACTCAACCCCAGACGTAGAAACACATTAATTGACATTTTTTGAGCTAATACCTATAGATTTGCATGGTTCCATGCTAATATCATCCTTTGAGAATCTTCCCATTAAGGATTACTAAGAATATCCACCATTGTTGGGCTTGAAGCTCAATTTTATTTTTGAAGATTTCTTGTTTGATTCAAAGTGGGTGCTGTTAAATATTGCTTATAGTTCCTTCTGGAATTCATACTGAAATTCGATAGCATTTGGAGCTGATTTGAGATGATTGAGATCGAAATTTTCAGTTGAAAATCGAAGAAGAACATAGCTACAATATACCGCTACGGTAAACAATATGTTGTAGGAGTATATAGCTATACTGCAACAGTACACTATTATAGTTTACAAAACAGTATACCGCTACAGTATACTAATTATACTATAGAAGTATATAGTTATACTGCAACAGTATACTATTAAAGTATACAATATATTGTTATGGTATACTGTAATAATATGCAAGATACTGTAACAATATGCTGTAATAGTACAATATACGATAATAGTATACTTATTACCCGTAAATTCACTTGCTTTTTCCCTTTTAATTTGTTTTAAGCTTTTACTCAGCGTGAGAGGTAAATTGAAAATTCAAAAAAAAAAATTATAGTATGCTATATGATGTAACGATATACTCTTACAATTAGATCCTTTTAAAAAAATTTAAATTTTTTATTGACAACTGATATTATTTCAGTTCAATAATTGAATTAATTTTTTTAACTTTTTGCGTAAAATTATATACCATGTTGGTATAGCTATATACTAAACTGGTATCATATGTTAGTTAATATTTTTTTGATTGTATTAACTACATTTAATTGGTACACAATTTAATTTTTCTTTAGTAATAGTATATTAAAAAAAATAGTGAAAACAGTAAATGAAATTAGATTATGAAGAGAAAAAGAATATAAAAAAAGAAGTTAAATGAAATTAGAAAAGGAAAAAAGAAAAAAAAATAAGAAGAAAAAGAGAAAAAAGAAAAGGAGAAAAGGGGAAGAAAAAAAAAGAAGCATAGAAATAAAAAAGAATTGGAGAATAAAGAAAAAACTCCCCACAAATTCAACTACGGGTAGGAAATATAATTAGTTTATGGGTAGTAGGTAAACAAGAGTAAATAGTTTTGTTTTTATGGGTAACTATGTCAAAACCCCTAATTAGTACCCACTAATCTGAGTCCATTCACCTGTAGAGAAGTGCATGGTTGTCATTCATTATGCTTTAGAAGTTGCACATTACTACTGGAGTAAAAGAATTGCCCAACTTTTGTGGATATTTAAGTTATAGTAGTTTGTAGACACATGCGATGCACGTGTATACTGACTTATATATTACACAAATTAATAATAATAATAATAATAAAAAATTAACTATAAAAGTATACATAGAAAAAATAAATCACAAATTTATGTGAATGATAATGTGAATTTTTGTGCGGTGACTTATTTGTCAAAGGTTAATATGATTAGATATCCTTTAAACCTATGAAGATGAACAATGAAGTTTAATTAGATACACGTGATTGTATTTTATTTTAATCTTATGCGGTATAAAATATACTCATAAAGTGAATCTTACCTAAACTTCCTTATAGACGATATTGGTATATATTCTTTTTATGTGTCCAAATTGCTTTGTCATTACCAAGACTTTTTGTCAAATTATAACATGCTTCATGTTACATAATTATTAATATGAATAGTTGATACTCCTTCCGGTCCACAACATGTGACGACCCGGCCAGTCGTCTCATGAGTGGTCGCTCCGTTTTCCCCATTTATGCTTCTTTATACCTTGTTTATCCGTGTTATGTGGTATCGGGTTGGTCGGATCGAATCCGGAATGATTTTGGTAAGGTTTGAGACACTTAGTCTCTTTTAAGGAAGTTTAAGTTGGAAAAATCAACCGGATGTTAACTTATGTGTTAGAGGGCTCGGATGTGAGTTTCGGTGGTTCGTTTAGCTTCGGGAGGGTATTTGATATTTAGGAGTGTGATCGGAATGGGTTTTGGAGGTTCGGAGTAGTTTTAGGCTGAATTGGCGAAGTTGATATTTTGGCGATTTCCGGTTGGTAGGAGAGATTTTGATATAGGGGTCGGAATGGAATTCCGAGAGTAGCAGTAGTTCCGTTGGGTCATTTGGGATGTGTGTGCAAAATTTCAGGTCATTTGGACGTGGTTTGGTTAAGTTTTTGATCAAAAGCAAAAATTGGAAGATTTTAGAAAGTTTGGCTTGAATCCGATGTGTTTTGGTTGATTTGATGTTGTTTGAGGTGTTTTGAAGATTGGAACAAGTTTGAATAAGGTATTAGTATATGTTTGTACTTTTGGTTGAGATCCCTGGGGCCTCGGGGTGATTTCGGATAGTTGACGGAAAGATTTGAGACTTGTGAAGTTGCAGAATCTCAGTTGCTTCTGGTATTTCCGCACTTGCGGATTGGGGACCGCGGGTGCCACACGTGCGAAAGAGGAGCCACAGAAGCGGATTTTGGAGGAATCGTCAGGAATCGCAGATGCTACCTGTGATCGCACCTGCGAAGGCGCAGGTGCGGAGAGTTGACCGCAGATGCGGATTGAGCCTTTTAAGTGAAGAACCACAGAAGCGGTATTTTTGGCCGCATATGCGGTACCGCAGAAGCGAGTATGGGACAGTAGATGCGGAAAGGCCTGGGCTGAAGGTATAAATTGTGGCCTTCGCGAATTTTAGCTAATTTCACCATTTCTAACTTCGGCTTGGGAGCTTTTTGGACGATTTGAAAGAGGGATTTCAAGGAAACGTCATTCAGGTAAGGAATTTGGACTTAAAACTCGTTCCTATGTATTTCACGGATTAGAGATAGAAATTATGGATGAAATTTGGGGAAAACTATGGCTTGGAAACTTAGATCTTTAATTGGGGATTTGAAGGACCATTTGGGGTCAGATTTGAGAACTTTTGATATGTATGAACTCGTGGGGAGATAAGGAATCTATTCATGTAAAAAAATATTGAATTCCGAGACGTGGGCCCGTGGGTCGGATTTTGGTAATTTCGGAATTTGTGTCCTTTATTGATTGTTTTCGCTTGAGCTTCGTTCCCTTAGCATATTTTGACGTGCTCGTTCTGATTTTGGATAAATTCGACGTGTCTGGAGGCCGATTCGAGGGGCAAAGGCGTCGCGAGTTAGATATTTGACCGGTTCGAGGTGAGTAATGATTGTAAATGATGTTCTGAGGGTTTGAAATCCCGGATTGCACATCGTAGTGCTATATTGAGGTGAGACACACGCTTGACGACGAGCGTGGGGTCGTGCACTATTGGTGATTGTGACTTGGTCCGTCCCGAATGATGATTTTACCGCGTATTTGACTGAATTCTATTTGCTATCATCATTATTTGGGCTGAATGCCATATTTGGGCTTCGTTCCAACTATTTGAACCCTTCGGGGATTTTTACTGATATTTCCTCACTGTTTTGACTCTATACTTGAACTCATTCATGTTATTTTCCACTGTTTTTCATACTCAGCCATGTTTACTCAATTTTAATAGTTAAATGATATTCTAATGATGTAATGGGATAAGAAGCACTGTTTTACTATTGCCCGAGTGGCTTGTGAGGATTTTTGACTGAGTAAGGCCGAGGGCCTATGTTGTGAGGAAACACTGATATTTATTTGAGGCCGAGAGCTTGAGATATGTACACCACGAGGTGGCTTGATTGATGTGAGGCCGAGAGCCTAGTTTTGATGCCACGAGATGGCTTGTTATTGCGCTTGGGGCGTAAGGGGCCCCTCCATGAGTCTGCACACCCCAGTGAGCGCGGGTACCCATTGTGTGAGATTGAGCCTGAAGGGCTGGTATTGTTCTGAGATGTTGCCCGAGGGGCGAATTTGTTGACACAGTGCCTGAGGGGCGAACCTTTACGTGTTTATTTTTCCTAAATTTCCTGTCAATTATATGCTTACTTGTTGAAACAGGATTTTCTTATCTTTTAACTGGTTTACTGTTTTTTAAACGGTTTTACTGCTTCAGTATAGAATGCCTTGTGCCTTACGTGTTTTCTCGCTTTCAGTATTTATTTACATTTGTTACTCACTGAGTTGGAGTACTCACTGTACTCCCTGCACCCTGTGTGCAGATTCAGGTATAGCTGGTTCCACTCCCGATTGCTGATCCCTCGAGCTTCAGGCGGACATTCGGAGTTCACGAGGTAGCTGCTTGGCATCCGCAGTCCCATGTTTCTCCTCCTTTGTTCTTTCTATCTCTTTTCAGACAGTTGTACTAGTTTATAGCCTTAGCAGATTTGTATTATGACTGATAGATGCTCATGACTAGTGACACCCCGGTTAGGGCTGTGTTGGGTTGTAATTCCGCGTTTTATGATATTATCTGCTACTTAGTATTATCAAATCATGTTTTAGACTATTTTCTTGCTGTTTAACTTCGAATTGGGAATAGTTGGATGGCCTTGTCTTTACGAGAGGCACCATCACAACCGGGTCCGGGTTTAGGGTCGTGACACAACAAGTGATCAATTTATCTTTTTATTTTGGTCCAAAATAAGTGTTTATTTATATATTCAAGAAAAAATTTAATTTTTTTTCCAAAATTACCCTTATGTACGTATCCCTAAAAAGTCTTTTACTCCTCACATTAAATTATGTTGTAACATTTAACTAAGGGTAATTTAGTTACACTAACTATTTTGTAAGAAGGTGGCGAAGTTAGCGGTCACGGAAGCGAAGAGTGCAGCATTTGGTCGCATATACGAAGGATTGGGGGAAAAAGGCGGAGACAAGAAGTTGTTCCGGCTGGCCAAGGAGAGGGAGAAGACGACGGGGGATCTAGACCAAGTGAGTTGCATCAAGGACGAGGAAGGCCGAGTGTTAATAGAGGACGTGCAAATTAAGCGGAGGTGGCAGACGTACTTCTATAAGCTGCTGCATGATGAAGGGGAGAGAGACATTGTGCTAGGGGAATTGGAGCACTGAACTTCATATATGCCTTGAAACGTAATTGGATACCCACGATATTATCTGGAAAAAAGAACTGTTATTCCTTGCCATAAAATGTTAAGTAATTGTGCTATCCATGCTTATTATAAATTCTTTGTCATATTATTTGGCCCTAGTAAGTATCAAGTCGACCTCTCGTCTCTATTTCTTCGAGATTAGACGGGATACTTACTGGGTACATATTATTTATGTACTCATACTACACTTCTGTACTTGATTGTACAAGATCTGAGGCAGGTGTCTGGCTATCAATCTGGTGCACATCCCTGAGCAGATTTCGAGACTTCTACGGTGAGCTGCTTCCCTTCCCATTCCGTTCAGCAGTCTGAAGGAGTCTCTCTTGTGTTTTTTTTGCTATCTATTCTGTTTCGGACAGTAGGATAGTGTGATTCTTTTGTATATTCTACTAGTTGCCCACAGCTTGTGACACCGGGTCTTGGCGCACACATTAGTAGCCTATATTTTTGGGATTGTATGATTATTTTTGGTTTTACTGATCATTTCTGATTTTATTTAAACTTAAGGAATCATTGAAACTATTTTGGGTAAAAGTAAATGAGAGATTATTTAGTATTTTTCGCGTTGGCTTGCCCGACAATGGCGTTGGGCGCCATCATGACCTATTATGGAAATGGGTCGTGACAATTTTGTTCTGGTAGGGTTTTTCATTCGATTTGTGTGATTCAATCATGGTATCAGAGCTCAATCGCGATTGCGAATTGAATCAGAAGATCCTGTTGAATTTGCAATAATCTCAATTTTGAATTACAGTTGAGAGTGAGATTCAACAATGGCGGAAATGACAGATCTCGACCACAATCATCCTCTGTTTATTCACCCATCGGACACTACCGGCGCTCTGATCATCTCAATTCAGTTGACTGGTTCAGAAAATTACTCCACCTAGAGTCGTGCGATGAAAATCTAGTTGTTGGGAAAGAACAAGCTAGGTCTAGTCGACGGTACTCTGAAGAAAGGAGATTTTGCCGCAGAACTAGGTCATCAATGGGATAGATGTAATGCTATTATCCTAGAGTGGATTATGAGCTCAGTTTCAAGGGAATTGATTATTGGGATTCTATATGTGAGGGATGCGAAAAAGGTATGGGAAGATCTGAAAGACAGATTCGATAAGGTGAACACATCACAAGTTTATCAATTGCAAAAGGCCATAGCAACGATAACTCAAGGGACCTACAGTGTCTCAGTTTATTTTTCTAAACTCAAGAATTCGTGGGACGAATTTGATAGCATGGTTCCTCCGCCATGTGACTATGAAAGATCAAAGAGTTTCATCGAGTTTATGGAAAAACAGAAAGTGCTGAAGTTTCTAAAGGGTTTGAATGACAATTATGAACAGGCTCGTAGTCAAATTCTTATGACCAGTCCAACGCCTAACATCAATAAGTCATATGCAATGCTTATTGAAAGAGAAAGTCAAAGATCAATGGCTAATACTTATACTGTGGGTGAAGGAATTGACTTAACTGCTTTACTAGCTGGTAAATGAGGTAATCACTAGAATTATCAAAGGCCAAAGAGAAACTAGAATGTGCAGTGTGACTTTTGTCATATGAAGGGTCATACGAAGGAAGGATGCTACAAGATAATTGGTTATCCCCAAGACTTCAAAAATAAGAAGAAAGGTGCATATAATGTACAGGTAGAAAATCTTAACTCCAATCTTGCAGGTGTTGATGATAGAGAGGAAAAATACCAGAAACAACGAAGGAAAGAGACTGGCAGAGGGCACCTCAACTTACAGCTGATCAATATGACCAGATTATGAAGTTTCTCAACAAAGACACTCCCAAGGATGTAATGGCAAACATGGCGGGTACAACCTATTCTTTTATGGCTAAGGTATAAAAGGGAAATTGGATAGTTGATACAGGCGCAACTAACCATATGGTAGCTGATTTAGGGATGTTAACAAATGTTAAAAATATTAGCCCCACTAGAGACAAAAGGGTTCACTTACCTAATGGAGAATGCACTATTGTATCACATGGTAGGAACTGTAAGATCACAGAAATAGGGGAGATGCAGGATGTATTGTATGTCCCACGGTTTGCATACATTCTTCTTTCAGTATCAAAGATAACAAGGGATTTACATGGTTTTGCCTTTTTCTATCCTGATTTTTTCCTATTACAGGACCTCTCAAGTGGGAAAGTGAGGGGGATTGGTAAAGAAAAGGATAGACTCTACCTACTAGTCCCAAGAGCTTGCTTAGACACTGATAAAAGTAGACCAACAGTCAAAGGGTTAAATGTACCGACAACAAAGGAGGACATCGCTCTATGGCACAAAAGATTAGGACATGCATCTGGAAGGTCCTTGAAAGAGATTCTAGGGTATAAGCTGGAGGATTGCAAATCTGTAATAGATAGTTGTGATGTATGTCCAATGGCATGACATGTGAGACAGTCTTTTCCATTAAGTAGTACTAGAACAACTAATGTTTTTCAGCTATTACACTTATATGTATGGGGACCTTGCAGTGTATCAACTTTTGATGGCAATAGGTTCTTTCTCACAATTGTAGATGATTACTCTCGTGTGACTTGGATTTTTCTCTTGCAATTCAAAAGTGATGTCATGATTATTTTTATGTCATTTCTTAAGCTGAAACAAATACAGTTCAATGGAACAATGCAAACAATTAGAACTGATAATGGTGGAGAGTTTGTAAATTCAGCTAAGCAGGAATTATGCACATCTATGAGGATAGTTCATCAGAAAACATATGTCTATACACCACAAAAAAATGGTGTAGCAGAGAGAAAACATAGACACTTGCTTCAAGTTGCAAGGGCATTCAAATTTCAAGGCCATATCCCTATGAAATTCTGGGGATACTGTATCTTGGCAGCAGCATATTTATTAACAGGTTACCATCACATTCACTAGATGGTAAGTCACCATATGAAATGTTCTTTAACAGGAAACCATCAATTTCTCACTTGAAAATATTAGGATGTCTTTGTTTTGCAAGTTTGCTACCTAGAACTGATAAGTTTGCTAGTATAGCAGTTTGAGCTGTTTTTATGGGATATTCTTGTGTTACTAAATGATATATCCTATATGACTTGGATAGGGATAAATTCCTTGTCAACAGAGATGTGATGTTCAAGGAATCTACATTTCCTTTTCAGAATACGACTAGTGATATTAGGAACCAAGTCACACCTAATATTACTAATGTTTTTAGTTTTGAAGGTAAAGATTCAGATGATCCTAATGCTACAATTGCTAAGCAGCTACATGTTCAAAGTGATAATACAGGAGATGTTATACAGCATGCAGACAACCCACAGCCTTCAGACGGCTTTGAATAAGATCTGCACAACACACTGCCTTCTGAAGATCAACATCACATAGCCATTGGAAGTCCTTCTCCTATAATTCATGACTTAGAAGGCATCCTTTCATAGACACCATCTAAATAACTTCATGATCATCATGAAGGACATACACATCCTAATACCTTAAGAAGATCACAAAGGGAATCTAAAGAGCCAATCTGGTTGACAGATTATGTGACTACAAGGAAGTCAGGGAACACTACCTTATATCCCATACACAATCATGTCACTTATACTAAGCTTTCCCCTTCCTATCAAGTATACTTGGGTATATTCTCTTCAATAGTTGAGCCTAGAACATTTCAGGAAGCTTCTAAGGATCCAAGATGGGTAGAAGCCATAAAAACTAAAATTCAAGCTCTACAAGACAACAACACCTAGGAACTAGTTCCTCTACCTCAAGAAAAGACAGTTATAGGTTGTAAGTAGGTGTACAAAGTCAAGATTAAGGCCAATGGAGATGTGGAGAGGTTCAAAGCAAGATTAGTAGCCAAAGGGTACAATCAAAGAGAAGGTCTTGATTACAACGAGACCTTTTCTCCTGCAGTGAAGATCACCACTGTAAGAACTGTTCTTTCATTAGTAGCCATGCATAATTGGAAAGTCCAACAACTAGATGTATACAATACCTTCTTGCAGGGAGACCTACATGATGAAGTGTACATGCATCTGCACAAGGTTTTACAAGTCAGGGGGAGTCTGGATTGGTGTATAGACTTGTAAAATCTCACTATGGTCTGAAACAAGCAAGCAGACAGTGGAACTTAATACTAACAGAGACATTGCTACAGGCTGAATTTAAGCAAAGCAACTTAGATCACTACTTATTCATCAAGAAGAAAGGAGCAGACATATTGATAATACTAATATATGTTGGTTACAAGAAACAACTTGCAGCTGATTGAAACCACCAAAATCATCTTACAACAAGCCTTTCGAGATCAAAGACTTAGGAGATCTAAAGTTTTTTCTTGGCATGGAGTTCAGCAGATCCAACAAAGGTATTCTGATCAATTAGAGGAAGTATGCATTGGAGATAATATCAGACTTGGGATTGAATGGAGCAAAACTAGCCTGGACTCCATTAGAGACGAATGTTATATTGACAGTTCCAGAACTGGACAGACTAATGGGCACAACAGAAGATCCAATGCTAGAAGATGTAGGTCAATATCAGAAGCTTATTGAAAAGTTATTATACTTAACCATGTCCAGACCAGACATTGCATTCTCAGTACAATCCCTTATCCAGTTCATGCAGCAGCCAAAAAAGTCTCATTGGGATGCAGCTATAAGAGTGGTGAAGTATATTAAAAGGGAACCAGGACCGAGAATCTTGTTGAGCAGTCAAAACTCAAGTGAAATCAGTGTCCTAACACTAGAAAGTCAGTGTTAGGGTATCTAATCAAGTTTGGAGAGTCTCCAATTTCATGGAAGTCAAAGAAGCAGAATACAATTTCTAAGAGTTTAGCAGAAGTTGAATATAGAAGAATGGCAAGTGGAGTTTCAGAAGTAGTTTAGTTAACAGCATTGCTAAGGGAGATGGGAACAGAAGTGAGACTTCCAGTACACATATATAGTGATAGTAGGGCTGCAATGAAAATAGCAGCAAATCCTGTATATCACGAAAGAAGAAAACATATAGAGATCGACTGTCACTTTATTATACAGAAGATACAAAAGGAACCGTGTCACGACCCAAACCGATGGGCCGTGACGGGCACCCGGTACCTTACTAAATCGAGTACCAACATAACGTATCTTTTCATGTCATACTATCATAGATAACTGAGACGGAAGGCTGCCATGAGATAAGTAGAATACAACATGTGATACCAACTTATACATAAGACATACGGGCCTATAAGACCAAAATAACCACTCGTATACTTAACATAAGCCGACAAGGCCATACAATATTTTAAGTACATGAAATCAGTATACAAGCTTGGAAGAATACATAATTTTCATAAGGATCGGGACAGAGTCCCGCCATACCAAACAATACACGTCCAAATCGTACTAACCAAACAAGCAACTCCGAAGCAAATGGAGCGCACCAACATCTTCCGCTGAGCTGATAGCCTACTTGGAGGGATCTTGACCTGTCTATCGGGACTTGCGGGCATGAAACGTAGCGTCTCCAGACAAAAGGGATGTCAGTACGAATAATGTACCGAGTATGTAAGTCACGTAAATAAGTACATAACAGACATGGAAGAAATATAGAGTAAATGACTCAACCTGTAAGAGTGGATAACTCTGTAAATCATGAAATAATTATAGTTTCATGCATATGCGTATGAATGTCATGTCGTGCATAGGTACATGTTTCATAACATCATCAGGTCTCTGAGGGCATCCCATTATATCATCTGGCAGCTGTGGGCAAAATCATCAACGTATACCAGCGGATCGGGTGGTGGTGCGTATATAACGTCGTAACCTTTTTCCATATCCCATATACATATAATATACATATATACGCGTATATAATGCTATCTGGTGGTGCGTATATAACGTCGTAATGCCATAAAAATCAATATGCCTTTTGGATAAGCTTTATCAAATACATATTAAACTGAGACCCATGAGCAGAAGATATAATAATAATTCACATGGGAAATCAAGAATATATACACCCCTAGTATTTCTATGAATAGAGTCATTTATGGAAATTGTGCATTTGCTCGTTTCGTTTGTGACGTATAGATCATGCCAAAAAAAATAAGAGATAGCCTTAACATACCTGAACCGATTTCCATGACAATCCTTTTGACACACGCCAATTGCGACGAAATATGTAACGGCGGATGGAAGTAAGGAAGAACCTATATGATATTCTTGCAAAAAATTTCACCGTACTCCCTTAGAATCGCTATTCCATTGCTATTGTATTAAATAGCCTTCGTATGAAATGTTGAAGCAATTACAGTAACTCACGTTGCTATGTAGATTAGATGTAAGCATTTCTCCATTTGAAACTTAATGAAATCTTCATGTAGAAATCCAACTAATGTCGAAAACAGATCCATACGATTTCATGTCCAACTTAATGAAATGTCCACCTTAATGAAATATCCAACTAATGAAATATTCATGTAGATTTCATGTATGTCATGGCAGATCCATACTATTTCTTTCCTCAATAAATGAAGGAATTTGAAAGGCTCCTTATTATAGTGGTGTGGGCCCCACTTGATAGGGGTTACTTTGACAAAGACTTTCCCAACTATTGATACCTTTTATGTGAACTTAATAGTCACCATTTTCTTAAGGCAAGGGCTGCCACGTTTGGTATCCTTAATCTTTATCCCAAGAATTTTAATTTCTAGTTAATATTCCCACCAAAATCATTAAGTAACCCAATTATTCATATAATTATGAATTATCTTAAATTACTTAAAATACTACTCACTTTAGCATACGTTATACACCTCACTATCATGGTCATGTGGTACCTTGTGTCACACCTCTTTTTTGCTCACACAACCCTATTATGTGGTTGAGTTAGAAGAGTTTTTCCAATTAAAGTGACATTTTGAAAAGGAATTATTTATTATTTGGAGCCGCCGCTTGGAATTGAGTTTTGGTATTCCAAGTCAGCTTTTATTTGAATCTCCTTTCAAAAGGAAGGTTTGACTCTTAATTTATGGTCTACGAAAATAGAAGACTGTTGACCAAGGGGAAGGTGTAAGACACTCCTCGAATCCCGTGGTTCTAGCACGGTCGCTTTATTGACTAATGTAAGGCTTAACTCAATTTTTAGCTATTCTTGTATTTTATTGATTATGGCTTATTGATTACCGCTTAATTAATTATTATACTTTATTAATTATTTTGACCTAGATGCGGTACGCACCCAAGGTACTTCTTTGAAGATAGATATTAAACCAAGGTACGACGTGTACACATGGTTAAAACATAATTAATTTAAATTTAAAGGCATCGAGATGCGGGAATGCGTACATGACCCTTTAATTGTTTAAGCATATTAATCCAAGGTTCGGCTATGAACACATAGGCTAATATTGAAAAGCGTCTAAACTTTTCTAATGTATTTTAGTTATTTTCCTAAACTAATTTGAGATTGCGATGAGGTCATGATTTATGGATATGAAATTGTGGAAGAAATAATGTGATTCAGCTTTTATAATTATTTTGGCGAATTAGATTTCCTAACATAAAATATTCATTTTTTCCAAAATTTTAATCCAAACCCCACCGCCAAAATTTCCCTTTGGACATACAATTTGTGTATTTATGGAAAACAATTAAAAAAAAAAAGGAAAATGGAGAAATTAGGTAAAGAATAGTACCATCATACTTGTAAAAATACAAGTTCTACATCAGATCTTGATGTTAGATTGAAACATTTACGGTTAACAAGAATTTACAAGCACTTCTGGAACAAGCACAAACTTTAGCCAAGAACTAGGTAAAAAAAAATCCATCCTTTAAGGAAGAGCAAAAGTTATTAAAAAGTAAAGGCAGAATAGCCTAAAAGATACTTATTCTTGTGCCACTTTGTCATGCCGGTCCCCAAACTTATCATTTTGCCAATTGAACACTTACACTCGTTCAAATCGTGTATAATAAACGCTTATGATACGAAACTTGCCGGAACCCTAATCAGTTGGGTTTTAATTAAACGGAAAAAGAAATAAGGAATGTAAAAGATTCTTTTGTTAATAATATATTTCTGCTTGACTTTTGTGATTTTGAAGGCACAACCATTGTTTACAGTAACATGGAGAGGAAAAGAGGGATTGGGGGCGAAAAGAAATGTGAGAGAAACTGAGAAAGAGAAGAAAATTGGGACGGGGAGGGTGGTAATTTCCATTAACTTATTGACTTTACCTTTTTTTTATTAGTTTAATTCATTTCTAATCAAAATCACTAGTATCACTCTCTTTACACGCGTGTGTTACACATAATTTGTCCACCTCAGTTATGTCAATGCCACATAAGCTCGGCCAATGGTCAGAGGGATTTAGAAAATTAAATTTGAACGAGTGTAAGTGTTCAATTGGCAAAATGATAAATTTAGGGACCGGCATGACAAAGTGGCACAAGTATAAGTGCCATTTAGGCTATTCTGCCAAAAGTAAATTAATAAAGCTTTTGAAGATACATCAAGAAAATTATGAAGAATAAGAAGAATAAAGACTTACATATTTGCCATTAGAAAAGTATCACCAAAGGCAGCAGCTTTTACAACAATTTTGTTCCTATGAGCTTATGTATTTCAACGATTCAACTAGGCCTTGCCGGAAACTCGATCAGCAACCTCGCCGGAGGAAAATGGTTAGAGGACCGACTCGAAACACAATCCTGCGACGAACTCGACTCAAAAAATGAAGGCAGCTTGGAAGTGTTTTCAAATAAGTATTTTATTTGCTATGGTGTAATCATGATATCTAGATCTTGGTCAAGAAGAAAAACTTATGAAGATGTTGGCATGAAGCTTTTTTTTACAATGAAAAATGAATTCTTTCCTGTCTTGCGGCGCTAAACTTAGCCAAAAAAAAATCCCTCCTTTTCGTGTTTTCTGTATTTGTCCCCTTACCTCCCTTTGTTCTTTTTTTTTTTATAAGAAAAATTTTGTAGTTTGTTGTTCCCCCATTTGGATTCGGGGAACGTGAGTTTGCAGTTAGGGATTGTGGAGTGAGGACGTGAAAAGTGGGGTGAGGGAGTTAGGCTAGAAAATGGGATTATGGGATGATAGAAATCTTTTTTTTTTTTTGAGATAAAATTGGTTAAACTTTGGAAAAGTTACGGGTACTTCAAATTTTTTAATTTTTTAGGTTTTTTTTCTTTTAGAAGTAAAATTCAATAAAAACACTAAGGCAAAAATATTAATTAACTAACTCTAGACTAACAAATATATATAAGAAAAGTGAAATATTTACATATAATTAAATGACACTAAAAAAAATACTATAGCTTATTCAAATCCTAATTAAAAGGAAACCATATATATAAAGATAAAAGTTTAAAATATTAAGATTAGACCTAAAAGAAATATTTACATAAAAATAAAAATAGAATTTGGGTGTGGCCAAAAATTAGGTGTTCACACCTTGTATGGCATTAGTCCATAAATATCGAGTATTATAACTCGGGCCGTATTTTATCCCAAAATGCCAAATTTGGACGAAAATTCATTTTCTTTGACTTGCTTCCCCTCTCATCTTCAAGAATTTACTTATAACTTGTGAAATAACATACTCCTTATAATCTCCAAATAATCTTTTCCTTGGACTGATCTCAATTCCCTTACGACAAATTCAACGTACAATACTACATGGTGCAACATCGTAGTAATTTAATACCGTGAAGCGTAACATCATCGTAATGTAATACTACAAGGCGTAACATCATTGTAATGTAATACTACAGCGCGTAACATCATCGTAATATAATACTGCGGGACGTAATATCGACGTAATATAATACTGCGGGACGTAATATCGACGTAATATTGTGTAACGACCCGACTGGTGGTTTTGAGCAATTGCGTCCGGTTCGGCAGCTTGAGGTCTCAAACAACTTAATAATATGTGTATTGACTTGCGTGCATGGTTGAATTCAGTTAACGGATGATTCAGAGTCAAATTGGAAAAAGAAAACTAGTTTAGAAGTTTAAACGGTGAGAATTTGACCAGAATTGGACTTTTAGGTAAACGGCCCCGGAATAGGTCGTGGATGATCTCAAAAGCTTCGTATGGTATTTTGAACTTAGGCGCGTATCCGGATTCCGATTTGGAGGTCCGTAGGGTAATTTGAGGCGTTTCGGCGAAAGTTGGAAAAGTTGAAGTTTGGAAAATGGAAAAGTTTGACCCATAGTTGACTTTTATGATTTCGGGGCCGGAATGCGATTCCGAGAGTTGGAGCAGCTCCGTTATGTCATTTTGGACTTGTCTGCAAAATTTGGCACCATTCCGGGTTGATTTGATCGGTTTCCGCGCAAGTTTTCGAATTTGGAAGATTTGGAAGTTCATAGTTCGATTTATGGTGTGATTCGTCGTTTCGGCATTGTTTGATGTGATTTGAAACCTCGAACGAGTCCGTGCTAGGTTATGTGACTTGTTTATGTGTTTGGACGGGGTACGGGGGCCTCAGGTGTGTTCCGGGTGGGACACATGTCATTTTTCCCTATGTTTGAACTGTTGTTCTGCTATCTGGTATTTCCTTCTATGCGATCGCATTTATTTGTTCGCGATCGCATAGCACAACATTCCCTTCTATGCGATCGCATTGATTTGTCCGCGATTGCGTAGCACAAAATTTGGACAGTAGCATTTCCTTCTATGCGATCGCATTGATTTGTCCGCGATCGCGTAGAACAAAATTTGGACAGTAGCATTTCCTTCTATACGATCGCATTGATTTGTCTGCGATCGCGTAGCACAAAATTTGGACAGTAGCATTTTCCTTCTATGTGATTGCACTGATTTGTTCGCGATCGCGTAACACAATATTTGGATATTAGCATTTTCCTTCCATGCGATTGCATTGATTTGTTCGTGATAACATATCACACTTTGGACCAGCAACTATTTCTTCTA
The DNA here is from genome assembly GCF_001879085.1 of Nicotiana attenuata. Taxonomy (NCBI): domain Eukaryota; kingdom Viridiplantae; phylum Streptophyta; class Magnoliopsida; order Solanales; family Solanaceae; genus Nicotiana; species Nicotiana attenuata. Next base: position 20,389,040 of record NC_031998.1, read on the forward strand.
TGCGATCGCATCTCTTCTCCCGCGATCGCGATGTACAAATACCTGGGCAGTATTTAAATAGCCCATCCGCGACCCTTCTTCATATTTCCACCATTTTTGAAGCTTTTGACGGAGATTTTTGAGGAAACCAAAAGGGAATCACTTGGAGGTAATGTTCTTGACTTCATAACTCATTTATATGTGATTAAAAGTCTAATTAGTGGTGAAAAACTAGGGAGAATCAGTGCAAAATGGGTAATTAGGGCTTGAGATTAAGAGACCTTAAAATGGGTATTTGAGGGGCCAATTTAACTCTGATTTTAGTGTTTGTGATATGTATAGACTCGTGAGAGTACAAGGGTTCTGAAAATATAAATTTTACCAGATTCCGAGGCGTGGGCCCGAGGGGCATTTTGGTCATTTCACCTAATTTCGCGTATTAGCTTAGAATTTATTTGTAGAATCAGTTACTTGAAGTGTTATTTATATTATGCAATTAAATTGGATGAATTTGGGCCATTTGGAGTTGAGTACTCGTAGCAAGAACGTGGTTTCGGGTTGATTTTGAGCCAGTTCGAGGTAATTATCTTGTCTAACCTTGTGTGGGGGACTTTCCCTTAGGAATTGAGTCTTCTATGCTAATTGTAGTCCATGCATGCGAGGTAAAGAGTGTGTGGTCGGACTTATTTGTGGGAAATTGCCTCTAGAGTTCTTTGGTCCTTATGTGGAAAGTATCCTGTTATGATTGGGTTTCCTAGTTGCTTAAATTGCCTCTATATACTCCATATGACGTTGTTAGCTTTCCTCTAATTCCTACGTGTTACATTGACCCTTAATTGCCTTAACTGAAGTGATTGCCTTCCTTATTATTTGATACTTCTTGATTGTGAGTTCCTTTATGACTTCGTGCAAATAGGTTACATGTCCATTGTTGTGATTACCGGTGTAGTTATCACGTGCTTATTATGTCTTGTTGTTTAGTTGAGGTTTCATTTGTGAAGTTAATTGTTGGTACAAGTTTGGTTATAGTTGATTCCCTTGCCGGGACGTATTTAATGCTTATTGTTGTGTAACGACCCCACCGGTCATTTTGAGCTTTTGCACTTTGATCGCCAGTTTTCGGGCATGACTTGCCCCGTGTTATGTATTATGACTAATGTAGATCGTTGGTTTTGGTTCTCAGGAAAATTTGGAATGAATTTGAAAGAACAGTTTCAGTTGAAAGCTTTGAATTTGAAAGGTTTGACCAAGAGTTGACTTATTTGTATATGAGCTCGGATCGGAGTTTTTACGACTTGGTTAGCTTCGTTAGGTGATTTGTGACTTAGGAGCGTGATCGAAATTTGTTTTGGAAGTCCGGTGTAGAATTAGGCTTGAATTGGCGAAGTTAGTAATTTGGCGAATTCCGGTTGATAGGTGAGATTTTGATCCGAGGGTCAGAATAGAATTCTGAGAGTTGTTGTAGCTTCGTTATGTCATTTGTGATGTGTGTGCAAAATTTCAGGTCATTCGGACGTCGTTTGGTCGGATTTTCGATCGAAAGAGTAATTCGGAAGTTTTGGAATTCTTAGGCTTGAATCCGAGTGTGATTCGATGTTTTGATGTTGTTTTGAGCGTTCCGAAGGTTGGAACTAGTTTAAATGATGTTATGGGGTGTGTTGGCATGTTTGGTCGGGGTCCCATGAGGCTCGGATAAGTTTTGAAGGAGTTTTTGAAAGATTTTGCCGTTTTGAGCATAAGCATGTAATGATCCAAAGGTCCATTTTTAGTTCTAGAGATCGAAATTTGATTTCGACACTTCCGAAATTTTGGCAATGAATTATAGGAGTGATCTGGAAAGTTTGGTTTAATTTCATCAAGTCGCGATTGGGTTTTTGACGCGAATCATGAGTTAATTGTTTAACGAGAGAAATGGGTATCACACTGAGCAAATGAGCTCCGAATTGAGTTTCGATTGAAGGGCTATGTTCGTATTATTATTTGTGACTCATAGGAACAAGAATCATCGAATTTCGAGTTTGTATAATGGAGTTAGAGCCTTTTTAGTGAAACTAAAGATTGTTGGTGCATCAGATCTGGTGTGCACCTTTTAGCGACCAGATTTGGCACTTTTAGCGACCAGATTTGGCTTTTAGCGACCAGATTCGGGTGTATTAGCATTGTTCTGTTTTTTTTTTTTTGGCTCATTTTGACGTTTTTTTTTGTGAAAGAACATGGCTTGGGGCGATTTTTGAGCAAGAAATCATGGGAAATCTTGAGGTAAGTCACTTGTGATCATTTCTATTCCATATTATTGAATTATCATCGAATAATCCGACTAGATTACATGTTTTTGAGGTGTAAATTGGGGATTTGGACCTAGGGATTTGAAAATAAGATTTGAAGATTTGGAGGCCGAATTGTTATCGGAATTTAGTAATTTTGGTATGGTTGGACTCGTGGTTGAATGGGTTGTCGGATTTTGTGAGTTTCGTCGAATTCCGAAGCGTGGGCCCGGGGGCCGGGTTTGAGCAATTTCGGGATTTTGATGTTAACTTGGATATTTTCGAGTGGGCTTTGCTCCCTTAGAATATTTTAATGATTATGTACTGATTGTGGCTAGATTTGGAGCATCCAGAGGTCGATTCGTGCGGGCGAGGCATCGCGGGCTAGAGTTTGGACCGGTTCGAGTTGAGTAATGATTGTAAATGATATCCTGAGGGTTTGAAACCCCAGATTGCACATCGTAGTACTATATTGAGGTAACTTGCACGCCGGTTAGTGGGCGTGGGGTAGAGCACCGTTAGGGATTGTGACTTGGTCCGTCCCGATTGATGAATTTACTGCGTATTTGACTGAAATTTACTTGCTATCATCGTGATTTGGGCTGATTGCTATATTTGGGCTTCGTGCCAACTATTTGAATCCTTCGGGGATTATTATCGGTGTTCCCTCACTGTTTTTACTTATTACTTGAACTCAGTCATACTGTTTCTCCACTATTTTACAACTCAGCCATTTTTACTCTATTTGAGTCTTAAATGATATTTTAAATGACAATTTGGGCTGAGAACTACTGTTTTACTAATGTCGAGGGGCTTGTGATGATATTCTAACTGAGTGACACTGAGTGATATTAGGCCGAGGGCCTGGATGTGAGAGTTTTATATTATGGATCGGGCTGCACGCCGCAGCGATACTTATATGGATCGGCGGCTTGCAATGCCGCAGCGATTATATATATATATATATATATATATATATATATATATATATATATATATATATCGGGCTGCACGCCGCAGCAGTATATTATATGGATCGGGCTGCACGCCACAGCGGTTATTATATGATACTGTTCTGAGAGTGATCTGAGAGAGAGAGAGAGAGAGAGAGCCCGAGGGACTGAGAGTGTTTCTGAGAGTGAGCCAGAGGGGCTGGTACTGTTTTGAGATATTGCCCGAGAGGCGAACTTATATGTGTTCATCTTGCATATTTATTTGCCTTTGTACGTGTTATACTGTGGTATTGGTGCCCGAGGGGCGGATTTTTCTGTGCTTATTAGCACTAACTATTTTGAAATCGTTTTCGTAATTGTTGAAAAGATCATTTTCAAAAGAGCTTTAAATTGGGCCAAGATATTTCCAAAGATTTCACAGCCTTACTGTTTTTCTCAAAGGATTGTACCCTGCTTTTGTACAGCATGATGGTTGCTTTACATGATTTCTTACTACTCAGTTGTTATTTACCTTTATTACTCACTGATTTGGAGTACTCACTTTACTCCCTGCACCTCGTGTGCAGTTGCAGGTATTTATTCACCCGGTAGCAGGTATGGGCTATTTGGAGGCAGAGTTGTGGTAGTTTAGCGAGGTGACTGCCAGCGTTCGCAGCACCCTTTTCTTTCTATGTTATTCATTATTCCTGTTCAGTGTATTTCTAGACTTGTAAATGTAATTACATTCTTATAGATGCTCATGACTTGTGACACCCCGATTTGGGCTGTGTCGGGATGGGTTCCTTCGTTTTTATCACTGTTTCTGCATTATTGACTATATTAAGCATGTACTAGAATTGGTAATATTAATTAAATGCTTCGAAAGAGGTGTTGCGTTGTTCTGGCTGGCCTTGTCTTCACGAGAGGCGCCATCACGACCGGGTTTGGGAATTGGGTCGTGACAAGTTGGTATTAGAGCCTAGGTTACTAGGTCTCACGAGTTATGAGCAGGTTTAGTAAAGTCTCGCAGATCGGTACGGAGACGTCTGTACTTATCCTCGAGAGGCTGTAGAACCTTTAGGAAACCTTCACATTCTTGAATTCTTATCGTGCGTCCATGATTCAGCTTGAAAAGTAACTCTTGAAATTCCTTCCACGCGTTCGTAAGCGCGCATGAGCGCTCAGTATCAAATATGCCTTGATGGCTTGTGATTCCCCGATCAAGGGGCGATTTGTGATCTCTATGAGTTCGATGTTGGGCCAGCCTGGGGGGCTTGAGGCCAGATCTTTGCCTATGGCTTGAGCACTGAGGTGCTGATTGTGTGAGTAAGTGTTTTGAACTTATATGTTCGGCAGTGTCCCTATTAGGGGAAGTGATGGTTGAATAGCTATGTGATGATTATGTTAGTATTGCGGGATGTATCTATGTAACTTGGAAGTGATGAGGAAGGCCTGCGAGATGATAAATGAACTATTAAGTGTATGATTCCATTGTGATTGGATGTGTAGCTCCGAGTTATGGGCGCGTGAAGAATTTTTTCATGTTTCCAGTCGAGAGTGAAGTAAGTTTTATGTTGTGATACAAGTTCAGACTCAGGAAGACTAAGTGGCTGTGTAATGTGTATGGCGGTGGAAGGTATACAGAGATGTTATAGTGAGGCAAAACAGGTGGGTTATCTCCTGCGGAGTGTTCTGAAGTGGTGTGATCCTTATGTGTATGTTAGAAGGTCTCATGTGTAATTGAAGGGTACGTGTTGAAATTTGAAATTTCGGGTCGCTTAAGAGAGTGGGCTTAACTGTAGCGGGGATGAATGCGAGGATTGTAGAAGATTTACAGTACTAGATGATGTGTGTTTTCACAAACTTATAAATGATTTGAGTTTAATCTCACTATTATATTGTGGCATGAATAGAGTAAAAGTGTTATGAGTTATTGAGGATATTTTAATCTGTGGCTTCGAGCCAAGTGGGGGAGTCTGCTGTGAGTAGTCGATTGCACGGTTAGGTGCTATGCTGGTTCCAGTTGAGGCGTGTGGGTGAATCGGTTATGACTTGTGGGAATGGAGACCGAGGATGTTGACGAAGGTTATATTATGCTTCATAGGGTAAGGGAATCACAGGATGTCTTATGTTGTTGTTGGTAGAGGATGCTCAGTGCATAGAGCAGTAAGTTGATCGGGTGTATTAGGATGAGGATTTCATTTTTGCGGTATAGGAGTGCCAATGAGGCACGGGTGGTTCTGTTCGTTAGGTCAGGTAAGTTGTAGTTTGAATAAGAGTGAATGACTTTCGAGAATGGTTCTAATGTGTTCAAGATTCTGCAGGAAACAATCGGGTATTTTAAAGTGCATGTGTGGTTAGAAACTGTGTTTGCATTGAAAGAGGTTCAGATTTGTGGTATTTCTATGTTAATTATGGGGTTCTATGTATCAGTATCAGGAAAGTAAAGGTAACGGATTCGGATTCGCAGGAAGTTCTTCAGATTAAAATATTCGGGAGCGTGATGTTTCTGGTGATATTTGAGAGAGTATTCAGTGGCTTATGGGTCCTAGACAGTGTGGTCTTGTGCTTGGGTCTCGTGTAGTGAGCCCGGGATTGAGAGATTGTGGTACTACAGCAAGAGGGAGCATCAAGTTGAAAAAAAAAAGAATCAGAAGGAAATTTAGTTAGATGGAATGGTTTGATAGTAGACCGAATCGGTATGGTAAGGATATGATCAATTCTGGGTATGTGTTCGAGGTAATGAGCCCTTACAAGTATTTTGCAGCAATGCTCATGGGCTTTGATGGCTTGCTTAGCTTGGTCTAGTTAGGAGGATTCAGTCCTGGCAGTTTAATTTGTGCAAACGGAATTGGGAGAGTTCTTGTTGATTTCTACCGTGGCTGGAGCGGTGCATTCTTCTACGAGTATGAGAGGTATGGGATGTGTAATGATTTTTCGTCTAGATAGGATCAATGGAAGTTCTTGACTAGTTGAGTACGTATATGTCTGTGACTCGGAAGGGAGATAAAAGTTTTCCTATTGTTCTTGGATGGTGTGGTATATGCGGTATGTTGTGGAGGATCGAGTTTTGCGTGTGTGAGGTTTCAGTTCAGTTCTGAAAGGAAGTTCATAACACTCTTAGATAGCGGGTAGCCTCAGATTGATTAAGGAAATGGTGTTGTTATTTGGAAATGATTTGACGAAAGTATAGATTTCAGAAAAAGGGCAATGCGATTAAGTTGATGGCACTTCAGTAGTATTATGGCACTTTCGGGCTGGATCGACTGCTGATATTCGAGTTTGCTGGATGGCACAGAGGAATTTGAGAGTATCTAACGTGGAATGATTGGGTATTAGAGTGTGGCACATATATTCAGGCGGCGAAATTGGGATAGGATATGATGATTCATGGGCAGTATGGACGTGGAGACGGAAGTTCTCATATTCAGGCTATGTTGTGATTGTAGATCGCGTGTATCAGCATTGTTTAGCGACTATCGGGATTTGGAGGCCCGAGTGGATCTTTCTTTGCTTGGTATGTTAGATTTTGGATATGATATTGGGGTGTAGACTGGTTGTTTCCGTGTTGTGTTATTCTGGACTGTTGCGATAAGATGGCGCGGTTGGCTATGCCGGAAAATGCCATGGATTGAGTGGCGATGTTCGACAGATTATGTCCTATTGGGGAGAGTCTTATATTTCAAAGACCCAGCGGACGGCTGGGAAGGATTGCCTTTCTTATTTGGGGTCTTGTGACGAGTGTCAGTGCTGAGGCTCCTTATATTGATTCAGTCCCGATGGTGAGGGACTTCTCGGAGGTGTTTCTTGTGGTTGGGCATGTCGCCGGGCAAGGTTGTGGATTTCGGTGTTGAGTTGGTGCCTTGTATCGTATCGTATAGCACTGGCAGAGTTATAGAGGTGGAAGGAGCATATTCAGGTTTCCTTGATAAGGAGTTCGTTGGCAGGTTAATGTGGGTAAGTGTTCTATCTTGAGTCGGTTTGGTTGGCTCTGAATGGCATTGTTGAGGGAGGTATTGATTCGACCGTTGTTGAGCTTATCAGTGATCTGGGGAGATCTATGAGTTACCTTTCTGTGTTGCGGGGTGTTATGATTTGTTGGTTATAGGCACATATGGTGCAGTTCAATTGGGGTCTCTTAGTGGGATTCGAGCGGGAAGAGTAAGTGAGCAATGCTTAGTGAACGGCGTATCGGTCGTGTCCAATCGGGTTGCGTGGAATATGTTATTTGTTTCACCGTGGGTCTAATGATTTGCTTGGGTTCCAGACATCAAATTGTGCGTGGCCGTCGATTTTGAGCATAGTGACTTGAGGTGTTTCCGGTGTAACAGTGTTTGGATAGGATCGCGCATTGTAGCGAGGCTACGTGGAGATATGACCTTTCGAGGTAGATTCATGTGTTCTATTTCTATTATGTGAGACAGGGTCTTAGCTTTGTGTTGTGATGGTACTGATGAGCTTGAGGTACAGCTCTTTCGTTTGGGTCATTTTCATGATTTGAGTATGTTCACACCATTTCTTATTGGTGCGCGAATTATGCAAGTTGTGGCTTAGGCCTGTATTGATATGTCATGTCACCAGAGTGGTGTGTTGGATTTGAGGTGATCGTTGGGGTCATTAATAAATACGAACGGATTTGATTTCAGCTTGTTGGAAGGATAATATCGAGGTTCGGCTCGTAAATCTGCTGTAGTATTAGTCAAAAGGGAAGTGGCTTCATGAATGGTTGACTTGAGAAATGGTTGCGGTTTATTGCGTGTTTCATTTATCGTCGGCGATATATAGAAGTATTGGAATAAGACCTTAGTTGATAAGAGGTTTTCTACCGGTATTCGGGTATTGTGTGCAGCTGCTGTGAATAGAAGTTATCGTGAGTGTTTGAGTTATGTGGCATCATATGATTGCACCTGAGGTTGCAGGTATGGGGTATTACAGCTGGTTCGGGCTTATTCTGAATATAGATGTGAGGTTCTGATCTTGTGTATGATTTCGGAAAGTGAGATGTGGTTCTATGATTTATGGGCTAGACTGGATTGTGTGATTTTAGTTAAAATGTGTTACCGGACCTATATAAGATAGGGTGACGTAGGATCACCCCCGGGTATATGCATGGTAAGGTTATTCAGCTATTGGTTGGCTTCTAGGACAACTGTGGGTACGTTCGAGGACGAACGTGTGTTTAAGTGGGGGAGGATGTAACGACCCCACCGGTCGTTTTGAGCTTTTGCACTTTGATCGCCAGTTTTCGAGCATGACTTGCCCCATGTTATGCATTATGACTAATTAGATCGTTGGTTTTGGTTCTTAGGAAAAACTGGAATGAATTTGAAAGAACAGTTTCAGTTGAAAGCTTTGAATTTGAAAGGTTTGACCAAGAGTTGACTTATTTGTATATGAGCTCGGATCGGAGTTTTTACGATTTGGTTAGCTTCGTTAGGTGATTTGTGACTTAGGAGCGTGATCGGAATTGGTTTTGGAAGTCCGGTGTAGAATTAGGGTTGAATTGGCGAAGTTAATAATTTGGCGAATTCCGGTTGATAGGTGAGATTTTGATCCGAGGGTCGAAATGGAATTCCGAGAGTTGTTGTAGCTTCGTTATGTCATTTGTGATGTGTGTGCAAAATTTCAGGTCATTCGGACGTCGTTTGGTCAGATTTTTGATCGAAAGAGTAATTCGGAAGTTTTGGAATTCTTAGGCTTGAATCCGAGGGTGATTCGATGTTTTGATGTTGTTTTGAGCGTTCCGAAGGTTGGAACAAGTTTGAATGATGTTATGGGGTGTGTTGGCATGTTTGGTCGGGGTCCCATGAGGCTCGGATAAGTTTTGAAGGAGTTTTTGGAAGATTTTGCCGTTTTGAGCATAAGCATGTAATGATCCAAAGGTCCATTTTTAGTTCTAGAGATCGAAATTTGATTTCGACACTTCCGAAATTTTGGCAATGAATTATAGGAGTGATCTGGAAAGTTTGGTTTAATTTCATCAAGTCGCGATTGGGTTTTTGACGCGAATCATGAGTTAATTGTTTAACGAGAGAAATGGGTATCACACTGAGCAAATGAGCTCCGAATTGAGTTTCGATTGAAGGGCTATGTTCGTATTATTATTTGTGACTCATAGGAACAAGAATCATCGAATTTCGAGTTTGTATGATGCAGTTAGAGCCTTTTTAGTAAAATTAAAGATTGCTGGTGCATCAGATCTGGTGTGCACCTTTTAGCGACCAGATTTGGCACTTTTAGCGACCAGATTTGGCTTTTAGCGACCAGATTCGGGTGTATTAGTGTTGTTCTGTTTTTTTTGCTCATTTTGACGTTTTTTTTGTGAAAGAACACGGCTTGGGGCGATTTTTGAGCAAGAAATCATGAGCAATCTTGAGGTAAGTCACTTGTGATCATTTCTACTCCATAATATTGAATTATCATCGAATAATCCGACTAGATTACATGTTTTTGAGGTGTAAATTGGGGATTTGGACCTAGGGATTTGAAAATAAGATTTAAAGATTTGGAGGCCGAATTGTTATCGGAATTTAGTAAATTTTTGGTATGGTTGGACTCGTGGTTGAATGGGATTGTCGGATTTTGTGAGTTTCGTCGAAATTCCGAAGCGTGGGCCCGGGGGCCGGGTTTTGAGCCAATTTCGGGATTTTGATGTTACTTGGAATATTTTCGAGTGGGCTTTGCTCCCTTAGAATATTTAATGATTAATGTACTGGATTGTGCTAGATTTTGGAGCATTTCCAGAGGTCGATTCCGTGCGGCCGGAGGCAATCGCGGGCTAGAGTTTGGAACCGGTTCGAAGTTGAGTAATGATGTAATGATATCCTGAGGGTTTGAAACCCAGATTGCACATCGTAGTACTATAATTGAGGTAACTTGCACGCCCGGTTAGTGGGCGTGGGGTAGAGCACCGTTAGGGATTGTGACTTGGTCCTCCCGATTGATGAATTTACTGCGTATTTGACTGAAAAGTTTTTACTTGCTAATATCGTGATTTGGGCCTGATTGGCTATCATTTGGGCTTGTGCCAACTATTTGAATCCTTCGGGGATATTATCGGTGTTCCCTCACTGTTTTGACTTATTCTTGAACTCCAGTCATATTGTTTCTCCACTATTTTACAACTCAACTACTTTTACTCCTATTTAAAAGAGTCTTAAATGAATATTTTAAATGATAATTTTGGCTGAGAACTACTGTTTTAACTAAATGTCGAGGGGCTTGTGAATGATATTCTGACTGAGTGACACCTGAGTGATTGATAGGTCCGAGGGCCTGATGTGAGGGTTTTATATTATGGATCGGGCTAGCACTCGCAGCGATACTTATATGGATCCCGCCTTGCACGCCGCAGCAGTGTATTATATGGATGGGCTGCACACCGCAGCGATTACTATATGAATACTGTTCTGAAAGTGATCTGAGGAGAGAGAGGCCCGAGGGGCTTTGAGAGTGTTTCTAGAGTGAGCCCCAAGGGCTGGTACTGGTTTTGAATACTTGCCCGAGGGGCGAACATATATGTGCGCATCTTGCATATTTATTTGCCTTTTTACGTGTTATACTGTGGTTATTGGTGCCCGAGGGGCGGATTTTTCTGTGCTTATCAGCACTAAACTGTTTGAAATCAATTTTCGTAAACTGTTTTAAAAGATTCATTTCAAAAAGAGCTTTAAATGAGGCCAAGATATTTCAAATATTTCACAAGCCTTAACTGTTTTCTCTCAAAGGTTGTACCCTGCTTCTGTACAGCATATGGTTTGCTTTAACGTGATTTCTTACTGCTCAAGTTGTTATATTTTACCTTTATTACTCACTGATTTGGAAGTACTCCACTTTACTCCTGCACCTCGTGTGCGGTTGCAGGTATTATTCACTCCGGTAGCGGGTATTGGCTGTTTGGAGCAGAGCTGTGGTAGTTTTTAGCGAGGTTGACTGCCAGCCGTTCGCGCCCTTTTGTTTCTATGTTATTCATTATTCCTGTTGTGTATTCTAGACTTGTAAATGTAATTACATTCTTATAGATGCTCATCGACTTGTGACACCCCGGTTTGGGCTTGTGTCGGGATGGGTTCCTTCGTTTTTATCGCTGTTTCCGCATTTTGACTATATTACAGCATATGCTTAGAATTGTAATATTAATTAAATGCTTCGAAAGGGTGTTGCGTTGTTCTGGCTGGGTATGGGATTGGGTCGTGACCAAATGTTGGTTCCCTTGCCGGGAACGTGTTTATTCTTGTTTTGTTGACTCCCTTGCAAGGATATTTGTTGTTTCTTTATTATTCCGCTTATCGGGATTCCTATTTGTGATTGGTGTTGATTTGTATATTGGGAATCGGGTTTGCACACCGCAACGATATTTACTCCCACCTTTCCAAATTAAATGAGGTATTTCCAACTCGGCACAGAAGTTTTAGTAAAAAAAGAAAGACTTTAAAATGTGTAGTCTTAAAAGCGTAGGGGTAATGTTTTTGTGGGGCCATTGACTTTTGGTGTGGTTATAAAAAAAGCTTCTCATTAGGGTAAAAATGGGAGTAAATGAGAAGTTAAATTGAATTATTTCCAAATTTAGAAATGTGTCATTTATTTTGGAACAGACTAAATAAGGAAACTATCTCATTTAATATAAAATGGAGGGAGTATATGATTTGGATCGGGTTGCACGCCGCAACATCACTATATGATTTGGATCGGGTTGCATGCCGCAACAGTTATATTGATTGGGAATCGGGTTGCACACCGCAACAAGAAAGAATAAAAGTGAATATTTGATTCTTATGATGAGAACGAGAGTAAAAGCACGAAGGATGATGCCATGCACTTTCTGCTGCTGTGTTTATTTGTTGTTATCAATTCAAAATGTTTAAAACTGGCTTAATTCTTTATTGTTGTGATCCTTTGTGTTAGAACCCACAATGTTTTCAACACCTCACGCAGTATTTATACATATATATATATATATATATAATATATATATATATATATATATATATATTATATAATATATATATATATTATATATTATATTAAAAATATTATATATATATATATATATACTTCAAACTTCAATAATTGTTACATCCTTAATTCAATTAATTTCTCAATTATATCCCCTTAAACCGTCTGAGATTGTATTTTTCTTTAAAAAAAATTTCTACTAAGTTTTAAGTTATTAACTCTCATGCTAAAGGTAATTATCCATTCAATGTTGTATTTTAAATTAAAAGGGGTACTTTCTTTACTTAAAGGATTTCCAAAGAAAAAAACTTTATCTTTTCTCGCTGGCTTTCCTAATTAGCTTAGAAATTGTAATTTTACTTATATTAGGTAAATGGGACTTCTTGGACATATTGAGTGCATTGTACGGACGTTATGTATTGTATAGCATGTGGATTTTGTTGTTAAAAGTGAAATGGAAAAAATATAGGGGCACAAGGTGCCATGTGTGCTGAAGGTTCGGAAGTTGAGATTATGATATGAGAAACCTAGGGTTGAGATGGTCAGGATTGTGTACTCGACATGATGTGATTGATTTAGTTGGCATTGCCTTCTTTATTTGGATACATTCTTACTTGTCTCTGTTCTTGTTATGTCAGTGTTGATTTACTTGGTTATCTGATTTACTTGGTTATCGTTCGTTACTACCCGTGTTCTCCCTTTATTGTTCCTACTGTTTGTATTTTGATTTCTCTACGTTGTGGGTATTACCTCGTGATCTTTATCTCGATATTTTATTGTCATATCCTGTTCATTTCATTTGACCAGTAGGTGTCGACGACCCCTTTTTCTCTAAAGCGAGATCAGGTTTACGACATTCGGGAAGACAACTCTATTTCCGTTTGGGAATTGGGATTTTTTTTGAAGAGTCGCCACCTAATGATTAAGTGCATTAGGACACTAAGGGTTTTGAATTTGAAAACTAGAGTTCGGGTAAGGGCTAGAAATTATCTCGAGGGGAAGGTGTTAGGCACCCCTCAAGATCCACTAGTGTGGTTCCCGGCCATGCTACAATTGTGACTTTAAATGCAAACAACAAGTAGACAAGCAAGAATTACAAACACAAAGAGGGATTTTCACATAATGGTTGCAAGGGATTAAGGAAATTAAAGAAACTGAATTTTGATAGAGGAAGCAATTTTAAAAGCTTGAATAAAAGAGTAAAAGAGAAATTTTTACATAGTTGTTGCAAGTTAAAAGCAGTTTAAAAACTGAAGTTTGGCAAAAATAAAATGGACAAATAAGGGAAGGGTCCTAGGTTTATACATAATATGGATCACTCTACACAACACCCGGTAACCGTTTATACACGTGGTGTTATCGCGTGGTCATCATATCCATATCTACCCTTTCCCACCCCATTAAGGTATTAAGCGCGAAATGGTATCATTACTTATAGCATGCTATTACCCGTCCCAATCCTATCAATCCCGGAGGCATTTGGGACTTCTAATCCTATCAAGGGAAGGAATTTTTGGGCTTTTTCAAGAGTTTAGAAAGGTAAAAATTCTAATGCGTCAAACAAAACATATAGGACAGTTATGGGGTACACATAACAATTAAAGGCTCACATAAGCCTCCTCAGAATCACGAAAATGTAGTTTAGCATGCCTTACATATACTAATTAGGTCTGAATTAAACTTAAACGTTAAGCGGACTGGTTCAACCCATATTTTTAGACAAGAAATCCGCATTAGGTCCGCCTGGCTGCAATTATTGAAGACTGATGCAGTTACAGCTTTTACCCTAAGGCTTGCCTAGGTGAAACTTATAGACATGATATCTACTGGTTTCAGAAAAGAAGTAAACAGGTTACAGAAGAGTTGCCAGTTTTAACAGAATAATACAAGTTCTGCAATTAATAACATGTTGTTACTGACAGATTACCTTAAAACGAGTGAGGTAATTCAGAATTGATTGACAGTTCCTATAGGCATGTTTTCTAGCGTTGTTAATTTTAAACACTTTTATACACATGGAAGAAAATGCAGAAAACCTACAACATGATATCTAGGTGTTGCATTTTTATTACGAACGTGACATCTGATTGCATTTGGTTATTAAGACCTATAAACATGTTTGCCTAATGAGGAATGGATATGCAACAATCAGAAAGGACCTATAGGCATATTTTCTACATGCAGAAATCTTATAGACATGGTATCTATATGAGAACATGCTGAAAATAGAAATCCTATAGACAGGTTATCTATATGAGAACATGCTGAAAAATAGAAATCCTATAGACAGGTTTTCTACGTGAGAACATGCTGAAAAATAGAAATCCTATAGACAGGTTTTCTACCCGCTTTTGCATACATGGTTACCCTCCCCTTTCTTCACTAAACCCCATAAGTTATTATAAATTATTACAAACCAAATGAATCAGGCAGAAAAATAAAATTACATCAAAAATTTAAGCTCCATCCAAGGAACCTAATTCAGACTCGATATCTAACAATATGATATGAACCAACTTCCGGGGTCGATTTTCGAAGACTTTCTCTTATTTGGGATGTGTCAAAGTTCCAACGAACTTCAAGAGTTCTAGGCAGTGCTTACACCCCAAATGTTACTGCAGAACAGATTAAGGTGCAGTGTGGAAGTGCCAGCCCTCAAGTGTCCAAGTTCGGAAGGAACTCAAGGTTCCCAAAGCAAGGCTCAAAGAGGGGGGCAGGACTTAAGGACTAGGAGTAAGTGTAAGTGCAATGAGAGGGAATAAGGGGGGAGCCAGGGCAGGTTGGTGGTTATGCCTAGCAACTGGGCTGCTGGCACACCCCTGACCAGCTTGTCAGCTCAAAAAATTAGAGAGTTAGGACCTTTTGAAGGTCAGGTTCAGCCATGGACAGCAATTCATATGCTGCCAAGCTATACCTAAACTCTATACACATAAGGGAATAGGGGAATAGGAGATTGAAAGAGGCTAGGATCCAAAGGACCCAGTCTTAATCCATGACAACAACTTTGCATGTTGCCATGTCTTAAAATACAGGCCAAACACATAAAGGGAATGGGGATAGGGATTCATTGCAAGAACAGATAGCAAGACATAAGTATTTATTTTTCTTAAAGATGAACTCTATAAAGCAGTAAAAAGGAAGCTTGTAAGTAAACACATTGTATTTGATGCTTGAATCAAAAGTAAGCCATACCAGTTCAGAAGAACAAGTAGGGAGAAGCAATAGATTTGGGGAAGCCAAATTACAATCAGGAAGCAAGAGTGTGAGTTTTAGAAGAGAGTTGATGATTTTAAAAATCGTCTGTATGTTAATGAAAGAGAAAGGTATTTATAATTGAAAACAGGTGTAGCAAATAAGGCAAGGATCATAGTTTAGTAATAATTAAGGAACTATATACCAATTAAAATCAATCAGCCGATAGACTCCCTTTAATTAAGGAGTCCAAATTCAAACGGTAATGGGCAGAAGTTATTTAAGGAAGGGAAATCAAGTAAATATCTCGTGCAAGGTAGGCAAATAAGGGTAAATACATAGAAGACATTTAAGGTAAAAGTCTAGTGGTACTTGGTTTGTAAAACAAGGAAAAGGAATCAGTAAAATAACCAGTAAAGAATCCCATTGAAAGCTTTGCTCGAGTCAGAAAAGAGGTAAAGGAAAGTTTTAATTTAGGAAAAATCAGTAACAATCAAATAAGCAACATTAAAGGGATTCAAAATCAATTAACAGTTGGCAAAACATTTGAAAGAGAAGTTCTCGTATAAAACACATAGGCATGNACGGACTACGAGTTTTTTTAGTAGATACGCTCATGACCACGTGACACCCCAATGTCGGCGTTTCTTTCCGCACTTTGTATTCAGATTTTCTTTATGAAGTTTTAGTATTAAATAGCTTGAAGTTATCCGTTAAATTGAAATATCGGGTCGTTTTTGGTAAAGAGTCGGCTTGCCTAGTTCCACGATAGGCGCCATCACGACATGATAGCTTGGGTCGTGACACTTGCCTAAGGCCATAGAGAGATTTCTTGAGCTTACATGCCAGAGGAGTTGAAGAAGAAGCAGAGGAGACATCAAGATCGGATGGAATTTTCATATAGACCTCCTCATGGAGATAACCATGGAGGAAGGCATTATTAACATCCAACTGGTACACAGTCCTATCTCTCTTGATGGCCAGAGTTAAGAGGCATTTGATGGTGGTGAGCTTGATAACAAGGGAGAAGGTTTCAGTGAAATCTATGTCTTCCCTCTAAGTATCACCTTAATAACCAACCTTGCCTTGTATCTTTCAATAGACCCATCTGCCCTCTACTTAATCTTATAAACCCATTTGTAAGGAATGGTCTTCTTTTTTGAGAGAAGATGGACAATGTCCCAAGTCTGATTATCCTCAAGAGCATGAAATTCTTTGAACATGGCCTCTTCCCATGAAAGATGAGTTGCAGCCTGCTGGTAGAGCTGAGGTTCGTGCATGTGAGCTTCACTAGAGGAAATCATAGATTTTGTAGAATTAGGGGAGGAGATGACAGCTGAGCGGATATAATCCTTAAGGTGAAAAGGTTGAATGACAATTCTAGTGGATTTTCTTAAGAGATGAGGATCAGAAGTAGTTGAGGTGGAAGTGGGAGAAGTAAAAACAGAAACAGGGGAACCAATAGGAGGTGAAGATGAAGGGAGAAGATGAGAAGTGGGGAAGGACTCAGAATAACTAGTAGAGGGAGTAGCCATATGAGGAGGAGCTGGNGGAAGAAGAAGAAGAAGAAGAAGAAGAAGAAGAAGAAGAAGAAGAAGAAGAAGAAGAAGAAGGAGAAGAATTAGAAGAAGAAGAAGAAGAAGAAGAAGAATTAGAAGAAGAAGAAGAAGAAGAAGGAAAACTATGTTCATGGAATACCACATCTCTAGAATGGAAAACAAAAGAGTTAGACAAATTGAGCAATTTGTAATCTTTCTTCACACATGGATATCCTAAGAATATACATGCAATAGCTCTAGATTGGAACGTATCCCTGCCTACCTTAGGGGAAGTAGCAAAGCAGAGACAACCAAATGATCTTAAATGATCATAGGACGGTGGATGACCATGAAGCTTTTCAAAAGGGGAAAGTTTAAGAAGAAGTGGCGAAGGCATTCTATTGATAAGGTATGTAGCAGTAGGACACATTCCCTCCAAAATTTCAGTGGTAGTTCAGATTGAAACAGTAGAGATCTTGAGACTTCTAAAAGATGTTTGTGTTTTCTCTCCACAATACCATTTTGTTGTGGAGTATAGGGTATGGAATTTTGATTTAAGATTCCCTGGGAAGCATAAAAACTGATGGCTTCAGAACTACTTCCAAGCTCAAAAGCATTATCTGATCTAAAAGTGTGTATTGAGGAATTGAAGTGAACTTTCACCATGGAAGTGAAAGCTATAAGAATGGACAAAGCATTACTCTTGGAGAAAGAAGATGGGTCCAAGTGACTCTAGTAAAATCATCAACCAAAGTGAGAAATACCTAAAGCCATTATAAGTTTTAGTGTTGTGAGGGCCCCAAATGTCAATGTGAACTAGTTGAAAAGGTGTGGTAGAATGAATAGTACTATCATGAAAATGGAGTCTTTATTGTCTAGCCATTGGACAAATTGAGCATTAAAAGGTTGTTTAGTGAATACCTTGTTAGACATAAAGGAAATAGATTGCATCTTATGAAAAGGCGCGTGACCTAATCTCCGATGCCAAAGTAGATCCATCTTATTAACAAGTGAAGTTTGATTACAACTAGGTGGAACATTTACATGTAAAGGTGCAAGAACATTTCATGTAAAGGTGCAGGAACAGATTTATTACATGGAATTGAACCTACATAAAAAAAACAGACTCATTGCAAGTGGCATCAACAAAAGATGATAGAGAAGAAGTTGTGCTGGTAAACAGATCTCCATCTGGATGAAGATAATAGAGCCTGCCAGCAGCCTTACCAATTATCAATGGCCTCTTCAGAGAAGGGCCTTGTAGAGAACAATGGAATTTGATAAGAACTGCAATACAATTCAGCTGAATAATAAGTTTATAAATAGAAATTAAATTAAAATGGAAAGATGGTACTCGAAGGACATTAAGTAAAGTTATAACATGTCTTAGATGTAAGGATCCAGTTGATATAACCTTAACTTTGTATCCATTAGGTAAGGTGACAAGAAATGGTTTGGTTAGAGGCACAACATTGTGAAGCAAATGTTTGTGTAGAGTCATGTGGTTAGTGGACCCTGAATCCAAGATCCAAGGGTTTGGATTTGACTGTGAAGAAGCACACACATGAAAATCTACAGAGTCTACAGCATAGGCAGTGAACAAACCTGCAAAGTGAGCAAATGCAGAATCCTCATCTGGGAGAATAGGTAGAGCAGAACCAGGAGAGACCTCAACTTGTTGAAATAGAGTCAGAAGATGCTGATATTGCTCCTTTGTAAATCCATGAACTGGAGCAGAAATTCCAGGAGGCTGACTGGACCCAGAAGATGGTTGAGGATAGGAAATGTCACCTTGGACATAAGAAGCAGACTTTTTACTGTTGGTAAATTTGAAATCAGGGGAAAACCATGAAGTTTGTAGCATTTTTCCACTATGTGTCCAGGTTTCTTACAGTATTTACAAAATACAGTGGACACGTTCTTCTTGGGTTCAAAGTTCACCTTCTGAGTGAAGTTTCTATTGTTATTGTACTGAGTAAGGGTGACAGAGAAAGAAGCAGAATCTCCAGAGAAAATTGAAACATTGGAAAGGGACTCCTTTAGACTCTCATCCTGTTGAAGGAGAGAGTAAGTCTTGCATAGGAGGAAGAGGGTTCATCATCATGATGAAACTCTTAACAATAGAGTAGGATTCATTCAACCCATTCAAGAATTGGAACAATTGCTGGTCCTCTATAAACTTTAGAAGTGCTCCACAAGAGCACACTAGACCAACATAAGAGGAGTTCAATTCATCCCATAAGCTCATAAGCTTAGTGAAGTAGGTAGCAATATCTGATGAACCCTGAGTGGTTGTACTAATTTCCCTTTGGATTTGAAGGTACTTTGACCCATTTGGCAGACCAAATCTTTCATTAATGTCTTTCCAAACTTCTCATGCAGTCTTAAGACACATGACACTGGTGGCAATTTCTCTGGACACAGAATTAGTTATCCATGCTTTCACCATGTCATTGTACCTTTCCCAGAGAAAAAAGGGGAATCTGGTGGTGGTTGAGGAACCCTACCATCTAAGAGTCCTAACTTGTTCTTTGCAGACAAGGAGGTAAGCATACTGTTTCTCCATAGAACAAAACCACAGCCATTAAAAGGCACAGACACCAGCTAACTACCAGGACTTTCAGACGGATGCACATACAAAGGATGGGATGGATCTATCATGAAGGGAGTAAATCCCTCAGAGGTCGTACTACTAGGTGATCCTACGTTTTCCATAATACAACCCATACAATGAAGTTCAAGTCCGGTAAATTGAGAGAAAATAATTAACAACTGAATTAGCACAATTTCTACACAAGTACACTACATGCAACATCAGATTTATATGATTTTGAAGTCGAACAGGAAGGATATTACCAGCCTATTTCTCAAACTCGAAGAAGAAAAGTCTTCTCTAAATATGAAACCATAGAAAACCGAATCTGCAGAAATTGCTAAGGAAAAACTCGGAAAACCAAACCTCCTAGCAGGACCAGACAATTGAAGAAGAAAGACGAAGAAAGCCCCAAATTTTGATGGCAAAATCGTCGAATAGCAGTTGTCGCCGATCAACCAGATAAGGAAACGAAACCGTTCAAAGCTCTGGGCGAGGGTAACATCGGAATGAAGCTCATGATGAGAGGAATCATAATTCCTGCTCTGATACCATGTTAGGTTGAAGATTAACCAGTTATAGTGGAAAGAGAAGAAGAAAACCCTAGTTAGGGTGATGAGAGAGAGAGAGAAGAGAAATGAGTCGGTCCGAAATGAAGACCGGACCTGTGTATTTATAATATATATATATATATATATATATATATATATATATATATATAACACTAAAATGTGCAAAGAATAGAAAGAAAACCAAAAATACAATTGGGTCGGGTATCCTTTATTGTTACTGGGTTGGGCCCTTTCTTTTAACTGAAGTGGCTGAGTCCAAATCTGGGTTAACAAATCATGAAATATTTGGGTATATATTTAATAATAGGGTGTAAGGACAATAGGTTGCATATAAAGATCACTCAATTATAAATGAAAAGTCTTGTAAATGAATACAGTGATTGACGAATAAGACATCTCAAAAGTCAACGACTATATGAGCAATGGTGATGCTTCTTTCACATTACAACTATGTAAAGGAGGAAGAAGAAGAGAATTCTTAGGGTGTGTTCGGTACGAAGGCCGAAAAATGTTTTCCTATTTTCCCATATTTGGTTGGCTCAAATGTTTTGGAAAACATTTTCCCCATCAACTCATTTTCCTCCAATTGCAGAAAAATGATTTTCCTATCAAGAGAAGGGAAAACATTTTCAAAATACTTTTTCAACCTTCCCCACCCTATTCTCCATCCCTACCAACCCACATTTACACCCTCCACCTACCAACCCTACCCCCGCCCACCCTACCCAACCCCCACCCCCGCCCTCACCCCACCAACCCCTAACCCCCACCCTAAATAAAAATATTATTAGTAGTACTTTCTTTTTTATGTTATAGATAGATTTTTTTTTTCATTTCAACAAATGAGTATTTTCTTTTCATGATATAAAAAGTATTTTCTTTTTTTATTTTAACAAAAGAATTACTTCTTTTCATGATATAGAAAAAGTATTTTCTTTCATTTAAACAAAATGATGAAGTAAAAAATATTTTCTTTTATTTCAACTAAAAGAGTATTTTTATTTTCATGAGTTAGAAAAAGTATTTTCTTTCATTCAACAAAATGACTAATCTCCTTTCATGTTATATAAAAGATACTTTCTTTTTCAACAAAATAAGGTATTTTCTTTTTAGTTATTAAGCTCAAATTTTAACTTTGTTCTTGTGTGAAAAAGTGAAGTAGCACATTAATTCCCTTGGGTTTGTGTGAATTTTGAAAAGAGTAATTAAATTTTTGAAGAAAATAGAGTCCAGGGTAGGTGTGGATGTAGAGGGGAGGAGTACAGGAAACATGTAAATTTTGGGGAAGATGAGTTGAGGAGAGTAGCATAAAAAATTATTTCTCTAAAAATATTTTATATTTTCTAACCAAACACTAGAAAATATTTTCCGGAAAAAGTTTTCCACTCACCAAACCAAACAAGGGAAAATAAGTGACCAAACCTCTCATTTCTAGGAAAACATTTTCCATGAAAACCTTTTCCTTCGTACCAAACACACCCTTAGCATAAAAAAGATAATGAGGGTAAATTTTGATAAAGTTAATCACGTCCGGTATGTCAACTTGTTCTATTTCAATCCTTGTCAATGGCCATGCAGTATTGAGAAAATAATATTCCTACTTATAAACTCACCATGTGAACTACCATTCATTATTAGCAGCAAGAAAAAATATAGTAAAAATAAATTTCATTAAAATGCAAATGGACCAATCAATTAGTAGAATTTGTTACAACCCATAATCAGGCAAACCTGAAAAAAAAAGAACATTGCCTAGGGAGGATGCAACTAATTAGTGGGAAAAAGAATTACAATCAGGAAGACATGTCTCATTACTAGTGCACACACGAATATTATAAGAAATCGAACACTCACATTTAGAGAGAAGAAACCTAACTATACTCACCAAAAATAAAATAACTCTAAGTGACACTCTCATCAGTAAGTATATGTCTAAAGCAAAGCATCATCATCAGGTCCAGCAAGAATTACCTGCAATTTCAAAAACTTCAGCTTTAGCATCTCTAGCGCTTGAGGGGGGGGAGAGAGGAGCAGTTGCAGATTCAGGATCGCGTAAATCAGGATCGCAGAAAATTCATGGACTTTGGGATAGAAGCGTAGTTGATTTTTATAACTAACAAGGAAAATTTGCAGCTCAAGTTGAAGAAACAAACAGAAGCTACTTACATTGCAGTCAATGGCATATTTTCGAGCTACCATAAGGGCGCCATTTCTTTCTTTCTCTGATTCAAATACTAACACAAAGGAATGTCCTTTCCTTGGTTGCCAAAACAATGACTTTGCTGCAGAATTTCCTCCTCCTCTAAATCCACATAGCTGAAATCAAAAGGATTTTTTGGGATATTAAGACATGATTGTCACTTACTATTGGGAGTTAACAATGAGAGAAATTGTCACCAGCCATGAAGACAAGTAAAGAAAAGAAAATCACACTGCTGCGACATCAAAGTCGAGATCTAATGGTAAAGGGACATAATTGAAAGAATGTATGAAGCTCATATAATAATTCAACTGGCAACCGGCTACTGGAGCATGAACGAACTACTTTCTAATTACATTTTCACCTAGTACCTGCATAGACCCAGAGTATGAATCTCTAGCTTTTGTAATCCATCCTTTGCCCAATTTCAGCTTCGTTTTCCCGACATGAAAGCAGTGTGCAGAACGTGATGAATAGTTCCGTCCATTCATCTGTGCAATTACCACCTGAAAAAAATTGATAATGTGATTAGCATAAAATAGCTAACTTACAGACAAGTCCATTAATATTATTTAATCTCTAATGTAAATGCTTGATATTTATGGAGTGTGCATATAATATAGTGGAACGTAGAGGTGAAACTGTGTGACGTATTCCCAATGCAAAAACTTTCAGGATGGTATAGATCCCAAAGCAAATGTAGGTATGAACCTAGAATGCTCAAAGAAGTGGACGAGTAGAAGCCACTGAGGTGATTGCAAAAAGAATCCCATGATATTGCAAAAGTTGAATCATGATTGAACAGAAGTTTGATATGTAATAGGCTCTAGTGTCACATGATTTTCAAGATGAGAAAAACAGGGAAGATTATGGAGTTAGACAGAAAGAAAGAGGGTAAAATGTCTCAAACTATGGGAAATGAATCATGAGATATTTCTTTGCCCGTGGACAGAGCAACGGATTCAGGGGCTCCTCAAGGTTTTGGTATCTTCAACAATGCTATAAAATATAGTTATCTACGTTTTACTCCTCGGTTATAAGTTTTTTTATACATATTGATGTTGGTCATGAATATCAAGTCACCTTATTGTTTTATACTTCTCCCATAAAAAAGATCTAAAAATTAGACAGTCACTGCTTTTTAGAAGATTGAGGTGTTGCAGCAATGTCAGTTTCCTATCTAGTCCTACTTTGGTATTTTCACAAATTTAACCCAAGTTAAATGTACTACAGTTTCTTTAGTATCTTAAGCAACTAGGTATTAGCTGAAGAATTATATGAGAAAACTTACACTGAATTCAACGTTTGACTTCCGCAAAAGTGTCTCGACATAGCTCCCCAATCCAGAAGCTGTAAGAATTGAGTTAATAGAACTCCTCATTTTCTTCATCAACATTAATAATAAATAAATAAAAAGAGTAGCCCGGTGCACTAGAACCAGAAAATATGGGAAATTTTTTTATGACAGAGCTACCTTTAGAATGAACATTAAGATGAAACTCATAAATGGGGATAAACATGGTCCAACACCAACCTGGATCTATAGGAGCAGTAGTTGTCAATGAGACTTTTTGGCCATTTGAAACTATATCAGCTTCTAAAAGTCTCCCGACATCAATGGGTTCAGGAGCATAAACAAATTTGTCCGCACCTGGTACAGTGAACCAGTAATTATTCAACAGCAAAATTGATGCAATGAAGTAAGGATGTTAAGCTTTCACAAGCTAGTTAGATATTTCAAAATTGGTGGAGCTAAAACAATGGCTAAAACTAAATTAAGATATATCTCTGGTACAATCAAATTTATCATACAGCTCCGTCATGGTATGTTCGAACTTCAGAAGGTTCTTAAAGATTTTAGAGGATGCTTACAAAGTACCAGTACACATGTTGTACTCTAGACATAATATAGAGCCCTTGTAACATATACTAACATTGTATATGTTGAGATGTGAATGAATTTCGAGATATTGCTGGATGTATTTGCTTCCATTTTGAAGATATACAATTTCAAAGGACTCATATTGTGACTCAAGAACTTGGAACCTTTAGCCATTTTGAATGAAGACTTAAAATGCAGAACGGAAATCAGAGTTAATACCTACAATAGGTTCCCTTCTACTGCATTCAGATGATAAGCGATACCACTGAATTGAACATTTTGAAATATCTATGGCTTCATCTGAACATGACTGGATTCTTAAAATACAGCCTAACGTTTCAGAACCAGTGAACTCATAAAATTCAGATTTGTTTTGCCCAGCTCGTCTGCTCATTGCTAGCTGCAAACAATGAGGAATCATCAGTTTTCCAAACAGAAAAGGAGCAGAAAGGTAAGGATATAAATGAACAGGCTCAAATGTTTGTACTCTAGTTCATTTGTATGCACATTACATTTAGTGGCTAGCAATCTAGTTGAATAAAATGGGTCTGAATAAACCGGAATACATACAGAGGACTCATATTAGTGGATTTATATTACCGTTTCTAAATAGTTAGGTCGAGGTGTAGTTGATTGTTGTTTGATATATATTTGAAAGTGATGAGAGACTGAATGTAATAAAGGAAACATCCAGCAGTTAGTATTAAGTGTACTTTCTGGCTTATAGCTTGGTTTAGTGGAATAAACACATCAGGAAATATAAGTCATGGGAGTTGTGTCCCACATTGGTGGGTAATATAGTCTTGGACAATCCTCACCTCATGAGTTAGCTTTTGGGGTTGAGTTAGGTCAAGGTCCATTTCAACATGGTATCAGAGCTAGCAAAGGTCCTAGGTTCGAGTCTCACCGCCACCCAATATCAAAAAGAATTTCCACGAGCCACCGCACGTGAGGGGGCGTGTTGAAGACATAATTAAGTAAACAAAAGTGTGTTCTCTCTAATCGCTTAAGCTTTTAGATGAAATGGTAAAACACTTCAACACGCTGGAAGTGGCAGGATAATGACAATTGAGGCTTTGTAAGACAAGCAAACACAACTGATCTATTCAGTGTTATGCTCAAATTCTGAAAGAGAATATCATTCGAGATAAGTTTTATAATTCTAACTTCCGTATACTCCCAAAAAAAAATGTATGATACTCTTCCAAGTTCACTGAATCATTAGATCCTACACACGAAGGATACCTCTTTCTGAAGCTTAATTGAAACAGTAGACTTCTCCCTAATCTGGATTCTCAAAGCCCTCAGTTCATGTTCCATGTCCATCACCTAAATAATACAAAAAATGTTGTTTTCAAGTCAATAAAAAAATAAGATAGAAAAGCTGAAAGTTGTATGAACGAGACCAATGAAAAAACTACAGATGGATCACAAATGGAAAAAGGAACAAATAATTTGCCCCTGCAGTCATAAGAATACTTTTTCTATAACTCAAGCACCATATAACAACAAATTAGGTTAAGGTAAAAATTACAAAGCATACCTTACTAGGCTGATGCAACAGTTTTATTCTTCTAGCTTCTTGAACCTCTTCCAGCAGTCCCTCTACTTCCTGGCAAGGACAAGTGTTAGTTCCATTGGGGAAAGAAAAACTTTTTGCCTTAATGAAAGTCAAATTCTTTTGTCTGTAATTACCATAATCAACTTTTGCCAAGAAAAAAAGAAGCCATAATTTGGATATCTAAAGTAGAAAAGCAAATTCAAATGCTTTTGTAGTTCTCTACACATTGTGCAAGGCAAATGTGGACCATTAGCAAGAACAGGTGACGTTGCTGACCTTCAACCCACATGGACGTCAAAAAGGGCATCAATGATTGAGAATTTAGTACACTTTCTTCAATTGGTTAAAACTCACTCTCTCTCTCTCTCTCTCATTGAAGGATACAACCTATATTTATCGCGTTTATAGACACTATTCTTTTCAGTTCTATTAGTGTGCTCAAGACCGTAAACTGTTTAGATAATAAGCATACAAGGAGTTATTTTTGACAAGTTTCGGGATATTATATAGAAAAAGTCCGGTCAAATATAAGCCTTTGAAGTGACAATCCAAAAAACAATTTAAGCCTTTGAAGTATTATATTTTTTGATAAGATAAAAAGAAATAATAACAACAATTCTAAGGCCTGTGTGTCATTCTTAGCATTAGTATTAGTATTATACTTGTATTTTCTTATTCCTCTATCTTTGTTATTACACGTTCTGCCATTTGCTTCAGTTGCCTTATTACCTTGTTGTTGCTATTATTTATCGCTTCCTTTTCACTATTACTTAAGCCGAGGGTCTACTAGAAATAGCCTCTCTATCTTCATAAGGTAGAGGTAAGGTCAGTGTACACATTACCCTCCCCAGACCACACTTGTGGGATTACATTGGATTTGTTGTTGTTCTTGTTCTTTCTAAGGCATATCATCAAAATTTTGGAGCAGATCAAGAACTAAGACAAACTCTTTTTCCCTTAATGAGTTTGTTATATTAAATGTAACCCTAAATAAATGAAGTGAAAGCAGAAGAATGAGTTGGACACTAGGACTACTGAGCTAAAGACTGATATCAGTTCACTTGCTAGAGACTGATAGAAAATGGGGAGACAAGAATGGGTTCCTCGGGCTTGCTTTGGACTAGAATTCATGCACCTATGAGTATTAGAGTTCTATTTATCCAAAGGCTTCTCTTAGAAAAAGGCGTCATATCATCCTTTCTACATGACTCGTTATCATATTTCATCACTGAGTACCTGTTCCAGGAACTGAAGAGCTCAAAAAGTAGAAACTAAAACAAGAAAAAAACCACAGAAATCTGTAAGAAATGCACCATAGTGCACCAAATTCAGTTTAATTATGTTTTACACCAGAGATGACTTGCTTAAGATTTGTTGATATAGTGCTTATCATCTCTATAAGATAACTGTCTGCTCTCAAGCCAGATATACTGAATATACACATGACTTTCTAGACCAAGATGCAAATGAAGCAATTGCTAATATATGGTAACTCTGTTTAACTTTGGATGAAGAGCTTAGTACTTTTAGTACTGCACAATAGGAAACTTCCAGATAGTCTGTGCCTCTGCGGCAACAATGCTAATCCTTGTAATAGAAAATATTTTATGAGGTAAATTCTAGAAGACAAACTTACTTCAAAGAGTCAATATAAGAGCAAGAATATGGAAAATAAAAGGATATATCAAATAGAAGAGAAGAATGGATCAATGTTTGGTAAGTACCTGCTTTGCTGAAGTTGGGGAATTCCTTTCTTCTTCGTCAAGAGCCTCTCCAATTCTTTGCACGACTGATCTGGCACTCTCAATTTCAGCACAAGCAAAAGATCTTTCTTGGTTAACCAATCTTTTAGCATCCTCTGAGGCCTGTAAGAGAAAGACTTTCAGGCTCTTCTTTTCCATTGTTCTTTCGCATACAGAAAAGCACAGATATCAGAGATTGAAGACCATAGTTCAAAAGATATATAAATGAAATAGAAAGGAGGTTCAGTACAATTAGGATGGCAACGAAGACAAATCCTCCTAGATATCCAATTAACATGCATATCCCTAAATTCAAGCTCTGCCCAACAAAACTGGTAAAAGAAAAAGTAGCTAAAACTATCTATCTCTTAGACAATTCTATATCTTCACCGCCAAAGAAAGGTAGATATAGAAATTCCCATTCTCACATTTTGATCCACAGATACCAAGGAAAAAGTTGAATTGTTTTATCATCTTGCAAGTTCAACTACATTCTGTGGAAAAATTCGACAACAATCCATTTTTAATATATTCTCTCCAACATAAGCACTGGATGAACAACTTAAATGGAAGCCATTAGAATTAGACGTTTGGATGAATTTATCACTCTTTTAAATTTATGTCATTCTATGTTGCATTAATGGAGGGGACAAATAACAAACCTGCTTGAGAAAGTTCACAAGCTTTTTCACTTCAAACTTCTCTTGAATCAGCTCTCCCTCATTTTGTGTCAACTTTACTGCCAAAGCTTCCACCTTAATAAAATATGTGTGAGGCTTTAGAAAGATAAAAAATTCCGCTAAGTAAACCAGAGAATTTTCAAGTATATATCTGAGAATATTTCATGTTTTCATTACAAATGTACAAAGAATCAGTGATTCAAGAGTAAAAATTTTGTGATAGTATTAAAACAAAGGCCCAATGGATGCAACTTGGCATGTAACTAATCTAGGAGAAAGCAGAGTATCAGCCAAGTATAAATTGGTAAAGTCCAAAAGTCTTGTCAGAATACAATGTATTAACCTTCAGATGTCGCTAGTACTCTAAAAATTTGTGAAACATAGCATACAATACTTTAACAGCATTTGACAAGTATATGTCAGTGACATTTAGCTATTTATGTACATCTTTTTATACACAAAAATAACCATAATATTAGACTATGAAAAACCACTTGGAAGTAAATTGATGAGTTTATATTGATTCCACTAGCACTTTAGGACAAGCATTTGGAAAACCCGAAGAGGTTTCAACAAGAAAGTGAGTGCATGCTCATTAGACTAGTTTTTTCTGCTCCGCATATTAATAAAAGAATCTTGTAATTCTCATATGTTGCATCTTTTTAACATTGTTAAGAGATGTATGACGATGCTTCAACAAACAAGCTAATACAGAAAACAGATTCTCTAATGCTTTTCTAAACCATTCGGGATTATATACCCTTCAATCTGAACATCATTGAGTTGTCATAGATGCATCATTCCTTACTATTTCTGTTCTAATCACAAATGAATTACATCTTAGAACGGGAAAGCCAGAGCTCATCTTAGCATGGTATGCTGACATAGTATATGAATACCCAATAGATATGGTTCCGTGTAGCTAATTACTACCTGACGTGGCAAAAGAGTTGAAGCAGAATTACTATTATGTGGGATAGTTATTGAAGAAGACTAACCAATGATATAGCAATTTCAATGTCCTCTTTGTTTAGTCCGGTCAATCTTCCTTTGAGAAATTCTAATGAATCTCTGAGCTTCTTCAAAAGGACATGTCCCTCGAGGGAAGGTACCTCTCTAATTTTAGCCTGGAAAAAGAAAGGCTCAGTTGTATATAATTCAGTTGTGTATTGAGAACGTCATAAAATATATGTTTATCTCAAAGACCAAAAATGCAGTAAACAAGAAAAATGTTGTCTAGGTCTCTTTGCTAACTCTTTTCATCTCTTCTGTTCTGCATGATGTAAAAGGCAAGTAGAAGTATTTAAAATCAGATGGCAGTTGTCGTGCAAACAGAAATATGTACCTCATTAGACAATTTAGCTGCAGCTGCCAAATTCTTGTCAAATTTGCTAGCAAGGTCACGAACAGAAAGGCGGTTGTGCTGCTCGGTCAGACGAGTTGTTTCTTCCTCGACTACCTCCTTTAAAGGCGGGCCTTTATCATCCTCCTTTGTCTCCTGTAGAACCTCAAAGTTGGGTCCTAGCTTATATTTTGGAAACTGGTTATTGGCTAAGCTCACATCTGTTGATACTGACTGAACTGTCTGCATCCGAGGCTCATCTACAAATTCTGGACTGACCTTTGTCATTTGACAAGTTTTATCTGTTCATCAGGATACAAAAAATTTTTATATCCATACAGACATCAGCAGAGATCAAAATAAGTAAAAGAAAGGCTCCAAAAAAAACAAATAGCAGCCTAGTTAGTTCCTTTATGATTTTTTTTTAAAAAAAAAACAATGCAGTAGAAGGGAAGAGAAAGTACAGATGAAATCTCAGAATACTCTTTCAGTAATTTGTGAAAAACCAACACACTACTTTTTCCTAAATTGAACATCTCTAACTACACCATCCCACACCCACCCCCTCAAAAAGGGGAACTAAAAAGATCATATTTGCATTCCTTTAAAATTATAGATGACAGAATGTAATTAAAAACAACAATCTTGAAAACTAAGCATAAGCTTTAGAATATGGTATTGAATATTACTATCAACAGTCTTCTTTCACAGGGAGTACATAGGCATTTCACCAAATATAGGCCTGTAAAACCAAAATAAATGGTAATTGCCTAAATCTTTGTAGCAATAGTGGAAAAGGATAATCAAAATTTAGCAAAACTACTGATGCTGGAATGAATACTAAGTTGACACAGAAAGAAACCTCCAACTAGAGATCTTATCAGCATAAAGTTACACACAGAAAAATAAAAAATAAAAAATATAGAAGGAGGTAATTTAGGATTTTGGTGGGTTAAAGGGGGAGCAACATAAAGTTTAAAGGCTGCAATATACAACCAAAGAAGGAACAAAGCATATTTGGGTTAAAGACATAATGATAACTGCTGAAGTTAGTAATAATTGTATTTTGCAAATGCTTTCTTTTGAAGATCCATCATCAGCAGTGGAGAAACAAGAAAACTAACAATTCTGATCTAATAAATGTCATAAAAGAAATTGGCCAAAAAAATTAAAGACCATTTTCAGAGAAAGTAAAGGAAAAAAAGGCAAACCTCAGATTTTACCTTTGACAGCCAAAATAGATGAAAAAAGTGAACTTGTATAGAATCAAATACTACTGTAGTAGTACTTTTTGAATATTACCAAAATTTGCTCTTTCCTTAATTTGTAGTAAAAATTTCTTGAGAGTGGTGATTCTTCAAATAGAGATTTTGAAGATATCTAAAGTTAAAGTCTTTACACATGCATTACCAAATTTAGAAACAAAATTTCATGACTGATACAGACATTTCATTAACCCTTTTTTTTTTTTTTTTTGAGTGTATAATACTACATTAGATGAATAAAGATAGGAACTTTCCTTAATAAACATGCTTAAGAAGCAAAATTTAAGGCATGATTAAGTAAAGAACATTCTCTTCCTCGCCAACAAAGCAAGCAAAGACCCAACAAATAAAATAAAATAAAATAGTTAAAGAGAAGTTTCATGCATTAATAAAAGGAAAAACAAATGGCAGAACCCCAGATGAATAAAACTAAAGAATGAAGCAAAAAAACTGAGAAACTGGTACTACTTACATATTACTGAGGAAATTATGCAGATGAATAAAACATGATATTATTTTTGTTCTTGAAATGAAGAACAATAGTAGTACTTAACCAGTAAAGTTGTTGAGAGAGAGAGAGAGAGAGAGAGATGAAGAATGGGAACAAGTGAGAAGAAGAATAAGAGAGAGATGAATGGGTGCTTTTGTAAAAGCAAAGTGAAAAAAGAAAAGCTTCTTCTCTTCCGTCTGGCCCTCACTGTTTTACCAGACTTCAGTTTCCTCTCTCTCTTTCTAGTCTTCTCACAGCTAAGCAACACATTTAACAGATATACTACAAGTAGTTTTTTTATTATTTGGAATTCACTAATCCCACTAATTTACATTAGTTATAAGTTACGGGTTCGAGCCGTACAAGCATCCTCTATAGGTTACAGATTCGAGCCGTACAAGCATCCTCTAATGTCTGTACTCCTTTCGTTTCAATTTATATAAACTTGTTTGACTGGACACGAAGTTTAAAAAAAAAATGAAGACTTTTATAATTTGTGGTCCTACAACAACAACAACCTAGTAAAATCCTACTCGTGGGGTCTGGGGAGGCTAGTGTATACACAGACCTTACCCCTACCCTGAAGGAGTAGAGAGGCTGTTTTCGGATGTAATTTGTGGTCCTAAACAAGTAAAAAAAAGGGGCCCAGAATATTTGTGTGGTTATAAAAGCTTCTCATTAAGGGTAGAATAGTAAATTTAAGCTAAATTGTGTCCAAATTTAGAAATGGATCATTCTTTTTTGATCGGACCAAAAAGGAAATAGATTTAAATAACTGGAACGGAGGGAGTATTAGGATGGACTCTTTTTCAAATCCTGTATAAATGTCGGATGCTTTGTGCACTCCTACCTTAATATTTTATATTAGCATGTGGCTTAGGGTTTATTGCTTATTTAAAGGAAAGGCTTCCTACAAGAGATTTGTAATTTTCATGCCTTGAATTCAAATTTCTGATTAAGGAAAGGAGAAATCTCGTCCATATCATCACACCCTTAGGTGGTATACTATAAGGTTTGATTATATCCCCATACCATAATAGGCTATGGATATCTCATTAATTTAGGATAGTTTGATTTAGAAAAATAATTTCAAAGATTCTTTTTAGAAAAGCAAAAACGATTTTGATGGTAAGAAATAATGATCCAAAATTAAGATAAAAATATTTTTGAACAAATTATGTTGCTTTATATTTTCCAACTTTATTTTTTGAAATGAATATTAGAAAAAAGATTGATCTTGGTTTACTTCTTGCAAAAATATTCTTCCTAGAAAAATAGTCTTTGTTGTTTTCATCATTTAGAAAAAGGGAGAGAAAAGAAGTTGATATTGATACATAAAATAATATAGAAAATTAAAGTCTTGTTGTAAGGATAACGATACCTACTCCAACAAAGGCAATTAATTTTATTTTTTTTAAATTGTTAAAAAGGTTTGAACATATCATCATACCAAATTCTATCGAAAAACTAATTTTGTGACATGACTCTTTGTTAAGTTCATAATTTCTAAGGCTAATGATAATAGGTGAATTTGACTATAATCACGCACCGAATAACCACTTTCTTGTGAACTTTAATGTGGAAAAATGACAACAAAATGCTCTTATTGGTACTTTTCATGATTTGCAGGTGATATAGGTGTAAGGAAAGCTAAGGAGCAGTTTGGAGTCAACTATTGATGAAAAAAAAAGCTAATTGTTGCATTTCCCAAGTGACCCATTCAAAACAGGCCAAATTGCCCGGATACAGGGTCTACCGCGGTTCCACCGCGACCGCGGTGAAACCGCGGTGGAAGGTAGTCTCTGAACAATTGAAGATCCGCGAGGGTATTTTACCGCGGTTCTACCGCGATCGCGGTAGAACCGCGGTGGACACAGAAACTTCGGGGACCAAAGTGTAAAACACGGGATTTTTAGACCTAAACCCTATTTTAAACACTAGACTTCGCCCAAGAGAGGCAGAGATTGATTTTTTTAGGTTTCTTAGCAAGGAGAACAATTGTGAAAAAGTACTCAAAACATCTTTCTTCTTTTCTTTTGATTTTATGATGAATTCAAGTTTAGTTTATTCTCCCATAACTATGAGTAGCTAAATTTCTTGTCTAAGGCTTTGATGGAACCTATTGGGTGATGAACTTCTTGTTTATGTGAATACAAATTGCTAGTTTAATCTTTATTTGTTCAACTTCGTGTTCATTGTAGTTAATTGACAGGATCCTCAATTAGCTGTGCCTATTTAGTGTGCATAACTTGGAAAAGAGTGCATATTTAGGGTTTTGTTGAACAACACCACTCCTAGATTATTAGAGGAATCTATAATTGCGGGTTTAAAGGCGGGATTAGGAATAACGAAGCCTTGGGTGCAATCTAAAGTGAATTGTGCTAAATAAAGCAAGCTAGTGTATCTCGGAAGAGTGCAATAGTAGATTACTGTGATTACTCGGGAGAGATTTGCGGTAAGATTAGGGTTCATGATTGATAGAGGTGTGTGGGTGAATTTGTATGAGCATAAACAGAAGGGATTCCATCAATAGGGGAAATCATTGCCTTAACTTTTTCTCATAATTGTTTACAATCCTTTTTATTAGTTATAGCATTGTAGTTACTTGAAAGTTAGTTAGTAAAGAACACTCAATTGAGAATTTAAATATTTGGGAAGCTGATTCTGAAGACTTGGGTGGTCTGAAGGTTGCAACTGATAGGTTAACTCTCTGTGGGATATCGACTCCGGACTTGTAAACCGGATTATATTTACAGCGACCGCATTGTCCTTTTTATAAGGCATAGTTGGGCGTGATCAGCTAATATCAAAATTATGATAATACGAGACAAAAATATCATCAAACTTGTTCATTCTTATTACGATAAAGTTTGTTATTCTATCCACAGATGATACTAAAACAATTTCTAAATGCAAAAGTCCTTTATCTTTTTATAAATATTTAATTATTCATGTTAATGCAAGTTAAACAGGATAAATGTTGTAGTGCATTGTAAATAAACTCTAATTCGGTATTGTAAATAAACTTAATATAGTTGTATATATTCTCGCAATAATAATTTCGGAATTAAAAATATTTCTCAAAAACTACGAACAATTTAGTATTTCAAAATTCTTTTTTAATTATTTACTTGGTGTTCGATATTCCTACTGAAATTTTTATTAATTCAAATATGCGTCACATAAAATCCTTTTAAAAAAATCGATTTTCATACTCGAATATTTGTTGCAAGTTTTGTAATCTTACATCTTGTTTGGATGGTTATTACACATCGTTTTATAATGTATCATGCTGTAAGTATTATATTGTACTGTATCATTTGATGAATACAATGTTTGAATAGATTGTATCATTTGTCGTCGTTTCATGATATCATGCATTAGCAATATAAAGAATAAACTTGCAATATTATAATAAAAAATTATGATACGTAATGAAATTATTATATAAAAAGGTATCGTAAAGGATAAAATAAAATTAATTAATAATAATGATGGGATGAGAGAAAAAGATAAGGTAACGATGCAATCACACCAACTCGATCGTTACATAAAGTGACACTTTTCATCGTTACGTAACAACGAGTTTACCAATATGATACAATAAAATTTAAGTAACTATCAAAACAAATACCGTATCTAAAATAACAATACATGCAGGGTAACAACCATCCAAACAACCTTTTAGTCAAAAAGAAGATTGACCAACGTAAATTTTTGACGTGGCAATAGCACTCACGTGGTCTCTCCTAACAAGCTTCAGTTCAGGCCATCATTCGAAATCCGTTAAAAGGTCAATTGGTTGAAAATAGGTTAAAGAAAAAGGCCAGCAACAGACCACGCGCAAGTGGGCCCCTCTAACAGCCTGATCAAACGCAATTATCGATGGCGCGTGCAGAACTGCGAGTAGGATTATCTTATTGGAGCCGTATTTTACGGTAAGATATCGCTATCAGTTTCACCTTCCATGTTGAGAGAATTGCAAAATTGCCATTTCGCGCCATTACGTCAATGCAGGTTTTGCGTCTTTGTTGGGTGACCTAACGCCGCAACGACTGTTTTCGGTTTCTTCCTAGGACGGATGCACGCGATGTAGCACGTGCATCTTTTGTTTTTTGAAAGACTTTTATTAATAAGAAGAATGTGTTAGTAGTTAAAATTTAAGAAGTTATTAGAATCTAACTCATTTGTTATGATAGGAGTACTTCTTAAAAGGAAAAAGTGTGAGGAGAAAGTCGGAAACCATTAGCTTGGAACATGAGGTCTTGGATGAGTGGCGGCAAAATGGTTAAAATAAAATAGTTAATCACTCATATTATTCACTAAAAAATGGGTTGTATAATGAACTTTTTAAAAGGAGTCAAATATGGATAAGAACCATATCATCCATTTAGAAAAATGAATAACCAATGGGTCTAACTTTTACATGTATAAAGCCTCACATTTGGGGTTTCTCAAGTTAGGGAGACTAGTAATTCTCCTAAAAGTGATTATATGCAAAAAATCATGGATAATATGATTACACATATTATCAGCCAATTAATTTATTTTTTATCCGTATTAAATATGGATCGGGTCGGATAATTTATCCGTTTTTCATTACCCATTTTTACCGAACCATATCCGACCCGACCCGTCTGTTTGCCCCTCCTAGCTTTGGATATTCCATATCGACAAAGAGAGCATATGAAGATGTTCGTTATCAAAAGGTAAAATCACACTTCGATCCTACCTGTTGGATTGGACGGTCGAATTAGCATAGTGTGGTTTACCCTGAGCCTAGACACATGCCAGGAGTTGTCAAGTGATCGCATTTCGCTAAAATTATACTCTATATATAGATCTTATATATCACATTTTGAATATTTTTATTGTAGTTGAGTGAGATGATCCGGTTATTAGGAGTTATTGAATAGAAGAAAATTATTAATAACTTTGTATTTAAGAAACGCTAGAAAAATAGATTTTAAATAAATAAATATTTTTTTTAAAAAAAAAAAGTTAAGGCCCTCATAAAGTTTGGCTTTATGCCACAAAACTCATTGGCCCCACCCCTGTATGCCAGGAGTTGTCAAGTGATCGCATTTCACTAAAAAAATCATACTGTGTATATAGATCAAATATTACTTTATATGATTATAATCATATTTTGAATATCCTTAATGTAGTTGAGTGAGACAATCCAGTGATCTAGGGTGTAAGTGAGATGTTGTTCACGGGTTTAAATTCATGTCTAAGTATTTGCCCATTTTTGCCAAAATTAAAGGGAATTGCAGTTTGTGCAAAAACAAACAATTAATCTTAAGAGTAATTTTTAAATATAAATTTATTTCGTAAATTAATAAATTTTATAATTTATAAACCACGTCTATAAAAGTTCTTCAACAAAATCTCTCTACATACTACATATCGTCTCGACTCTCTTTTTCCTTATGCTTATTTTTACTAGTAACATCTCTATTTATTATATTTTTTTATTAGTTTTGATTTATAAAGTTACAGTTTTATTATAAATATTTTTATTGTTTAGCTAAATGTAATGTAAATTGATTTAAAAAATTTGGTGTACCCATTGATCAGGAATTTTTTTATTGACTACTTTAAAGTTTGAACACCCTTGACGAGATTTTTGGCTATGTCACTGACTTGAGAGAGATGTTGTCATCACCGTCTATTCATTGATATTTTAGAATTATTTGTCACATGGAGTTTTTTAGATTGAATTAAACTAAAAAAATTGAGAAAATTTGAACGAATGAAGATATCAGGGTAAATGTGGGTGGGGCCCCGTGGATGATAAAATGCGGGAAGCGAGGCTTAGATGGTTCGGACAT
This sequence comes from Nicotiana attenuata, assembly GCF_001879085.1. Taxonomy (NCBI): domain Eukaryota; kingdom Viridiplantae; phylum Streptophyta; class Magnoliopsida; order Solanales; family Solanaceae; genus Nicotiana; species Nicotiana attenuata. The sequence goes on from NC_031998.1 coordinate 20,426,061, forward strand.
GTGAAGAGGAGAAACTCGGAAATTGATATCCCAGTAAGGAGGTGTGAGCGGTTGGCTTTGATGGGTATGAGAAGGGGTAGATGGAGGCCAAAGAATATTAGGAAAAGGTGATCAGGCAGGACATGATATGGCTTCAGCTTACCGAGGACATGGCCCTTGATAGGAGGGTCTGTAGGTGAAGAATTAGGGTAGAAGGTTAGTAGGAAGTTGAACGGTTCTGTACCATGGGTATTAGGGTTAGTCTGGTAGTGTTCTCGTGTCTTAGATTGCTAGTATTACATGATATTTTCCTATTATCTTCTCCTTCAATTTTTTTGTATCTTGCTATTGTTACTGCTTGTAGCTATTGCTTCCTTTCATATATTTTTCTGGCTCTTAGATTGTTGTTGTTATCTTTCTGGCATTTGTTGTTGTTATTGTTTGTTTCTATTATATTTTTCATCTTTCTTGAGCCAAGAATCTATTGGCAGAGGCGGATGTAGTGAACAACTTACGAGTTCAACTAAACCCATAACTTTCGACGCATAGTAAAAATTTATATGTAAAAATTTATTAAAATTGCAAAAATAGTGGATAGGAACCCATAACTTTAAAAATATAATGGGTTTAATGTAAAAACCCTTAAAAGTTGAACCCATAGGATTTAAATCCTGGATCCGCCTCTGTCTATCGAAAACAATCTCTCTACCTTTCAAGGGTAAGGGTAAGATCAGTTTACACACTACCCTCCCTAAACCCCACTCGTAAAATTCCACGGGGTCTGTTGTTATTATTGCTGTTGAGAAAATTTGAGCGAATAACTTTTAATGTGCAAACAATGCTTAAAAACGGTTATCCAAGAATAAATTAAAGGAAGCTAATGTTGAAAGCTTTGTGGGGAAAATTTCGGGAATTGATTTGTGTATTTTCGTAAGAAAAACAATTTTTTTGTTTCTTTTATTTTTCTAATAAAAAGATGAAGAAATGTAATTTCTCTGACTTTAATTTCTCTTTCTTTATTTTTTTTTTTTTTAACATTGTCCATTCTCTTTCCTCTGACCTCTATCCGAACTATTATTATGTAACAAAATTAAAATCCAAGGACTTGGCTAACTTAGTTGTATAGGGAAACCTTCTTAGTGTCTCATATATACAAATAGTGTCACCATCACCAAACCCTTTTCATATTTTCCTTTCCTTTCTTTTCTCACTTTCTTCCCAATTTGACGATGTAATTTTAAGAGGCTAGTATAGGGCCAATAGATTTTCATTAACTTTGAGATGTCATTTTCTTCATATTGTATCGTTATATCATTTTCAAGATTATAATATATCTTCTATCATTAAAAATAAATCGTATAGTTGTTAGTAGAACAATATTGGATAAGAAGCTATCCAACAAATCAAAGAATATTTTATGTTTGGCAGAGAAACAATAAAATAAAAAATCGAAACAAATCTACGACTTGAGCCTCAATTATATATGAGTTGTGCACTCATTAGATGACATATTTTGTTGCCATAACATATTTTTAATTCCCATCTAATTTTCTAACCTATCTATTGTAATCATGCCGCACAATAGCCATTATTCATACTAAAAAAAAAAAAAAGATCTAAAATATAGGTGTTGGCTAAAAACCTACAATTAACAAAAAGATTCAGAAAGAAAAAAAAATGAACATTTTATCAAAAGATAATCCAAAACATAGTTTTTCCCCAAATTTTGTATATCCGAATCAAAATAATCAAAAGCTAAATATATGGAATCCAAATGACACCTAAAATTTTCACTTTGAACGGAAAAGAGAGAAAAAAATGAAAAACAGAAAAAGGTGAATCAAATGTGTTGTTTCAATTAGTACAAATTACTACATCAATCCTTTCAGACAAGCTTTAATCATTTAAATCAGTTGGAGACAACTAACCTTTTTAATTTCTTAATATTTTTAAGGCTTCGGGTTCTATCTTCTCATGATGGATATAATCAAGTACTAATAAAGAATGTTTGTTTACTTGTAAGAAAATTTTTCTAAACCATTTATGTTCCTTGTGGCTCTCACACCCAATCACATCTTGCCACGTAGACTTATGTATAATTATATGTCCACTTAGATTTATTAATTAATTAATCAAAACCTTGGTCCTCATGATGATTAATTGTTTTGGTAGATATATTATTCATTTATTTGAGCTAATTGACAAAGCTTTGCTTTGAACATTTGGTATTTTTTATTATAGGTAAATACTTATTGGCACCGAGTTCTTGCATCAAACTAATTCAACTTAATTATCGTGGTTAAGTGGTTTAATGAAGTAAAAATATGTATTAATTAAGGATAAAAATAAATGTGCAAACACATGTTATATTTCTATTAATTTAGTATAAACACTCGAATAAATTTTATAAGTGTAGCATTAAAGAAAGTTATTTTAAACTGTAGTTATTGATCATAATTAAATTAAACCTAAGCTCAAAGACTTTGATTAAAGTGACGAATAAATAAAAAAGAAAAGGAAATGACATTGGAATATCTTAGTGAGTTTTTTATTGGACCTAACCAGCTATAGGTTCATACCCACTTTGTTTAATATGAGTTGGTTAGTTGTCCATTGATGATTGTCTTACCTAATGCTTTATATATACTCGTTTTTAAGTAAAAAACGTCATTGAATAAAAAAGATTTTTATGAGAATGAAGAAATAAAGCACGTCATTGAAATAGGAAAGATTTTTATGAGAAAGAAGAAACTCTTTATGATTAACTTTTTCTTGAAAAAGATAAGAAGACTCCATAACAGCTAAATAATTGCTTTTTCTTCCAATGAGACTTAATCTGATTGTGTTATATATATATATATATATATATATATATATATAT
>NC_031998.1:20428940-20448940 GCF_001879085.1 Nicotiana attenuata
TATATATATATATAAAGAACATGCATAAATGCAATATTTTTTTTTAACGATACGATATCCGAAATTTAAATGGCCAACTAATTCAAATTCGCATTAGGTCTGCCAATAAAAAGTAGTATTAAAAAGCACTCTACCAAGAAATTTTTCATTACGAGGATTTAAATCCAAGATCTCTGATCAATAATGGATAAATTAAGTCATCTCATCACATCCCTTGATGCTAGAAAAGCGGTAGTTTAAATGATGTCATATGCATGAGTACACGAATGGATCGATCTTCAGTTAAAGTTGTTGGAATATATACTACTAACTATGTGTTTAGATATAGTTCATTAAATGTACTTATACTCCTAATTTTGATATAATTATTATTAGTTATTATTATTTATTATTTAAATTTATTAAAATGCAAGATTCTTTTGTGGATCAATATGCCTGGTATATTGAATAATAATGATATATATTAGCGAAGTAGTGGTTAGTTGATGGAATCCGTGTCTTGGACTTGAAATGGATAATGTACATTTATGAAAGCTTATAACTTTGTATTTGTAAACTCAGCCGGTGAATTTCGTATTCAACACATGAAATAAGTTAAGTGAAAGTCTAAAGAAAATAATCAATAAATATTGCCGATAATTTTATTTGATAAATAGTATCTAAATCTTAACATGGAGGATTAAATAAGGTTTAATAGAAGAATTTTGAAGTAGAATTGAGGAGTGAATCACAAATCTATAGTGAAATAATCCGTGATTTATTATGCTAAGATTAATTCAAATATTTCGAATTAATTCCATAATAGGAAGCATCATCAATTAAATTTTATGGTTCCTATTGTGCCTGAATAATTAGGAAATAAAGGAAATCATTTTCTTGGTGGAAAAGGAATCCACCAGGTTTTGGAAAAGAGTTTTAACCCCTAAAACGTGTGTTATAAATATATGAGTTTCTTCACATGCCCTAGCAGCTTAATTTTTTGGACATATTTTCCTAGAAAAATATTTGCCCACTCGAATCTTGCTATTTTCAGGTATTGTTTGGATAACACAACAGAAGACCGTGGAACTATTGAGAATGTGACCTTGCTAGTGAAGAGCAAACTTGGTGGTGTTTTCTCTGATCATACACAGAACTAGAGAGCTATTTGATCGACAAGTTGTACTCACGCTTCAAGAGATAACCTGTGTACATAACTCTGTATATGTTAGTTGTCAAGATTATACTATGTAAATTTCTATACTGAAATTTCTTTTGCTTGATATAATAATCCATCAAATGCAGTTCGTTTGAAAAGCTAGCAGAATTGATATTGATGTCATTTACAGGTCTGACTTGATGATTGGTGTGTACGAAGTTATCTAGTCATTATTTTTAAGACTATCTACCTTCTATTTACTTTCTAGAGAAATAGGAAGAAGTTTAATATTTCGAAATGGGAGTTCACAAGATAGATAGTGGCACAATGGCCTATAAATAACTAATTGCCTATAATGGAAATAACTACTACTACAACTTACATTTATAGTTGCATTAAAAGGGTTAGGTTGGTCCCATAAATTTAGATGGTAATTGATCAGTAGCTGCTAGCTAGTTTAATATCCTTCATAGACTGGGGACTGAATCCCTTTCTCATCTCATTTTTTCTTCTTTCATTTTAATTAACGTACTTTATTTATAACCATCGACAGCGTAATTATGTAGGATTTTATGCCGATGTGTCGGTCTATATCAATTGTCATAATACGTCTTGTAGTTAAGTGGATTTAAACATGAAATTATATGATTTTAAGGTTTTACTCCATATATGCACATTGTTTTTTGTTAAATATTAATTGCACGTTTTTCAACGAAGTAGTGTAAAATGACAACACTTACAACTAAAGGATGTTTCGTTGTTTATAATTAGGGGTGTTCGCCGTTCGATACAATACGATATTTAGGCATTTCAATTTGGTATTTTTGGTATTTTTTTAAAATGTTATACCAATACTATACCTAATTAAATTTGGCATGATTCGGGTTTTCTCTTTTCGGTTTTCAATTTCGATTTATTCGGTCTAGTAACATCAGTTTGTGCGGCTCAAATACTAACTAGTGCATAGAACCATAAACTGTAATATTCTTAATTAACGTGTTCACAAATACAAAAATAAAAACGTTATAAGCTCACCTAACTTTTGACAAAAAATTTATCCAAAACCGGCAAGTATCGACCCATAGAGGAAAAGAGGTATATAGAGGAATAGATGTATTCACACGAGAATATATATCTTGTTACTTGCTTAAAGTTAATTTCTGAACTTAGAGAATACAAAGGATTAATTTAACTATTGCAACAAAAATACACAAATAAAAAAATACCTTGAAATCAAAGAAATATTATGTAAATTGATTAGCAACCTGGAGAGTAAGACTCAAAATCTGCAGCCTACCTTGTTCCTTCATTTTTCTAAAAAGTAAATGAGCTTCATTGTCATTCTCTACATGAATGCCAAAGAAAATAGAAGTTCTAAGGTCAAGAAAACTCTGCATAAAAAACTCATAAATGGGCGAGAATCGAGTCATATAAATTAGTCAAGCTCTCAGACCAAGTTGAACAAGACCAAGAGTAGCAAATGCCTTGCTCAAACTATACATTCTCTTGAGCATTTTCTCAAGCACTACAATCTTCATAATAAATGTGTATTGTATAACTTAATATATATTTTGGTACGGTATTGATATTTTCATATTTTTAAATACTGAACACCATACCTAATACCAATTTTTAAAAAATAAACTTAAATCAAATACCATATTAAATATCAAAATAAATTTCCATTATTATAAAATCCAAATAGGGACAAAGGGCATGAAGTCTAAAAACTCTCTCGGCGCATGTTAGCTAAACGTACGCCATCCATGAGGAGGAGAGCAAAAACATCAATCCCTATATCAGAATCGACTCAAAAAGGGGTAGGACGAGTAGCTAATCCATCGTTTCATGTTGAAATCCAAAATATTGGGGGGAAATCACGGGCAATCGCTAAAATAATTGGAGATGGAACTAGGGCTTCGGCAGTGACGATGCCAGGTCCGTCAATGGCACCACCAACTTCAGTTCCTGTACATGCAAACAATTCAACGAAGAAGCGGTTGGCTGAATGGGAGAAATCCATACAATTATCAGGAGATAGGAGGAAATTATCATGGGTTGATGAAGTAGAGCTTCAGGAGAAACAACAAACTCAATAGTCATCTTCTGCGTGGGATAATTTTGATATCCCAAAAATTACAAATGTTGGCTTCAAGCTAGAGTATGTTAGTCCAGAAACAGAGGGTGATCGAAAAATTGGGGAGATTGAAGCAGAGGACATTGAATCGAAGATCGAATATTGGAGGAATGGAGTTGTCTGCTATGTCACCTTTCAATATTTTGAATAGCTATTTACAGAGGACTAGGGGAAAGCATGGTAGCGATAAGATCGCAATGCTTAAGAATGGAATTGTCATGGTTCGCTTTGATAGTGAGGTAGGGAAGAATGATGTAATCCAGGAAGGGATTTTCCACTTTGATAATAAACCATTGATTGTCAAAGCTTGGAATGCTGATATGTATTTCTCAAAGGATGGACTATGGACGGTACCAATATGGATTAGGTTACCAGGGTTGGAGTTCAAATACTAGAGTGCCAAAGGCTTGAGCAAGATTGGAAGCCTGGTAGGAAAGCCATTAATGGTCGATAAGAACACAGAAAAGAAAGTGGGATTGACTTTTGCAAGACTGTTGGTGGAGGTAAAGATTGGTGATCAGTTTCCGGAGATAGTCTATTTCAAGAATGAGAAAGGGACAATTGTAGAACAAAAGGTTACATATAACTGGAAACCTTCTGTGTGTGATGTGTGCAGTAAGTATGAACATACAGAGGATAGTTTCAGGAGGAACAAGGCTAAAGAGATAGGGAAGCCTACACATGAGAATGATACAATGAGGGTAGTTCAAGTGGAAGGAAGTCAAGCTATAGGTAGTCCAAGCAGGCAGACAGAACAGGTAGCTCCAACAGAGCTACACAAGCAAGTTGAAACAGACAGGGATAACAAAAATGGGCAAGCTACACATAACCCAGTGATGCAGGGAGATGGGATGAACAGGAAATAACAGGGTACAGGGTGGAATCAGCCGCAGCAGAAACATGCTAATGTTCCTGTAGTTATTAAAGATGTGGTGACAGTTACTAATACATTCCAAGCATTGGAGAAAGTTCGAGAGGATAAGGAAAAGAAAGTCAGGAAAATGTGTGTAACCAAACATCTCTCCTTGTGAGAGATGGTTAATATCCTTAGTTGGAATGGTAGGGGCCTAAATGGCCCCACAAAGCAGAAAGAGGTCAAACTTCTCTGTAATGAGCTGAATGTGGGATTAATTGGTCCATGGGATACTAGAATTAAGCATGATAAAGTAGAAGAAGTAGTTAATAAAATATTTGGTGGATGACAGTATCATTCAAATCATGCATCACACTACAATGGTAGGATTTTGATACTATGGAGAGCAGACTATTATAAACTTCAGTCACATGTGCAGTAACATTTCTACCATTGCAAATGGAATTCCTAGCAACATTTGGGTATGCCTGCAACTCAAGAGAAGAAAGGAGAGAGTTATGGGAATATCTTTGTCAAATATCTGGAATGGGGCACAAGTCATGGATAACTATGAGAGATTTCAACTATGTGCTACATGTAGAGGATAGACAAGCTGGCAATCCGGTCACACTTAATAAAGTAATTGATTTTCGGTCTTGTTTGGATGTAACAGGTTTAACTGAATTGTCAAACAGTGGATGCTCATACACTTGGAATGATAAGCATGAGAGTGGAAGGATTTTCTCTATAATTGACTAGGTGTTTGTGAATGGTGAATGGATGGACAATGTGGTAGATTGTAGAGCAAAATTTCTGCCCGAAGGTGTGAGTGATCATAGCCCTATTCAAACCACAATAGTACAGAATAACAACCAAGCAAGGAAAACATTTAGATACTGTAACATGTGGAGTACTCATCCAAAGTTTAAGGAAATTGTGAAAAATGTATGGTCTCAGAGTATTGGGGGGTACAAAATATTTCAAGTAGTTAAGAAGTTAAAGCTTCTTAAATGACAATTGAAGACCTTACATAGGAACCATTTCAGTATTATTGTAGAAGAGGCAGCAAAGGGCAGAGTTAACCTACTGAAAAGTCAGAAGGAACTTCAAAAGTTCCCACTGAACATTGCTTTACAGCTAGAGGAGAAGGCTATGGGGAAAAATTTAGAAGGTCGAGCTATTTAGCAAAGATTTTCCTTCAGCAGAGAAGTAAGGCAACTTGGATTAGGGCAGGAGATGCCAACACCAGCTACTTCTTCTCAGTCATTAAGCACGGGAAGTTAATGTAGGCAGGCACACAATTACAAGACCATAATGATCAAATGCAGTATGAGTCAGATACAATAGCAAACATTTTTGTTGATTACTATAAGAAGCTATTGGGTGAACAGGGAGAATGTAGAGGAGGTGTAATCCGGTGGTTCTTGGAGAATGGGTACTGGTTGACTGCCAATCAATAAATGCAACTGTTGAGACCCTATACTGATAAAGAAGTAAAGGAAGCTATGCAGGGCATCAATATGAATAAAAGTCCAGGACCAGATGGGTTTGGGAGTAGTTTTTTCAAGGAAACTTGGGATATTGTGGGTTCAGATGTGACTGAGGCAGCTTGGAATTTCTTAGAAATGGGGAACTCCTCAAGCAAATAAATTCCACTACAATTACATTGATCCCAAAGGTTGCCAACCCTTTAAATGCTGGCCAGTTCAGGCATATCTCATGCTGTAATGTGGAGTATAAGTGCATTTCAAAGATGTTATGTAAAAGGTTGAAGCAAGTACTACCACACCTAGTGAATGAATCACAGGCTGCATTTGTGCAAGGCATATCTTTGGTTCATAATGTCCTCATATGCCATGACCTTTTGAGACACTACCAAAGGAAGACTACTCCTAGGTGCTTAATGAAGATAGACCTAAGAAAGGCCTATGATATGGTTAGATGGGATTTATTAGCAAAGATGATACTAGAATTTGGTTTTCCTAGCAGCTTCACATAGCTAGTTATGACATGTGTGACCACTACTACTTTTTCAGTCAAAGTAAATGATACAGGGCATGGGTATTTTGAAGGAAAGAGGGGCTTGGGTCAAGGGGATCAATCTCTCCATTGTTATTTGTCATGGTCATGGAGTACCTCTTAAGAATTCTAAATAGGATGAGCCAGCTACCAGACTTCAGATATCACCCAATGTGTAAAAGACGGAAGCTTACACATTTGGTTTTTGCCGATGATCTAATGATTTTCTGTAAAGCAAATAATAGCTCAGTGCAGAGGGTAATGGAAGCATTGCATCATTTTTCAGAGGCATCTGGGCTAGTGGCCAACATTGATAAATCACACATTTCATAGCAGGATTTGATGAGGAGACAAAAGCAAGAATAGTTCAAATGACTGGCTTCACCCTAGGAACTTTCCCTATAAGATACCTGGGCCTTCCCCTATCCCCCAAAAAGTGGAATAAAATGGAGTGTCATCAATTGATTATGAAGATCACAGAGAAAATTAGGGCCACTTTTGCAAGACATCTATCCTATGTTGGGAAACTGTAGGTAATAAACTCCGTGCTTTTCTCAGTTCATCATTTCTAGGGTACAGTATTTGTGTTTCCTCAAAGTGTATTTAATGAGGTAAATAGGAAGTGTAGCGAGTTTTTATAAGGAAGCTCAGAAGAAAAGAAGAAATTGACTTTAGTAGCATGGGAGAAAATTGTAAACCTAAGAAGCAGGGTGGTTTGAATGTAAAAGGATGTAAGAACAGAAATAAGCTTCTGTAGGTAAAATGATATGGTTGATAATGAAAAAAACTGACAATCTATGGGTAAAATGGGTACATGGCCTCTATATGAACAATGGAGTGGATTTCTGAAATCACATACCTCAGGCTGATAGTAGTTGGTACTGGGAGAGGCTACACAAACTGAAGTTGTGTATGGTGAACTGGTATAGGAATGGAAGATATAGCCTTAATGCGAATGGTAACTATTCAGTCATGCAAGGATACCTTAAACTGAGTGGGGACACACCAAAAATAGAAATTGCAAAGCTAATATGGAACGGAATCAGTCTACCAAAACCTAGGTTCATCCTGTGGTTGGTTGTACAAGATAGGCTACAGACAATGGAAAGGATGATGACAATGAGACTACAATGTGAAAATGCTACGTTTGTACTGTGTGATGGAGCTGGAATGGAGAGTGCTATTCATCTTTTTTTCTAACTCTGTGTGGTCTACACAGCTATGGGAGATGTTAAACCAATGGAGTGGTACCAATCTTCAGCAGCACGATGCTCTACAATCCTTAAGCAGAATACAGAGTAGGAGATGTAGTGTGATGAAAAAGAGCATTGTCACAACAGTATATGGAGCAGGCTTATACCAAATTTGGCAGGCAAGGAACTGGAAGATGTTTAGGGACTCTACTGTACAGAGCAATATCATAGTACAAAAGATTCAAAGTGTAATCATAGAAAGAGTGAACATGATAAATGTGACGACTCGACCCTTCGTCTCATGAGTTACCGCCCCGTTTCCCCCATTTTATGCTTCTTCATGTTTCATTATCAGTATTGGTGTGTTATAGTTGATTTGGATTGGTTTTGGTAGAAAATGAGACACAGTCTCTTTAAGGAAGGTTTGGATTGGAAAAGTCAACCGGATGTTGACTTATGAGTTAGAAGGCTCGGATGTGATTTTCGGTGGTTTGGTTAGCTTAGGGGAGTGATTTGTGACTTAGGAGTATGATCGGAAGTAATTTTGGAGGTCCGGTGTAGAATTAGGCTTGAATTGGCGAAGTTAGAATTTTGGCGAATTCCGGTTGATAGGTGAGAATTTGATCCGAGGGTCGGAATGGAATTCTGAGAGTTGCAGTAGCTTCGTTAGGTGATTTGGGATGTGTGTGCAAAATTTCAATTGATTCGGAGGTGTTTTGGTAGGGTTTTTGATCGAATGCGTGTTTCGGAAGTTTTGGAAGAACTTAGGCTTGAATTCGATGAGAAATGATGGTTTTAGTGTTGTTTGAGGTGTTTTGATGATTGGAGCAAGTTTGAATAAGGTATTGGATCATGTTTGTATTTTTGGTTGAGGTCCCGAGGGCCTCGGGGTGATTTCGGATGGCTAACGGGAAGTTTTGAACTTAGGAGATTGCAGAACCTGTGCTGCTTCTGGTATTTTCGCTCCTGCGGAAATGGGACCGCAGAAGCGGTACCGCAGAAGCGAGTCAAGAACCGCAGAAGCGACAGGCATCGCAGGTGCGGAGATGCTGACCGCATCTGCGGAGTCGCGGATGCGACAGTAGGACCGCAGATGCGGAATTTTGGAAGGCTAAAGGAAACCGCACCTGCGTAAAAGGAATCGCAGATGCGAGACCGCAGAAGCGGTCTAGTAACCGCAGAAGCGGTCTTGTCCGCAGAAGCGGCTCCCCATCGCAAAAGCGGAAGTCGCAGATGCGGCTATGTAGCCGCAGAAGCGGAAATAACTGGTCAGAAAGGGTTTTAATTCCCTTCGCGAAATATTTACAGAACACATATTTTAACTTCGAACTTGGGGTGTTCTTGAGCGATTTTGAAGAGGAAATTCAAGGACTTCGATCAGGTAAGCATTCTTGGACTTAGAACACAATTTTATCATGCAAATACATGAAATTACACTGAAAACTCAAGGAATTAAGGTCAAAAATGGTGGTTTAGGGCTTGAAACCTAAGAGAACAAAAATGGGAGTTTGAGGGGTCATTTGGACTCCGATTTTGGTGTTCTTTATATGCATGGACTCGTGGCGAGATAAGGAATCCGGTGATGTGAATTTTATAATTTTTCGAGAAGTGGGCCCGGGGCTCGGGTTTTGCCAACTTCGTGATTTTCGATGTTTTTCGAGTCTTTTCGATTGGGTTATATTCCCTTAGCATATTGTGACGTATTCGTTGTGGTTTTGGTCAGATTCGACGCACGAGGAGGTTAATTCGAAAGGCAAGGGCATAGCAAGCTAGGACTTTGGCCGGCTTGAGGTTAGTAATAAATGTAAATGCTGTGTTGAGGGTTTGAAACCCCGAATTTGCACAACGTAGTGCTATGTGAGGTGACTTGCACGCCGGATAACGGGCGTGGGGTAGAGCACCGTCGGGGATTGTGACTTGGTCCGTCCCGCTTAATAAAATTACTACCTAATTGATTGTAGTTTTGTGATATCCTTATAAAAATGGATTAATTGTCATAATTGGGCTTCGTGCCAACTACTTGAATCCTTCAGGGATTATTTTTACTGGTTTCTTACCATATTTCTAGATATTGAACTCAGTCCTGGTATTTAACACTATTTTGTAAACTCAGCCATTTTTCTAAAAGTAGAAACTAAAGTAATATTTTTAAATGAAGTTTGGGCTGAATATTTTTATATTATTGTGCCGAAAGGCTTATGTGATTTTGGACTGAGTATGGGATCGGACTGCACGCCGCAGTGGTATGATGATGATATTGATATGAGGCCAAGGGCCTGATTGATGCCACGAGATGGCTTATTATTGCGCTTGGGTAGTAAGGGGCCCCTCCCGGAGTCTGCACACCCCCAGTGAGCGCCGTCGACGTTAAATAAATGGAACGGGCTGCACGCCGCAGCGGGGTACTGGAGAGTACCGATTTATGTGTTGCATTGCATATTTAATTGTCATTTATTCTTAATATGATGTGATTTTATTATAATTGTTTTTAATGTTTACTGTATTATGCTATTGGTTCACGTTGTTGTATTCATAGCTTTGCTTTGTGTTTATTTAGGATTTCTTATCCTCAGACTTTATTTATATTTATTACTTTCTGATTTGGAAGTACTCACAATACTCCCTGCACCTTGTGTGCAGATTCAGGTGCAGCCACTGAGGCTGAGTGAGATCTTCTCCGCCTAGCATCACATTCGGGAGATTCAAGGTAGCTGCAAATTGGTATTCGTAGTCCTGATCTTCCTTCTATTTTATTTATTTGTTTTCCACATTCCTAGAAATAAACATTATGTAGTAGGTTAATACTCATGCCTTAGAGGCTCAGACTTGTGACACCAGATTCTGTAGGCTGGTTAGTATTTTATATTTTGGGTTTTCGAATGTTAGTATCTAATTCAGGATTTCACATTTAACTTGGTATTTTAGTTGTGAAAATTTACTTATTCACTGTGATTATCGGTTAAGGTTGTAGAAATGGTCGGGCTTGCCTAGTAGTGTGTTGGGCGCCATCACGATCGGGGTTGGGTCGTGACAAGGTGGTATCAGAGCCTAGGTTACTTGGTCTCGCGAGTCATGAGCCGGTTTAGTAGAGTCTCGTGGATCGGTACGGAGACGTCTGTACTTATCCTCGGGAGGCTGCAGAACCTTTAGAAAAACTTCACATTCTTGAATTCTTATCGTGCGTCCTTGATTCAGCTTGAAAAGTAACTCTTGAAATTCCTTCCACGTGTTCGTATGCGCGAACGAGCGCTCAGTGTCAGATGTGCCTTGATGGCTTGTGATTCCCCGATCGAGGGGCGAGATGTGATATCTGTGAGTTGATGTTGGTCCAGTCTGGAGGACTTGAGGCCGGATCTTCGCCTATGGCTTGAGCACCGAGGTGCTGGTTGTGTGAGCAAGTGTTTCGAACTTATATGTTCAGTATTGTGCCTATTAGTGGAAGTGGCGGCTGGATAGCTATATGATGAGTATGTTAGTACTGCGAGATGTATCTATGTGACTTGGAAGCGATGAGTAAGGTCTACTGGATGATAGAAGAACTATTAGGTGTTTGAATTTCCATCGTGATTCGAGGTATAGCTCCGAGTTATGGGCACGTAAAGAATCTTTTTATGCTTCCAGTTGAGAGTGAAGTAAAAATTTTTATGCTGCGGTATGAGTTCAGACTCAGGAAGACTAAGCGACTGCGTACAGTTTAGGACGGTGGAAAGTATACAGAAATGGTAATTGGAGGCAAAGCAGGTGGGTTATCTCCTGCGGAGTGTTCTAAAGTTGTGTGATCCTTATGTTATCTATTAGAAGATCTCATTTACAAGTGAAGAAAAATGTGTTGACATCTAAATTGGATCGCCTAGAGAGTGGGATTAGCTGTTGTGTGAGCGAATGCGAGATTTGCAGAAGAGTTAAAAAAATAATAAATAAATAAATAAATAAATAAATAAATAAATAAATTTCCTAGATTATTTGTGTTTCCACAAGCTTATGAAGGATTGAGTTTAATCTCACTATGGTATTAAGGCAGCGATGGAGTATGTGCGTTATGAGTTGTTGGGAGTGTTTTGATCTATGGCTTCGAGCCAAGTTGGGGAGTTTGCTATTGATTAGCTAATTGTGCGGTTATGTGCTATGTTGGTTCCGGTTTGAGGCATGTTGGCGAATCGGTTCTGGTTGCGGAAATTGAGCCGAGGATGGCACGAGTGAAGCAAAATTTTGACAAAGGTTATATGGTGCTTCGTAGATGTGTGAGAATCACAGGATGTCTTAAGCTGTTGTTGGTAAAGAATGCTCGGTGCATGGAGCAGGAAGATGTTTGTTTGTATTAGGATGAGGTCATATCTTGCGGTGTCAGAGTGCTAACGAGGCACGGGTGGTTCTGTTCATTTGATCAGGCTAAATTAGTTAAATAGAGTAAATGACTCTCGAGAATGGTACTAATGTGGTCGAGATTCTACGTATGACAATTGGGTATCTTAAATTTGTATATGTGATTAGAAACTGAGTCTCTATTGGGAGAGGTCAAGATGTGTAATTTTTCTATATCAATTATGGGCTTCTATGTAGCACTATCAGGAAGGTGCAGGTAACGGCTCGGAATTCGTAGAATATTTTATGATGTTTTGACTTGCGATGTAGCAGTTGGAAGGTACGAAATGGTTCGTGGGATGTGAGACAGCATGGTCTCGTGATTCAAAGTCACTCGGGATGAGTGCAGATGGATGGAGTTATATGTTGAATGCAGTTACCATTATTCCTAAGGAATCAGGGTAAGTCGAAAGAAGATGGATTGGTTAGCCATATATCTGATGGCATATTGGTGGTAGAGATCAATTCCTTCAGCATGATCAAGTTACTCGTGTGATTTGTGGCGATACAGGTGAGGCCTGTCGTCCGTCGTAATTGATGTTATTCAAGAGTATTCCATTGTTATGGGCCTGTTACGTGTAGGGGGATCCCGAAAGGGTTATGGTGGGTTAGACCACTACTTAGAGATTTGCATATTCTACGGTTATGAGAATTCACCTGTGTGTTGCTATGGTTCTCCTGAAGTGAGTTAAGTGGAAAGTTTTATATGATGAAGTATTAATCTAATAATGGTTCCGAAGCTGTGATAAAGAGCGTGTCCTATCGTATGTGGGCATGTTGGGTGCAATGAGTGGTATGGAATTTGAAGTGAAGATAGAGGTAACAACTCAGTATGGACAAGGATGTCACGAGCTCGGATGAGCAGGGAAGTAGTTTCGACGTTTAAGGTAAGTCGGTATTGTCTTCAGCGTCACCTGAGAACGATGTTTTGTGAAAAGGCTTTGCATCCTGGTTGATAATTCTTGATCGCTTTTCAGCGTTAGTGCGGCCGATGGTTGGAGGTACGACCCAGTTATCTGTAATGGTAGGTTGTGGGAGGGTGTCCCACAGGAAGAGTGTGTAAGTATGGCAGTTAGTCACTTGATTGATTGAAGACTTGAACCAAGTATGAAGGTTGTGTTAATATCGTTGAGTTGAGAATATATGCTCTGAGGGCACTCAGTCTATTGAGTTGTGGACTACGGACGATTCCTCCGACTATGATGGATGTTCTTATGTGTTACGAGCGGAAGATGAGTTGTTTGGGACCTTTGAAAGGTAATTAACCTAGTTCAGTGTGATCAGATCGGCTTGAGGTCAATGGATAGATTCAAATGTGAATATGGGCTCTATGTCAGGCCAAACAGGTTCATTTCAGTGATGCGCTCCTTATGGAGGAGTCAGAGTGTTATTTCGTTGTCAGATGTTTTATGCAGTGATACACTGCACCGTGTGAGTTGTGAGACAGTTTGAGAAAATGCTTATGTGTTGAGGATCTGCGTAGAAATGATGTTTATGAGCAAAATGGCTCTCGATATTCAGATTGTATATCGCTCCTCAGTTGAGCTTGAGTTTTGGTAGCTTATAGTGCTATATCTCAGGGACGGTATTATGCACTTAGCGTGCTTGCGATCGAAATTCGATATTTTATATTAATGAGCAATTTAGCTCGATGTACACCTCCTTAGGTGAGTGTTATGTGTGGATCGGGTGGCACGCCGTCATGAGTGTGTTATTTGGATCGGGTTGCGCGCCGCAACAGTGTGACATTGAGCATAGTTTCCTATATGCTATTTTTGTATGCCTTACTTCCTATTTTCTAAGGAGAGCACGTGTTAGTGCGTGAGCTAGGCAGTTCCTTCCAGAGTTCGTCTTCCTTTTTGTACCGCGATTTAATCGGTAGACTATCAGCACCTTGTGGCATCATACGAGACTTTTGATTATGTACGGGGTGGCTTATTGCCTAAGCGGTTCGTACTAGATGAGGTCATGCATTGGGATGAAGTTATGTGGAGGTACGATACTGCGAGTAGATTTGTGTGTTATGTCTCTATGATAGGAGACGGGCTCTCAGTTTTGTGTTGTGATGGTACTGGAGGGCTTGAAGTACAACTCTTTCATTTGAGCCATTTTCATGATTTGGGTATGTTCGGACTGTTGCTTATTGGTGCGCGTATTGTGCGAGTTGTGGCTTAGTCCTGTACTAATGTGTAATGTCACCAGAGTGGTGTGTTGATTAGATGAGATCGTTGGGATCTTTAATGAGTACGAGCAGATTCGATTTCAGTATGTTAGAAGGATAATATCGAGATTCGACTCAGAAATTTGATATAGTATTTGCCCAAGGAGAAGTGGTTTCATGAATGGTTGATCTGAGAAATGGTGATGGTTTACTGCGTGTTTTAGTTATCAGTTGCAGTATATGTAAAAGTATTGGAAGGAAACTTTAGTTGATAAGAGGTTTTCTACCGGTATTCGGGTGTTGTGGGCAACTGCTGTGAATAGAAGTTATCATTTCGAATGTTTGGGTTATGTAGTATATCATATGATTGCACCTGAGGTTGCAGGTATGGGTTATTACAGTTGGTTCGGGCTTATTCTGAGTATAGATGTGAGGTTCTAATCTTGTGTATGATTTCGGAAAGTGCAATGTGGTTCTATGATTTATGGACTAGATGGATTGTGGAATTTCAGCTATGTTGTGTTATCGGACCTATGCGAGATAGGGTGACGTGGGATCACGCCCGGGTATATGCTTGGTAAGGTCATTCAGCTATTGGTTGGCTTCTAGGACAACTCTGGGTACGCTCGAGGACGAGCGTTTGTTTAAGTTGGGGAGGATGTGACGACCCGACCCGTCGTCTCATGAGTTATTGCCCGTTTCCCCCATTTTATGCTTCTTCATGTTTCATTATCAGTATTGGTGTGTTAGAGTTGATTTGGATTGGTTTTGGTAGAAAATGAGACACTTAGTCTCTTTAAGGAAGGTTTGGATTGGAAAAGTCAACCGGATGTTGACTCATGAGTTAGAAGGCTCGGATGTGATTTCCGGTGGTTTGGTTAGCTTAGGGGAGTGATTGTGACTTAGCAGTGTGATCGGAAGTAATTTTGGAGGTCCGATGTAGAATTAGGCTTGAATTGGCGAAGTTAGAATTTTGGCGAATTCCGGTCGATAGGTGAGAATTTGATCCGAGGGTCGGAATGGAATTCCGAGAGTTGCAGTAGCTTCGTTAGGTTATTTGGGATGTGTGTGCAAAATTTCAGTTGATTCGGAGGTGTTTTGGTAGGGTTTTTGATCGAATGCGTGTTTCGGAAGTTTTGGAAGAACTTAGGCCTGAATTCGATGAGAAATGATGGTTTTAGTGTTGTTTGAGGTGTTTTGATGATTGGAGCAAGTCTGAATAAGGCATTGGATCATGTTTGTGTTTTTGGTTGAGGTCCCAGGGGCCTCGGGGTGATTTCGGATGGCTAACGGGATGAAAATTGAAGTTGGAGATTGTAGATCACATCTGGTATCTGGTATTTCCGCATCTGCGGAAAGGAACCGCAGATGCGGTTGCGCAGATGCGGAGGAAAAGGTCGCAGGTGCGGAAATGGTCTTGGAAAGGAAGAACCGCAGATGCGGGGATGAGGTCGCAGAAGCGGACAGTAGGGACTTTGGGAATTTTCGCAGAAGCGGAAGAAGGCCGCATAAGCGGAAGTCGCAGAAGCGACAACTGGACCGCAGATGCGGAAACAACTGATCAGAAGGGGTTTTTATTTCCTTCGCGTATTTTGAAAGAGTTCATATTTTTCACTTCGGACTTGGAGAGTTTTTGGGCGATTTTGAAGACGAATTCAAGGACTTCGATCAGGTAAGAATTCTTGGACTTAGAACACGATTTTATGATGCAAATACATGAAATTAGACTGAAAAATCAAGGAATTAAAGGTCAAAAATGGAGGTTAGGGCTTGAAACCTAAGAGAACAAAAATGGGAATTTGAGGGGTCATTTGGACTCCGATTTTGGTGTTCTTTATATATATAGACTTGTGGCGAAATAAGGAATCCGTTGATGGTAAATTTACTGATTTTCGAGAAGTGGGCCTGGGGCTCGGGTTTTTGCTAATTTTGGAAATTTAACTATTTTTCGATTGTTTTCGATTGGGTATTGTCCCATTAGCATATTGTGACGTATTCGTTGTGGTTTTGGTCAGATTCGACGCACGAGGAGGTTAATTCTAAAGGCAAGGGTATAGCAAGCTAGGACTTTGGCCAGCTTGAGGTTAGTAATAAATGTAAATGCTGTGTTGAGGGTTTGAAACCCCGAATTTGCACAACGTAGTGCTATGTGAGGTGACTTGCACGCCGGATAATGGGCGTGGGGTAGAGCACCATCGGGGATTATGACTTGGTCCGTCCAGCTTAATAAAATTACTACCTAATTGATTATAGTTTTGTGATATCCTTATAAAAATGGATTAATTGTCATAATTGGGCTTCGTGCCAACTACTTGAATCCTTCAGGGATTATTTTTACTGGTTTCTTACCATATTTCTAGATATTGAACTCAGTCCTGGTATTTAACACTGTTTTGTAAACTCAGCCATTTTTCTAAAAGTAGAAACTAAAGTAATATTTTTAAATGAAGTTTGGGCTGAATATTTTTATATTATTGTGCCGAAAGGCTTATGTGATTTTGGACTGAGTATGGGATCGGACTGCACGCCGCAGTGGTATGATGATGATATTGATATGAGGCCAAGGGCCTGATTGATGCCACGAGATGGCTTATTATTGCGCTTGGGCCGTAAGGGCCCCTCCCGGAGTCTGCACACCCCCAGTGAGCGCCGTCGACGTTAAATAAATGGAGTAGGCTGCACGCCGCAGCGGGGTACTGGAGAGTACCGGTTTATGTGTTGCATTGCATATTTAATTGTCATTTATTCTTAATCTGATGTGATTTTATTATAATTGTTTTCAATGTTTACTGTATGATGCTATTGGTTGACGTTGTTGTATTCATAGCTTTGCTTTGTGTTTATTTAGTATTTCTTATCCTCAGACTTTATTTATATTTATTACTTTCTGAGTTGGAAGTACTCACAATACTTCCTGCACCTTGTGTGCAGATTCAGGTGCACCCACTGAGGCTGAGTGAGATCTTCTCCGCCTAGCATCACATTCGGGAGATTCAAGGTAGCTGCAAATTGGCGTTCGCAGTCCTGATCTTCCTTCTATTTTATTTATTTGTTTTCCACATTCCTAGAAATAAACATTATGTAGTAGGTTAATACTCATGCATTAGAGGCTCAGACTTGTGACACCAGATTCTGTGGGCTGGTTTTTTGTTTTATATTTTGGGTTTTCGAATGTTAGTATCTAATTCAGAATTTCACATTTAACTTGGTATTTTAGTTGTGAAAATTTACTTATTCACTGTGATTAATCGGTTAAGGTTGTAGAAATGGTCGGGCTTGCCTAGCAGTGTGTTGGGCGCCATCACGACCGGGGTTGGGTCGTGACAATAAAGAACTCAAAACGAGCTAGGAAGGCTAGATACATAATACATAGGCTATGTAGCTAGTGATAGATACTGATGTCGTAGGTGAGTTAAATTGGGATCACCAGGTAAAGTGCTCTTCTTATTTGTAAATCTGAATTTGTTTGACGGACTGGTAATACAATTTCACATTTATTACCCCCAAAAAAAAATCAAAATATCGAATATCAAATGTCAAATACCAATTTTTTTTTATTTCGTTGCGATAATTCAATATTTCAAATTATATACGGCCGTACTTATAACAACATTCAAGTAATTATTTTATGCATAATCTTACATATCATGTTAGGCTGTTACTTAAATACACAGACATCTTCCCGTGGACGTAAAAAGATTTGGCATGCAATGATGCAAGGAAGGAAATGGTAAAAATTTATAAATGCATGCAAAGATTTCACTGTTCACTCTGTCCTTTGCCGCACTACATTGTCTCGAACAAAAATGGTGGCAAGAAGTTTTTTTTATCCCTCCCTACTTTGCTGTTTTGATGATTAAAACTCGCAATTACTTTAGAATTAGATAGTGCTTATCACTTGAACAAACATCTCTTATATCGTGACATATACGAAGTTTATAGACCTCTTTATAACTTTTACGTATATAACAGAAAAAGACTATTGCATGATTCTCATGTTCAAAAAGCTCTCATTAAATTCATACAAGTTTTTTCCCTAACTGTCAGAAAAACACAGCACATGGTAGGTCCAACATGTATTACCATGCATGTATCAATAATACCATGTGTAGACCCTTGAGCTATGTGGGATATCTTAAGCAGCTATGGCCCCTTATTGCCTTTATGAAACTCTTCTTAAATGGTTGGCCTTTTCCATTGGCCTACATTAATTAAGGCCTTAAAGTTTGGAAGGTAATGCCATTTGGATTACAAATCGATTTGTCTCTGATTTAGTTTTCTTTTTTCCCTGTAAAAGTAGGAGTGTACAAAGAAAACTAATTAATCGCACTAAGCCGGGTCAAACGGAAAAAATCCCTGATATAGTTTGGTTCAATTTAGTTTAGTACTACGAAAACTCAATCATAATTGATTTTGTTTTGTTTAACTAAAACAAGTGAAACGGAAACCAATCCAACATTACATGTATACAAATTTTAAAAGTATTTTATATATAAAAAAAAATTATTGTAATGTAATTTGTAAATATTTTTTAAACTTTGTTCATAGTTTTGTCTTTTAACGTACTGTTTCAAGCTTGAACTAAGATTTTTTGAATGGTCTAATAAAGTTATATAGCACATAAATATTAGTAACTCAAATAAAACTCAAAACTAAAATCAAATAAATATTAATGCCAATAAAAAAAGTTCTATTCAATACTAGGAATTGCAATAGTATTGGATATCTATTTTTTAGCGTTTCATTGATTTAAACAATTGTAGCTTAATTTATTTTTCTTTACTGTCTAGTCACGTAACTAAAAGTACTTATTATTCGTACTTATTTTAGCACAGCTTAGTAATTTTAGATTATGTTTATTTTTATTATGAATTATTAATTAGCAATATTTATTTTATGAATTTTATTATCTTTATTGTTGAATATTTTAATACAGTATCAAATTTATATTATTTTGTGTTATTTTCTTTGGGAAATACCTTTATATAGTTATATCCTACTAGGACTAAAAAGATATTCGAAACACAAGTTATATATTTTGTGTTATGAAGATTTTATCAGAAAAAATGCAAAAAAAAAAAAAAAACGAGAAAATTAAAAATCTCGAGAAAAACCGTGATTGAAATTTTTTACTTTTGTTGATTTGGTCCATAGATTTAAAAACACAATTAGCCTACTTTGGTAATTGAAAAGTCCGAATCAACCCGACTTATGTATACCCCTATTAAAAAGTAATGTTGTTAATACGAATAAGAGAAACTCTGTTATAGCCATTTCTGTACATTCAATGTACTCTACGGATAGAGGAATACATAGAGTTGAACATAGTAAAATAAGAAAATGAAAGATTTCGTTGAAATTGTTCGTTTGGAAATTTCCCGAAAAGCTAATCATAGGTTCTTCTCTCCATCGGAACAATAGGGCCGTTATGCTCATTACTAAACTTGTTGAAGAGATGAAATATAACCAAGGTATATCTTTTTGATCAGAGGTTGAATCGATCATCAGAATAAGAATTAGGCCAAAAATTAGGATACATTCTGGGAAAATCAAACTTCCATCGAAGAGAAGCAAATGAAAGGCGAACGAATAATCATTGAGTCCTCCTCTTTCCGGACAACACATACAAAGAGACCCGCCAACAGTCAAATAATTAGTGAACCTTAGAGATAGAGAGATATTTCTATAATTAGTTTGTTTCTCTTCTATTTTTCTATTTCCCATCTATCTATTTTCTTTAGTTATTTACTAGAGCAATTATGATCTGGAAGTCGATCCGGGGCAAGTGTTCAGATCTATTATGACATAGCCTTGAGGCGCTCAACGGACCTTTTAACCTTCTAAAAACCTTTTTGGGCTTTGGATTGATCCAAAAACGACTTTTTTGTGCAACCTAGTGTATATTCATAGAAGTTATTAGATGGAGCTCTTTAATTTTTTACCTAGAAGATTTTAATTACTCTATTCCAAATCACGCGAGTAGCCATTAAACATTACTAAGAGACATCCCGGCTATATATATTTAGTGATTCGAGGGTTTATTTTATTAGTTTTAATAATAAGAATTTTGTTTAATTTAATATAATAAACAAAGTCTATTTTGTACTCTATGCTCTTAGTTCAGTTCGGTAGAACGT
>NC_031998.1:20456645-20459179 GCF_001879085.1 Nicotiana attenuata
GGCTGTGGATTACTGATTTAAAAGTGCCCGAGGGGCTTATTGTGATTTCTGGATTTATGGATGGCTCGGGCTGCACGCCCCAGCAGTACTATGTGATATTGAGGCCGAGGGCCTGGTTGGTGCCACGAGATGGCTTATTTGCGCTTGGGCTGTAGGAGCTCCTCCGGAGTCTGTACACACCCCTAGTGAGTGCCGTCGACGTAAAATATATGGTTGGCTCGGACTGCACGCCGCAGTGGGTACCTGAGTGTACCGGTGTTTGCATTGCATTGCATCATTGCATCATTCCTTACCTGTTACCTGTCATGGTTCTTTCTGTACTATTACTTTATTGACTTGCCGGTCTTACTGTTAAAGGTTTGGTACTGCCCGTTATAGTTGCCTTGTGTTTTTCAGTGATTTCTTATCTTCAGTTATTATTTATGCTTATTACTCACTGAGTCGGAGTACTCACTTTACTCCCTGCACCTTGTGTGCAGATTTAGGTGCATCACAGTCTGAGGGAGGACCTGTCTAGTTGAGCAGCATTTCACTGGGAGCATCGAGGTAGCTGCATGGCGTTCGCAGCCTTGATCCTTCCCTCCTATCCCTATCTTTCATTATTCTGTTTCTTAGACAGTCTTGTTATAGGATGACACTCTGTATTAGAGGCTCGTGATCGTGACACCGGATCCTGTTTTGGGTTATGTTCCAGTATTTTTTGTTGGTTTTCAGTATACTAATCCGTACTTATAGTAGTTGATAAGATGGTTTAGTAATTTAGTATCTGTGTTCGAATTCCTAAATTATCATAAGTTGAGATTTGTTGTTGAATGGTCGGGCTTGCTTAACAATGTATTGGGCGCCATCACGACCGGGGTTTGGGTCGTGACAAGTTGGTATCAGAGCCTAGGTTACTTGGTCTCGCGAATCATAAGCCGGTTTAGTAGAGTCTCGCGGATCGATACGGAGACGTCTGTATTTATCCTCGAGAGGCTGCAGAACCTTTAGGAAAACTTCATATTCTTGAAATTCTTGCTGTGCGACTTTGTTGATCCGAGAACTAAACTTCTGTATTCTATTCTCTCGCAGATGGCGAGAACCCCTGCTACCGGATGTGGCGGACGACCACCAGTACCACCCACTAGAGGTCGTGGACGCGGTCGTGGTCATGGTCGAGGCAGACCAGCGAGGGCAGCATCTGTAGATCCACCAGCTGCCCCGGTTCAGGACCAGTCTCCAGCTGTAGATGCTCCAGCAGCACCTGTTCAGGCACCGGCAGTGCCCATTGTGATTCCTGGTCTCCAGGAGGCTTTAGCTCAGATACTATCCGTCTGCACTGGCCTGGCTCAGGCGATCTCAGCCACTACTGCAGCAGCTACCTCACAGACCGGGGGAGGTCATCAGACCCCCGCTGCTCGCACACCTGAGCAGGTTGTTCAGGGATTACAGACACCGGGAGCAGCCCCTGTTGCCCCAGTTGCACCCGTTGCCCCAGTTGCACCAGTTACACCAGTTGCACCAGCTCTAGACTATGTGGTTCCAGCTATGCCAGACGATGAGCAGCGTCGTCTTGAGAGGTTCGGTAGGCTCCAGCCTCCGGCGTTCAGTGGTGCCGAGGGCGAGGATGCCCAGGGATTTCTTAACAAGTGTCAGCGTATGCTTCGCACCGCATGGATCTTGGAGTCGAGTGGAGTGGCTTTTACTACCTTCCAGTTCTTAGGGGCTGCATCTACATGGTGGGAGGATTTGGAGAGGCGTAGGCCTGTTGGCGCAGCGCCCCTTACATGGCAGCAGTTCTCCACTCTCTTTCTGGAGAAGTACGTACCATAGTCTCGCAGGGAGGAGCTGCGTCGTCAGTTTGAGTGGTTGACTCAGGGGGACATGTCTGTGACCCAGTACGAGATGAGATTTTCACAGCTAGCGCGTCATGCTACTTGGATGATCCCGACAGATCGGGAGAGGATTAGGAGGTTCGTGGATGGCCTCAACTATTCACTCTGCATTTTGATGACTAGAGAGAGGGTTTTGGGTGCCTCGTTCGAGGAGGTAGTTGACATTGCTCATGATATTGAGGCGATTCGCCGCAGGGAGCGTGAGGAGAGGGAGGCCAAGAGGCCTCGGAGTTCAGGCAGTTTCAGTGGTGCTCCGTCTAGGGGCCAGTTCCAGCGTGGTAGAGGTCGTTCCTTCAGGCCTCCTCAGTCAGCTCGCCTTGAGTATAGTGGGACTTCTTCAGGCCGTGGTCATCAGGGATTTCAGCAGGGCCAGCCTTCACTTAGTGCCCTTCCCGCACAGAGCTCTTCTCATGCCTCTTCAGCCCAGGGTTCTTCTGCAGCGAGGGGTTTCCTTCAGTCCCCTTCTCCAGCACCAGGCAGTTGCTACGAGTGCGGTGAGTTTGGCCATATGAAGAGGGATTGTCCTCGACGTCGTGGTGGTCGGTTTCATCAGAGGGATCAGCCCTCGTCTTCTACTCCATCTACTTCAGCACCCTCCCAGTCAGATAGGGGTGGGGGCCAGGCAGCCAGGGGCCGCCCTAGGGGTGGAGACCGATCTGG
>NC_031998.1:20461835-20465300 GCF_001879085.1 Nicotiana attenuata
GGAGGACCTTTCAGCGGGAGTTGGGTACGACAGGTGGAGCTGAGTACAGCATTTCATCCTCAGACGGACGGGCAGTCCGAGCGTACCATTCAGATATTGGAGGACATGTTGCGTGCCTGTGTTATTGATTTTGGAGGTTCTTGGTCTGAGTTCTTGCCACTTGCAGAGTTTGCTTACAACAACAGCTATCAATCCAGTATTCAGATGGCGCCGTGTGAGGCCTTATATGGGAGACGGTGTAGATCTCCGGTTGGTTGGTTTGAGCCCGGCGAGGCTAGGCTATTGGGGACAGAGTTGGTCCAGGATGCCTTAGAGAAGGTGAAAGTGATCCAGGAGAGACTTCGTACAGCCCAGTCGCGTCAGAAGAGTTATGCAGACCGGAAGGTTCGAGATGTATCTTATATGGCGGGCGAGAAGGTCTTGCTGAAGGTTTCGCCCATGAAGGGCGTTATGAGGTTTGGGAAGAAAGGGAAGCTGAGTCCGCGGTTCATTGGGCCTTTTGAGGTACTTAGGAGGATTGGGGAGGTGGCCTATATGCTTGCTTTGCCACCCAGCTTGTCGGGGGTTCATCCGGTATTCCATGTTTCTATGCTCCGGAAGTATGTTGGGGACCCGTCTCATGTGTTAGACTTCAGCACGGTTCAGTTGGATGATGACTTGACCTATGATGTGGAGCCAGTGGCTATTTTGGGTCGTCGCGTTCGAAAGTTGAGATCAAAGGATATAGCTTAGGTGAAGGTGCAGTAGAGAGGTCGGCCCGTGGAGGAGGCTACCTGGGAGACCGAGCAGGAGATGCGGAGCAGATATCCTCACCTGTTTGAGGCTTCAGGTATGTTTCTTGACCCGCTCGAGGACGAGCGTTTGTTTAAGTTGGGGAGGATGTGACGACCCGTCCCGTCGTCTCATGTGTTACTGCCCCGTTTTCCCCGTTTATTGCTTCTTCATGTTCCATTATTGGCATTTGGTGAGTTAGAGTCGAATTGGTTTGGTTTTGGTAGAAAATGAGACATTTAGTCTCTTTAAGGAAGGCTTGTATTGGAAAAGTCAACCGGATGTTGACTAATGAGTTAGAGGGCTCGGATGTGATTTCCGGTGATTCGGTTAGCTTCGGGGGATGATTTTTGACTTAGGAGTGTGATCGGAAGTGATTTTGGAGGTCCGGTGTAGAATTAGGCTTGAATTGGCGAAGCTAGTATTTTGGCGAATTCCGGTTGGTAGGTGAGATTTTGATTGGGGCTCGGAATGGAATTCCGAGAGTTGCAGCAGCTTCGTTAGGTGATTTTGGATATGTTTGCAAAATTTCAAGTCATTCGGAGGTGTCTTGGTCGGGTTTTTGATCAAATGCGTATTTCGGAAGTTTTGAAGAAACTTAGGCCTGGATCCGATGTGATTTAATAGTTTTAGCATTATTTGATGCGTTTTGAAGATTGGAACAAGTTTGAATAATGTATTAGGATGTGTTGGTACCTTTGGTTGGGGTCGCGGGGGCCCCGGGGTGATTTCGGGTGGTCAATCGGACCATTTTTGGACTTGATATGCTGCAGGTTTTCAGCTGTAGGATTGCAGAAGATTTACCCATCGCGTTCGCGTGGGTAGGGTCGCGAACGCGTAGAGGAGAATTTGGAGGTCTGGAAATTGGTCTTCGCGTTCGCGTCTCCTTAGTCGCGTTCACGTATTATTGAAAGGCGAAGCTTCGCGTTCGCGATTGGTGTCACGCGTTCCCATAGAGGAAATCTGAGGGGCCAAGAATTTGGCCTACGCGTTCGCGTCTATGGGCTCGCGATCGCGTTGATATAAGACCCAGGCCTTCGCGTTCGCGTGGGTGATGCCGCGTTCGCGAAGGGCATTTTTGGCAGCCTTAATAATTGGTCATCGCGAACGCGTGGGTTGTGGCCGCGTTCGCGTAGAGTAAAACACCTGGGCAGAAAGGGTTTTATTTGAATATTTCATCCGCGAGTGTATTCATTTTTCCTCCATTGTTAACCCCCTTGAGAGCTTTTTGGGAGTAATTGAAGAGGGTTTCGACGGGGATTGATTGGAGGTGAGTCTCGTGACCTAGAAACGTCATTTTATTGAAGAATCAACCTTTAATTCTTGGAAATTTGGGTAAAAATTGGAAGAACTTGGGCTTGGTTTTTAAAATGAAAATTTGGGATTTGAAAGGGCATTTGAACTCCGATTTTGGTAAATTTGATATGTATGGACTCGTGGCGAGACGAGGAATCTGATGATGTAAATTTTATAATTTTTCGAGAAGTGGGCCCGGGGCTCGGGTTTTGCCAACTTCGTGATTTTTGGTGTTTTTCGAGTCTTTTCGATTGGGTTATATTCCCTTAGCCTATTGTAATGTATTCCTTGTGGTTTTGATCAGATTTGACGCGCGAGGAGGTCAATTCGAGAGGAAAAGGTATAGCGAGCTAGATTTTGGGCCGGCTGGAGGTGAGTAATGGGTGTAAATGATGTACTGAGGGATTGAGACCCCGGAATTTCACATCGTACCGCTATATTGAGGCGAGGCACGCGCTCTATGATGAGTGCGGGGCTGTTGGTTATTGGGGATTGTGACTTGGTCCGTCCCGGTGATGTTTTACTGTGTTTTTCTACTAGAACTTGTTGGAAATCATCGTTACTTGGATTTGATTGTTGTATTTGGGCTTCGTGCCGGTTATTTGGATCCTTCAGGGATTGATTTCACTGATTTGCATACTTGGCACATTGTTTAACCTCATTTCAAGGTTTTAAGTACTATTTTTGCAAACTCAGCCCCTTTTTCTAAACTTGAAAATTCAAATGATATTTTAAATGATATTTTGGGCTGTGGATTACTGATTTAAAAGTGCCCGAGGGGCTTATTGTGATTTCTGGATTTATGGATGGCTCGGGCTGCACGCCACAGCAGTACTATGTGATATTGAGGCCGAGGCCTGGTTGGTGCCACGACATGGCTTATTTGCGCTTGGGCTGTAGGAGCCCCTCCGGAGTCTGTACACACCCCCAGTGAGCGCCGTCGACGTAAAATATATGGTTGGCTCGGATTGCACGCCGCAGTGGGTACCTGAGTGTACCGGTGTTTGCATTGCATCATTGCATCATTCCTTACTTGTTACCTGTCATGGTTCTTTCTGTACTATTACTTTATTGACTTGCCGGTCTCACTGTTAAAGGTTTGGTACTGCCCGTTATAGTTGCCTTGTGTTTCATTTTGTGATTTCTTATCTTCAGTTATTATTTATGCTTATTACTCACTGAGTCGGAGTACTCACTTTACTCCATGCACCTTGTGTGCAGATTTAGGTGCATCACAGTCTGAGGGAGGACCTGTCTAGCTGAGCAGCATTTCACCGGGAGCATCGAGGTAGCTGCATGGCGTTCGCAGCCTTGATCCTTCCCTCCTATCCCTATCTTTCATTATTCCGTTTCTTAGACAGTCTTGTTATAGGATGACACTCTGTATTAGAGGCTCGT
>NC_031998.1:20465317-20489954 GCF_001879085.1 Nicotiana attenuata
AAATCACCTAGAAAGCATGTCTATAGGATTTAACATTCATGTTCTGTAATGACACATATAGAGATCATGTCTATAGGCTCTTGCATTTCTGCATATATAAATGTCATTAGGCAAACCGTTTATAGGCTTAATAACAAAGTTGCATATAGACATCATGTGTATAAGACTCTTATTGATATCAGGAAAGGGTGTTAAAATCAGTAAACATATAGAAAGCATGCCTATAGGAAACCTCGTCTTTAATAGCATCATTCGTTCTTAAACAGTATCGATTGCTAGAACTAGTGTCTTTATTAAAACTGGTAATTTTCTACTTCTGAAGCCCGCTAAAATTGGTAAACCTTTTTCCTATAGCCAATCTGCACTCCCCCGAAACTCATAAACCTTTTAATCAGTCTACATCTTTTCTGAAACAACTGGTAACTCTTTTCTAAAAATCGGTTTGCATCTTTTCTCTTTGTTTAAACTGATAATTCTTTTTTCTAAAATCAACTTGCATCTTTTCTGAAACTACTGGTACCTCTTTGCATCTTTTTCCTGAAATTAATAGATCCTACGCCTAGGTTTTTTATTTCAACTCATAAATAAGGGTTGGCTAATTAATGAATTGGGTCAGTCCCTGACAACTGTATCCGAGTTGCCTAATGTAGACTCTCTGTTTAAATACATGTGTTGAACCAGTCCGCTCGCTGCTTAATTTAATCTAAGACCAAATCAGTATTTGTCAAGGCATGCTAAACTAAATGATTGTTTGACTTCTGGGGTTAATTTGAGCCTTGTATGCTTGCTTGTCCTCCCCTTTTACTTGATACTTGTTTTGAATGTCGAGCTAGAATTTTATCCTTTAAACTCCACAAAGGCCCCCATCCCTTTCTTCCCCTTTAGGATTAGAAGTCCTAATACCCCGGGACTAATAGGATTGGGACGGGTAGTAGCATGCGATAAGTAAACGATACCGTTATGCACTTTAATACCTTAACAGGGTGGGAAGGGTAGACATGGAGATGATAATTACACGTTAACACTCCTCGTACAATTGAGTACCAGTGTTGTGCGAATGATCCATGTAATGTATAAACCTAGGACCCCTTTCTCCTTTTTTATTAGTTTAATAAAATTTTCTGAATCTTTAAAGCTATTGCATTTTCAATTCCTGCTTCTCGCATGGTCTTTTCGGATTATTTGCACTAAGTACTTGACCTTTTTCTCCACTTGCACGTTTTTTACAAAATTGCTCCTTTAAAATTCAGCACTTCTTTTAACCTTTTGTGCTTCTTGTACTTGTTTATTTTTTACATCTAAAGTCACAATTGTAGCATGGCCGGGAACCACACTAGTGGATCTTGAGGGGTGCCTAACACCTTCCCCTCGAGATAATTTCAAGCCCTTACCCAAAACTCTGGTCTGCATCTTTGATTCTTCTAAAAGTATGCTAATGCACTATAATCATTAGGTGGCGACTCTCCAAACTCTCAAAAAACCCAATTCCCAAAGTGGGAAAAGAGTTGTCTTCCCAAATGTCGTGAACCCGATTCCGCAAGGAAAAAGGGGCGTCGACACACAGGAACATCTTCCTTGATGAACTTCTGGAGACTTTGAGTAGTCAAATAGAAGAACATCTTTTGCTGCCAGCGCTTGAAATCAATCCCGGAAAATTTTCCAGGTTTCTCCGCCGATGCCAATGCTGCCGGTGTCGTTCGGCTTGTTGAGGCATTGTCAGTCACCATTGGAACAGCTTGGTTCTCATTCTCATTAGTCATTTCTGTAAAAGAATGACACAAACGTTAAAATCACGTAGATTTTAATCTCCAATAGAGTACAAAACCACAAAGGTTTTACTCTCCAGAAACAGTAAGTACAAATACAGAAAATATATTAAATTCCTTAAGCTTGTTAGTATACTGTATTTGTAAAATAATTCTGGAAATATAAATGAATATAAACAGAAATGAACATAAACAGAAATGACAGAAAACCAATTCGAGCCCACTGAATTCACAGTGTTTCCTTAAGGAATTTAATCCCCTCCTAGTACCCAAGGTTATGGATTATTTCCTCCCAGGATAGAACGAATTACACACTGGTGTAGTGGTACTTCAAACTCCAGTGTTTCAGCGAACACAAAGTTTGAAAGCAAATCACACTTACTTTTGCTTTATTTGATGCTAAAAGTATGTAGAAGAAGGAGAAGAAACTCAGAAAATCGTAGTGAAATTCTGAGCAGAATAGTATTGTATTTATAGCCAAAGTTGGGCTGAAATCTGAAGAGGTGCAACTCTTCAGAATGGCTGTTTATGCAAAACGGCCACAGCATAAATGCCATTACATAAATGGCCATTTACTCAACAATAAAGAGGGAAAATTGAAGAGGGTAATTAATTTTCTGTTACCAAAATAGAAAAACGGATTGAATTTAATATTAATATTCTGTTATTAAAACAAATATTTAATAATATTTCTGTTAATATTTTACTATTAACAAATAAATTTGGTCCAAAAAGTTAATCAATCAATCGATCATTTGACCGAATCCGAATCCGAATCCAAAGCCGAATCCAAAGCCGAAGCCGAGCCGAGTGAGCGACGACGACGACGACGGCGCGAGACTTGCCTTCTTCTCAACTCTTTAAGAGCTAGAAGAAGAGCAATTGCTTATATACCCATAAAAAACCTCTTCCTCTTCCAATATGGAACAATGTCCATTTACCAAGGGGGAACTTAAAATTTCACTCAAAAATTTCATTTTCCTCCATTTCCCATTCACCCTCTTTTAAGTATTTAATATATTAATTAAATACATAAAAAACCCAACAATCCCCCACATGAATGGGGAATGGCTATATCACGGAAGTATGCATGAAAAACTGTGTGATTCGCAAGTAAGGATTAATTGCATCTGGATAAGTAGGTTTCCCTTTGAATTTTCCGTAGTGAACTTATGTCGGATATACTCGATCAATCGGTAGATTTGATATCTTTGAACCGTAGAACTTTGGTGTATACCTAGAAAACCACAAGTCACAAAACCAACCCTTAACCGTCTTTGGTTCTCATTGTTGTGTTCGTTTCAGCCATGAACACCGCCTGGTTTCATAAGTGCGTAGAGAACTGGCCTTACGAAGTTCTCCTTGAAGAGGCTAACACTTCACACTTACATAGGTGATTCCTAAACGTGTCATCCCGTAGATACACTATTTGATACACCCCGTATCAAATTTAGAAATCATTAAAAAGCCTTAATGCTTTATCCTTGGTACTGAACATTGTCTCATCACGAGAATGGACCAAAAGTTTATTTGACAATGTTGAACCGTCATTAATGACTTTGTTTGATCTCCTTGAACCTAGATCTTGGGATCTCCAGTCTTCTAGGTAGAGTTACCGTCACTATGACTTGTTCTCGGCCACAGTCCCATTCCCCTTGATGACTTCTCAACTATCTCTCTAGTTAGGCCTTTTGTAAGTGGATCCGACACATTATCAGTTTACTTTACATAGTCAATAGTGATAATTCCTCTAGAGAGTAATTGTCTAACGGTTTTATGTCTTCGTCGTATATGACGAGATTTACCGTCATACATAACGCTCCCAGCCCTTCCAATTGCCGCTTGACTATCACAATGTATGCATATTGGTGCCAACGGTTTGGGCCAAAATGGAATATCTTTTAAGAAATTTCGGAGCCATTCAGCTTCTTCACCGGCTTTATCCAAGGCTATGAACTCAGCCTCCATTGTAGAGCGGGCAATACAAGTTTGTTTGGAGGACTTCCAAGATACCGCTTCTCCACCAATAGTGAATACATATCCACTTGTGGACTTGGAATCAGTTAATCCCGTGATCTAATTTGCATCACAGTATCCCTCAATGACTGCAGGATATTTACTGTAGTGCAAAGCAATGTCCTGGGTATGTACTAGATACCCCAAAACTCGTTTCATGGCCATCCAATGAGATTGACCTGGATTGCTCGTATATCGACTCAATTTACTTCTAGCACAAGCTATATCTGCTCGTGTACAATTCATGATGTACATTAAGCAACCCAACACACGAGCATAATCCAATTGTGATATGTTTTGGCCTTTGTTCTTTGCTAATGCAAGATTCGTGTCAATTGGAGTCTTTGCAACTTTAAAACCCAAGTGCTTGAATTTTTCAAGTACTGTCTTAATAAAATGAGATTGTGACAATGCCGGACCTTGAGAAGTCTTATAGATCTTAATTCCCAGAATTAAATCAGCAACTCCCAAGTCTTTTATATCAAACTTGGTAGTTAGCATATGCTTAGTAGCATTTATGTTGGAAATGTCATTACTCATTATGAGCAAATCATCCACATATAAGCAAACAATGACAATGTGATTTGGAACACTTTTAATGTACACACATTTATCACATTCATTTATCTTAAATCCATTTGACAACACTGTTTTGTCAAATTTAGCATGCAATTGTTTGGGTGCTTGTTTTAATCCGTAAAGGGACTTAACAAGTCTACAGACCATCTTTTCTTTACCTAGAACCACAAACCATTCAGGTTGTTCCGTGTATATTTCTTCCTCCAACTCTCCATTTAAGAAGGCTGTCTTAACATCCATTTGATGAATTTCAAGATCATAAACTGCAGCTAACGCTACTAACGTTCGTATGGATGTAATTCTTGTAACTGGAGAGTATGCATCAAAATAGTCAAGACCTTCACGTTGTCTATACCCTTTGACCACAAGTCTTGCCTTATATTTGTCAATAGTGCCATCATCTTTCGTTTTCCTCTTAAAGATCCATTTAGAACCCAACGGTTTATTTCCAGGAGGAAGATCAACCAATTCCCATGTATGGTTGTTCAGTATGGATTCTATTTCACTATTGACCGCCTCTTTCCATAACAATGATTCCGAAGAAGACATAGCTTCTTTAAATGTTTGAGGCTCATTTTCCAATAAGAAAGTCACAAAATCTGGTCCAAATGAAGTAGACATTCTTTGACGTTTACTACGTCTTGGATCCTCTTGGTTAAGTGTACTTTCTTTTGTTTCTTCCCGGGGTCATTTAGATCCTTCACCAATCGACTCACATTCCTTTTTATACGGATATATATTTTCAAAGAACTCAGCATTATCTGATTCTATAACCGTATTATTATGAATGTCGGGATTTTCTGATTTATGAACCAGAAATCGATATGCTTTACTATTAGTCGCATATCCTATGAAAACACAATCAATGGTTTTCGGTCCTATTTTTACCCTTTTGGGTTTAGGAACTTGCACTTTTGCCAAACACCCCTACACTTTAAAATAATTGAAGTTGGGCTTCCTTCCTTTCCATTTTTCACATGGAATTGTGTTTTGCTATGGGGTACTCGATTTAGTATTCGGCTAGCCGTAAGAACGGCTTCCCCCACAAGTTATGTGGCAAACCAGAACTTATCAATAATGCGTTCATCATCTCCTTTAATGAACGATTCTTTCTTTCTGCAATCCCATTGGATTGGGGCGTGTAAAGGGTCGTTGTTTGATGAATAATTCCATATTCTAAACATATTTGTTCAAAAGGATATTCATATTCACCACCCCTAGCACTTCTTATCATTTCGATTTTCTTGCTAAGTTGCATTTCAACTTTATTTTTGTATTGCTTGAATGCGTCTATTGCTTCATCTTTACTATTAAGTAAGTAAACATAGCAATATCGAGTACTATCGTCAATAAAAGTTATGAAATACTTCTTTCCACCGCGAGATGTATTGACTCCATGTCACAAATATCTGTGTGAATTAAGTCTAAAGGATTTGAATTCCTTTCAACCGACTTATAAGGATGTTTAACATACTTAGATTTCACACATACTTGATATTTTTATTTGTCACATTCAAACTTGGGCAATACTTCCAAATTAATCATTTTTCATAATGTTTTATAATTGACATGACCCAAACGTATATGCCATAATTCATTTGACTCAAGTAAGTAAGACGAAGCTGAAATTTTATTATTATTTTCAACAACCATTTCATTCAGCTTGAAAAGGCCCTGAGTGAGGTAACCTTTTCCTACAAACATTTCATTCTTACTTATTACAACCTTATCGGAAACAAAAACACATTTAAAACCATTCTTAACAAGAAGTCCAGTAGAGACTAAATTCTTCCTAATCTCGGGAACATGAAGGATGTTATTCAAAGTCACCACTTTGCCGGAAGTAATTTGAGAAATATCTTCCCATATCTTTCAATCTTGGCCTTTGAAGCATTTCCCATAGAAATTGTCTCATCGGGTCCAACAGGAGCATAAGTAGCAAAAGCTTCTCTAACAACACAAACATGGCAAGTGGCTCCAGAATCAACCCACCACTCTTTAGGATTGCCCACCAAGTTGCATTCGGAAAGCATGGCACATAAGTCATCAACATCATCATGCTTTTCAACCATGTTTGCTTGACCCTTCTTCTTGTCTTTCTTCGGAGCATGACACTCCGTAGATTTGTGTCCGGTCTTTCCACAGTTGTAGCAGTTTCCACTGAACCGCTTCTTGCTTGGGTTGTAATTCGGTCCAGAAGCCTTCTTCCTCATTTTGTTTTCTTCAACAATATTTGCTCCCATTATTGTTGAGTTCCCACGGCCTCTCTTTTCAGCAGCTTTGTTGTCCTCTTCGATTCTCAACCGAACAATGAGATCTTCAAGGGACATCTCCTTGCGTTTGTGTTTCAAGTAGTTTTTGAAGTCCTTCCACAAAGGAGGCAACTTCTCAATCATCGCTGCTACTTGGAATGCTTCATTGATGACAAGACCTTCAATAAAATTTCTATTAGTAAAAATACTAAGATTACTACTTTCACCATCAATATTAATTTGATTTATACCTTCAGCAAGGAGATCGTGAATAATCACTTGCAACTTCTGGACTTGGGCAATAACAGACTTGCTATCTGCCATTTTGTAGTCCAAAAAGTTTGGAGCAACAAACTTTTTCAACCCGGCATCTTTGGTTTTGTATTTCTTTTCAAGCGCAGTCCACAGTTCCTTTGACGTTTTCACGCCACTGTAAACGTTATACAAAGCATCCTCCAGCCCGCTTAGAATATAATTCTTGCACAAAAAATCTGAATGCTTCCACGCCTCAATCACGAGAAAGCGTTCAGTTTCTGGAGTTTCATCGGACAGCACAGGAACATCTTCCTTGATGAACTTCTGGAAACTTAGAGTAGTCAAATAGAAAAACATCTTTTGCTGCCAGCGCTTGAAATCAATCCCGGAAAATTTTCCGGGTTTCTCCGCCGGTGCCAATGCTGCTGGTGTCGTTCGGCTTGTTGTGGCATTGGCAGTCACCATTAGAACAGCTTGGTTCTCATTCTCATTAGTCATTTCTGTAAAAGAATGACACAAACGTTAAAATCACGTAGATTTTAATCTCCAATAGAGTACAAAACCACAAAGGTTTTACTCTCCAGAAACAGTAAGTACAAATACAGAAAATATATTAAATTCCTTAAGCTTGTTATTACACTGTATTTGTAAAATAATTCTGGAAATATAAAGGAATATAAACAGAAATGAACATAAACAGAAATGATAGAAAACCAATTCGAGCCCACTGAATTCACAGTGTTTCCTTAAGGAATTTAATCCCCTCCTAGTACCCAAGATTATGGATTATTTCCTCCCAGGATAGAACGAATTACACATTGGTGTAGTGGTACTTCAAACCCCAGTGTTTCAGCGAACACAAAGTTCGGTAGCAAATCACACTTACTTTTGCTTTGTTTGATGCTAAAAGTATGTAGAAGAAGGAGAAGAAACTCAGAAAATCATAATGAAATTCTGAGCAGAATAGTGTTGTATTTATAGCCAAAGTTGGGCTGAAATCTGAAGAGGTACAACTCTTCAGAATGGCTGTTTATGCAAAACGGCCACAGCATAAATGCCATTATATAAATGGCCATTTACTCAACAATAAAGAGGGAAAATTGAAGAGGGTAGTTACTTTTCTGTTACCAAAACAGTAATAGCGAGCGACGACGACGACAACGCGAGGCTTGCCTTCTTCTCGACTCTTTAAGAGCTAGAAGAAGAGCAATTGCTTATATACCCATAAAAAACCTCTTCCTCTTCCAATATGGGACAATGTCCATTTGACAATGTCCATTTGCCAAGAGGGGAAACTTAAAATTTCACTCAAAATTTCATTTCCCTCCATTTCACATTCACCCTCTTTTAAGTATTTAACATATTAATAAAATACATAAAAAAACCCAACATAACATACGAGTACTGCACCTCAGCTCAATAGTTTTTGCTCAGACTTAGTACATACATATTAAAAGTCCACTAAGTATCTATAACTATTTCATTCTGATACCAATTATTTCTTTATATTAACTTGAAATTGCCGTAGGAATTCATAAACTTTAATTTTTAGATAAATACGTCGGGATTTAATCTCGTTCAAAGTGGTTATTTTCTGTATGCTGGAAGAGCTCGTTTTAGAAAAAATCTGTTCAAGTGTTTTTCGTTCTTTTTCTGTTCGAAAAACAAAACAGCAGCTTACGAGAAAACAAATAACTTTCTTATCTTTATTTCAAATGAAGTAATTAATTTAAAGATTTAATATTTCAAACAAATTGTTGGTTATAACACTGACTATAAAATTATTTCTAATTGGATAGATAAGATAATCCAAATGAAATAAGCTCTAAATCATATCACGGAGTCTAAATGAACATTTACCAGTTGGATGCCGCATGATATAATATTTAGATTTTGGAAAAGATTATGTACTTTACTACGATAGCATGTTAGGATTATAATTACAAATAACAATACAAGGGGAAGTAGTAGCATATCCTATGGAATTAGTTGATGAGCTGCACGCAAGTTGATACAGACCTCGATCATTAAAAAAAAAAAAAAACTTGTGAAATTAGTTAATTGATGTGCACACAATAGCTGACTCTAAGCTAGCTTTTGATCATAGATTCTCAAATTTGTTTTGAAAAATTTGATATGGGTGAAGTTTGGTTTGAAGATGAAAATGTGTTTGGACATCAGTTTTCAAAACATATTTCACCTTTTTTTATTTGAAAAAACATGAAACATGTCTTATACCCACAAGTTCTAAAAACTATCACAAATACCCAACAATACCTTCATCAATAACATTCACTATATTATCGCAAACCATAGTTCTGAACATAAATAAATTTGGTACAACATTATAATTTTTATAATGAACTACATAATACACTATCAGATGACCGAGAAGGCGAAGCAGCATTGTTACAAAATAATAAATGTTGGGCTTTTTTATAAAATATAAAAGTTTGGAGCAATTTTTAAAAAAATATAATAGTAATATTTTGGACCAAAACCAGCTGGTTTTGGGATTTGAGTTTTTCGTTTTGGGAATTTGCCAAAATATGAATAAAATTTATGAACAAACATGTATTTGCCAAAAAGAAAATCCAAATATATTTTAACAAAATCTATGGCCAAACGGGTCCTAAAAAAATGGTCCAAGCTATATTTTCTTAATTCTAAATTTCCCTTTTTATTAAATAGGCTTCTTTTTCCTTTATAAGAAGGAAAAAGAGAGGCGTTCAATTTAAAGCCATAGCATCAATGTCATCAATCCTGCTTTTTATCGAGTCTGATTGGGTTTATGCAGCTTTTCTAAAGTTGCTATTTCCCTCTGGAATACTGTGCAACTTCCTTTTTTTTTTTTTTTTTGGATTTTCTAATATTTGAATTGTGATGAACTATTTAGCAAATAGTACATTTTCCTTTAGAAAATATTATTTCAATATTAATAAAAGACTGAGGTGGTGTTAAATTAAAAGACAAGGTTTCTAGTTCGATATTCCTATTGTGTGTACTCTATTTGGTTGCAGAACCAAATAAAATCAATACAAGAAGACACAAATGTCACAGAGAGAATAATTGTTTTAACTGTTCACAAATGTCCAAGAACAGTCCAGTCTGTGAACAGTCTATTGACTCCTCGAACGTAATGAATTTTGTCAATTTCCCCTTGTTTTTCTTTTATTATTTTATTACACACTATTGTAAAGAAAATAATTAAACAATACCTAAACTCACGTTCTCTTAAAATTTAAGATATATACATTACCCGTGCACAGATTTTGTGCTTCTATCAGTTTAATTAAATCGATTATAACATATTATTTTAAACTCGATAAATAAGTGGACCTAAGTACGTTGGTTTATTTTCTTGTTCTCGTTAGTGAGTAGGAATTACTCGTTAGCTATCAAATCATAGATGTTTATTTTACATTTACAAAATAAAGAAGAAAATAATCATATCTCACTCAAAAGTGAAGCTACAATTTAGGTTATAGGTTTGGTCGAATATAGCAATTTTGGTCCAAATTCGGTATAATTTATCTTGAGAAATTCATTAAATACGCACAAATGATTAACAGGGGCGGCCCGACGAATTTTGTGGTATAAAGCTAAACTTTATGAGGGGCCTTAACTTTTTAATTTTTTTTATTATTTATTTGAAATCTATTTTTTTTAGCTTTTCTTAGATACAAAGTTATTAATGATTTTCTTATAATCAATAACTCCTAATAAGTATTTCTCAACTGATAATATAGCTAATCCATTTAACATTTCTTGTGACATTGTTGTTCTTAGGTAAGATTTTATCAATTTTAATTTGAAAACTTTTTTCCGCTGAAGCAACGGTAACATGAGTTATTAACATTATTCCATAAGAAATTTAAGCATTTGAAAAAGAATTAAATCTTTTTATTTAATTAAATGTATCAATTAAATTATTATCTTCTAATTGTACTATTTTCCTTAATACTTTTAATTCAGAAAATAAATTTAAACCATCAATATCGAATTGATTATTATGCTTTAAGGAACATTCAATATTAAGGCAATATTTTTTCAAATTTCCAACATCTAGTGATCTTAGTTTTTACTGCCAAATAGAAAATCAAAAATATTTTCATATGCTTTGAATTGTTCAAATTTATTTTGAAGTGGAAAAATAGCCTTGTCTATTATGTATAAAAGCAATCAACTCTATAGGACTCTTCGAAAGATTTTGAGATTTTATTATTGTTTACCTTGAAAATGGTAATTACAATTAACTTGATTTGGTGGTTCTAAAA
Organism: Nicotiana attenuata; assembly: GCF_001879085.1. NCBI lineage: Eukaryota > Viridiplantae > Streptophyta > Magnoliopsida > Solanales > Solanaceae > Nicotiana > Nicotiana attenuata. The sequence goes on from NC_031998.1 coordinate 20,476,463, forward strand.
ATACGTGATTTATTTTAATGCTAGTTGTTAGGCAATAGATGCTAAGTGTGAGTTAGGAAAATGAGATAAGAGCTTGAAGATAGTCTGCAATGCAAACCGAATGGCCGTGAATCGGGGCCTCAAGCTGGCTTACGCTGGGCCTCGAGGTCGAGCTAAAGTGTCCGACTGGGGACGGTCGATGAAGAACTAACAGTTCTAGGGGCCTTGGTGATGGCTCTTTATGATCAATGATGAGTAATAAATGAAGAACAATCTATAAAACATAATAAATAAAGCAATAAAATCAAAGGAAAGACAGTGGAGCTGTTTTAGTTAGAGAGCAGAGAATGTTCTTATTCCTGTATTGAATATCATGTGCGCAAGAAATGACAAGGGTCCCCTTTATATAGGAGGGGGAATCCCAACATGGTACATGTATAATTATTACAAAGAGACGTAGCTGGTATAGCTATTTAATGGTGTCACGACCCCGGTTCGCCCTCCGTGAACCATCATGACGGCACCTAGTCTCTACGACTAGGTAAGCCTAAAATGCGAAAAATAAACCAAATTTGAGGAAGATAAACAAGTTAAAACAGAGGTGGAGTAAATAAACAACGTTTAAGAGTGCCGCCTGGCATACACAACATTAACCTCTCAAAAACTAATACATGTTCCCCAGAACCCGGAAACCCATGAATCACAAGCTACGAATATAGTAAAAATGCTCTAACTCCGGAAAGTCTACATCAACAGTAAAGATGGAAGAACTAATCACTATAAGAGAGAATGGAGAGAGACTCCTCAGTCTGCAGACGCGGCAGATATACCTCGAAGTCTCCGTAGAATCGCCTCGCCTCAAGGATGGTAAGTGTGAGTAGAGGTACCTGGATCTGCACATGAAAAACATGCGCATGAAGGGCATGAGTACACCACAACGGTACTCAGTAAGTGCCAAGACTAACCTTAGTCGGGTAGTGACGAGGAAGGTTAGGGACCTACTGAGATTAAATAAAATATAAAGTCCGACAGTGTAGATAAGAGCAGTATAGATAAGTGCAGCAGTAAAAGCATCACAGAATATATAAAGGTAATTACAACTGACATAGAGGCAAAACAATCACAAGGATAATAACCGGGGATCTCTCAGTATCCCGAGGATCTCTTAGTATCTTCAATGTATATACCCGGGGATCTCTTGGTATCCCGAGGATCTCTTGGTATCCTCAATTTATGCCAGGGATGTCTTGGTATCCCAAGGATCTCTTGGTATCCTCAATATATATCAGGGATCTCTTGGTATCCCGAGGATCTCTTAGTATCCTCAACATGCGTGCCGGGGATCTCTCGGTATCCCGCACCTCAGCTCGATCATAAATACGTACAGGGGATCTCCCGGGATGCCTTCCCGTAGCCCCAAAATGAAACGCACAACAATAGCAGAAAAGGGATATACTGAATTAAGCTCAACTTCATACCAAGGCAAAACAGATAATTCTAACCTAGCATGCTTCACGTAGTACAAATAAGGCAGTTAAAACAAATAGAGCAATTTAGTCAATTAGGCATGCTTCTCTAGACTAACAGCAGGCTAAATTTTCAAATAGTGTAAGCAAGAAAAGGAAGAATACAATTTAAGGCTATTCTTAATGAAAAATTCGGGTTTCCAACAATTAGCACAAGTACGCACTCGTCACCTCACGTACAAGACATTTCAATTATCACAATATCAATCCTAAGGGGAGAGTCCCCCACACAAAGTTAGACAAGCCACTTACCTCGAATCGGCTCAATTATCAACCCGAAACCACGTTCTTGCCACGAGTATTCGACTCCAAATGGCCCAAATCTATTCAATTAAATTTCATAATGTAAATAACACTTCAAGTAACTGATTCTACAATTAAATTCTAGCTAATACGCGAAATTAGGTAAAATGACCAAAACGTCCCTCGGGCCCACGTCTCGGAATCGGGTGAAATTTATATTTCCAGAATCCTCACACTCTCACGAGTTCATACATACCAAGAGCACTGAAATCGGAGTCCAAATGGCCCCTCAAATTCTCATGTTAAAGTCTCTTAATCCCAAGCCCTAATTCTTCAATTTTAGGCCTAGATTCCATGATTTACTAGGTAGATTTCACATTAGAAACGAGTTTTAAGACCAAGAATCTTACCTCCAAGTGATTCCCCTCGAATCCCTCTTCAATCCCCTTCAAAGAGCTCCAAAAACGTTTAAAAACGGTGGAAATAAACCCCAAGGTCGCGGAACCTCTTTTTAAAACATTCTGCCTAGCAGTTTCCGCATCTGCGGCCTTGGGACCGCTTCTGGGGTCCCGCATTTGCGGAACAAAGGTCGCTTCTGCGACACATTACTTACATGCCCAGATTCCGTATCTGCGGCTCCCCACCCGCAGATGCGGTACCGCTTCTGCGAAAAATTTACCGCTTCTGCGGTTCCTGATGATTTTCCTCATTTCCGCTTCTGCGGTCACTGAGCCGCATCTGCGACGCCGCACCTGCGGAACCCAAACCGCAGGTGCGGTTATGACAGAACCAGCAGCTGAAGCTGCAACTCAAACTCCAAAATTTCCTCCGTCAACCACCCAAAATCATCCCGAGGCCCCCGGGACCTCAACCAAAGGCACCAACAAGTCTAATACCACTGTCCAAACTTGTACCAATCCTTAAAACACGTAAAACAACATCGAAACCTCAATTTAACCATGGATTCAAGCCTAAGAACCCCAAATTCTCTCAAAATACGCTTTCGATCAAAAAGTCCATCAAACCTCGTCCGAATAACCTGAAATTTTTCACACACGTCACATTCAACACTACGGAGCTACTCCAACTTCCGGAATTCCATTCCGACCCTCGGATCAAAATCTCACTATCGAACCGGAAACTTCAAAAATTCATCTTTCGGCATTTCAAGCCTAAATTAGCTACGGACCTCCAAAACACAATCCGAACACGCCCCTAAGCCCGAAATCACCCAACGGAGCTAACAGAACCATCGGATTTCCATTCCGAGGCCGTCTTCACACTGTTCCGACTATGGTCAAATTTCCAAGACTTAAGCTCTTATTTAGGAACTAAGTGTCCCAAAACTCTCCGAAATTCAAAACCGAATATCCCGGCAATTCAAAATAGCAGAAATAAACACGGGGAAAGCAGTAAATAAGGGATCGGGGTGTAAATTCTAAAAATGACCGGTCGAGTCGTTACAAATGGTCTAGTACAGACTAGTACTATTCTTGCAGGTGTTGTCAGCTTTGGCCACGTGCCTTGAGAATTTCCCGCTTGTCCATGATAGCCACCGATTTGCGCTGCCCCGAGGTCGAGCATAGGAGACCCTCGGGGTCGAACCTCGAACTGTGCCTCGAGATTTCTGGAGGCAGGCTGTGGAATGTCATAACGATCATAAAATCGGGCTCTCCGATTTCAGCCGTATACAGATAGCCCCTGCGTTTCTTAGAGTGAAAAGATAAGAAATGATCTTGACCTCGAATTTCTCAAACCTCTCGTGGTGACGTCATGCTCGTGACGTAAGCATTCTAAGTGACTGAAAACATCCCATTGGTTCGTCTCCCTCGAAGCATTGATTATACTGTCAGTTTATTTTTCCAAAAGGCGTTCATTGCACCGTCGATCCGTTTCCCCAAAAGCATTGATTGCGTCATTGATTCGTTTCCCCAAAGGCATTGATTGCACCGTTGATTACGTTAAGTCGTTGCTGTCTCTCTATAAATGGGGGGTTGCTTGAGCCAAGACTACACTCAATATTTTTTCAACAGCCTTGGCCCTTTCTCTTTTCTACATCCTCCTCCAAACTCGTATTTTTATGATTCAAACTCGTGACATTCAAACTCGTGACCATAAGGTCATACGGCAGCAACTTTGTCAGTCATGCCATGGCTCTTTTTCAAAGCTTTTCACCATTGAGTGGGATTATACTGAGTTGTTGTTGTTGTTGTCTTTGTTGGCTCGAAATAATGAGGGAAGGGCCTCAAATTCTTCCCGTATCAGAAGATATGTGGACCGTAAACCGCTGATCATCTCTCTTAATTCCAACCTGGTGTGGCGCCTCATTTCTTTTGCTTTCCATGGAGTGAGGTGGCATCATCTACTAACTTTTGCATCCGACACCGGTGCAATGTCTCAAGAAGTGGCTTCACAATAGTAGTGCTGACAAGACCCATACTCGCCAAATTTTTCACCAAGCCACAATTTTCCTTTTTTGTTAAAAACTTTTGCTCTTTGATAGGCTATAGCTGCTTCGGAGGAGATTCTCGAAGATACCGCTCTGAAGATCGAATTGGGTCCCCGAAACGGTTCTCGCAGATGTCGTTCCTGAAGATATACCCTCGAAATAGATTAGGCCTTGTAGCTTTTGTACTTTGCTTCTTTGTTTCTGTGTAAGGACCCCTCGTGGGCTTTTGTAATCGTCGTTTATTAATACAAAAGTTTCTTTAGTTTGCCTTCGACTTGTGCTGAACTCCATTTTGCCTGCGTTTGTAAAAAACCCGAGTGTATGACTTTATCGATCGGTCCGAATACTGGACCTGGACATAGTAATCCCTTTGGTTCTCGATTGGTTAATATGACATTCCTCGAAACTCTTTGTCATACCTCGGACTAAGCATGGATTGGTCTGATACAAACTTAGGTCGCCGGGACTTCTGAGTCCGAATTGAGTGAGAACAGGGTCTCGATTTTCTTTAAAGCTTAGCCTTTTTAGGCCTCGTTGATAGTCCTCGAGAGAGAGTTTACTTGATCATCTGAAAACAAAGATAGCCCTTAGGCCTTTACAAATAGTCCGCGAGCGAGGGTACACTCGAACCCGGGTGGCCCTTGGGCTAAAATAATCGAGAGAGCGTTTAAATTGAACTTGAGGCGAAGATAGCCCTGAGGCTTTGTCAATAGTCCCCGAGCGAGAACTGGCTCGAACTCGGGTAGCCCTTGGGCTTAATAGTCGAGTGAACGTTTGCTCGAACTCGAAGTAGAGATAGCCCTAAGGCTTTATGAATGGTCCCCGAGTGAGAACTGGCTCGAACTCGGGTAGCCTTTGGGTTTAATAATCGGACGAGCGCTTGCTTGCCTAAGTTTTCATCTCCCTTCCCTTGCTTCACCATAGTTATGGCTGCTACGCCCAAATCCGTTCACCAAGAAGAGGAGAGTTCCGCCTCTGTTTCCCGCCCGGTCGGTGGTACACCGCCGGCGTCCGGTGAGCTGACCTCGAGATGCTTTGTCTCGAGGAGGGACTTCACGTTAGAGAGACCTCCCAATGTTCAGGGCCATCGGGAGCATGCATCGAGGTTCATCTCATCGATAGGAGAGGAACACCTTGAGGCAGTTAAGAGAGAATGCGGATGGGGGGAAAAGGCGGCACTGCAGGTACCTTCCCCGGAAGAGAGCATCATGGCTCATATAGAGGGGTTTTTAAACGTATATACGTACCTCTTTAATTGGGCCTTCTCGATAGAATCGTGCTCGAATTTTGTAGAAGATATCGGGTTATCCTGGTACAGGTTCACCCGTCGTTTTGGAGGATAGTGTTGATGATAAGTTTCTTTGCAGATAAAGCCGGGCTCGAGCTCACCCTCAGCCATCTCATTAGATTGTATCGGCCCTTGCATTACCGAGGCTTGATTATTCTACGACGTCGATCCACCCGGCCCTTTGTTGCCAGTAATGAAGAGGACGGGGACCGAGGGTGGATGAGTCGATTTATCCGAGTGCGGACTGTTGACATTATTCCCGTAGAGTTCCTGCCATTTCCTGAGAAATGGAATTTCACACGTAAGTGATACACTTGTGCTTTTGTCATCTTTGTTCATAGTGGAGGCAGACTCCGTAACGGTGTTTTCTTTCCCTTTCCGCAGCAATCCCGTGATTGCCATACGAGGTCCCCGATTTGGCGGATTGTTAAACAAGGCTAAATTAAAAGACAAGGTTTCTTGTTCGATATTCCAATTATGTGTACTCTATTTGGTTGGAGAAAATAAAATCATTACAAGAAGACACAAATGTCACATAGAGAATAATTGTTTCAACTGTTCACAAATGTCCAAGAACAGTCCAGTCTGTGAACAGTCTATTGACTCCTCGAACATAATGAATTTTGTCAATTTCCTCTTGTTTTTCTTTTATTATTTTATTATACACTATTGTAAAGAAAACCTAAACAATACCTAAACTCACTTTCTCTTAAAATTTAAGATGTATACATTACCTGTGCACAGATTTTGTGCTTCTATCAGTTTAATTTAATCGATTATAACATATTATTAAAACTCGATAAATAAGTGGACCTAAGTACGTTGGTTTATTTTCTTGTTCTCGTTAGTGAGTAGGAATTACTTGTTAGCTATCAAATCATAGATGTTTATTTTACATTTTGTATCCATGACAAAATAAAGAAGAAAATAATCATGTCTCACTCAGAAGTGAAGCTACAGTTTAGGTTATTGGTTCGGTCGAACATAATAACTTTGGTCCAAATCCTATGTAATTTGTCTTGAAAAATTTATTGAATACACACAAATGATTAATTTAGAACATAGTAACTTAAAACGACTAGAATTATAAACCTGTAATTAAGCTTCAACTCTCTCCTGCACTTTGCAACAACTCGTATTCCCATCCTTTTTTGCTTTTCCTCTCTAAACAAAGGATGAAGAAAAATGTGAATTTGGTTTATTTCATTTCTTTCTTTCCACTCTCAAATTTTGCTTAAGGGAAAACTACTCAAACTGTCAGTTCATAAATAATTTTAACCAAAACTAGCCCAAAATAAAATATCTACTAAAAATAGCCCAGATATCATTTTATAACACAGTCTATTTTGCTAAAACACAAAGGCAGTTCGTTCAAACTTTTTGAGACATTGGACTTGAGCAATATTGCAATGTTTTAATTCACTTAAGTTGAAATTCAGAGAATCGAGCACCTTAATTCGATTTAGAAGTCACTATTAGATGTTAGTTTGTTGGATCCGGTCGAAAGATTAAACTGAAAACTCCATGGACAGCCACTGAAGCTTATTTAAGCCTAAATTCAAAATTTTGTGTTTTCGAAATTAAAATTTATTTCGAGCGGGTGTTGTTGGAGTAGATTGAGTACATTTTAAGGAGTTTAGTTTTGGATGATTTGGTAGAGTTATAAGGTGGTTTGAATTGAAAATTCAAAGTAAAAAATGAACATGAAAAAATATGATATGTGTATCACACTATGTATTACATATGTATCATATGTGTATCAAATATGTATCATATGTATATACATGTATACCTATGTGTGAGATATATGCATGATACATGTGTCGCAGAAGAATTTTTTAACTCAATTTTAACTACGATTTTTGATACCAAATCAATCAAAATCACCTCCAATCTTGCTTAAATTTTGTATATTGCCTCATCTATATATTTTCAACGAATCACAGTCATACCCATTGAAAAAAAATCTTTTTTGCCTAATTGTTTAAATATTTATATCATTAGTAATGAATTTGAACTCCAAACTAATCTATCTTACCTTCAAACTTCATAAAAAATTATATATTGCCTTAACCTTTCGAAAACCTTGCGTAAATTTTTGATGTGTTCGATTCTTTCTTTTGAAAAGACTACCAAATCGTCCACGTAAGGCTGGCATATGTTATGTAGGAGGTCACTTATTTATGTGTTTTCAACGAATCGCAACAATACCCATTGAGAAAAAAAAATTGACTATACTTTTTGAATGTTTGTATATCATTGATAATTTTTTAGCTATTTTTGATAACATGATTAAAATAGAGAAATTTTCATAAAGCACTATCTTTTAGTAGTAAATAGCCATCTATAGATACCATTTGTATATTACGGATTATATATACCTTTTATGTGGTTATAAGATATATTTGATGTATTTAAGCTATTGTATTCATGAATACAGTAGCAAAAACAAGCGTGAATCAGGGAAGTCCAGCTAATCAGTTGTTGTATTCGAGTGTATTCGACTGTATTCATAGAGTGAAACATGGGATTACAGCGGGACAGATTATCGTATTCGACTGTATTCACGGCGTGAAATAGGAGATTACACTGTATTTAAAACGGAAAGTGAATCAATTAACATAATAGACTCCTAATATAACCCAACAAACTCAATTATAACACACAAATTTTGTATTTTCAGTTATAAAAAAGATTCTCAACCGAAAAATACCCCAAAAATACAGCAATCTTCAGAGAAATTAAATAATACATCTGAATACATAAATTATATTAATTAAAAAAACTTATGAATACACTCTTGGCATATAGCGAGACAGTGAATACAATGAAATACATAGAATACAGCGGGATACATTGAAATACAACGAGAAAAAAAGATAGTGAATACAATGAAATGCATGGAATAAAGCGAGACACATTAAATTACAATGTAAAGGGAACGAGAAAGATGGACAGTAAGGGCGGAGAGGGACGCGGCGGTGGTACACTATTTCTCTGTATAGATTTTCTATATAGATTCTTAATAAGCATTCTTTATGGAGGATCATACAGTCTTGGTCATTGAATCGCATCAATGGAGCGTCGATGAAACCTTCCCAGACCTTGTTGTTTATACTAAAAGAGAACGCCAGGGGAAGGAGTAATAAATACATAATTGGAGGGAATCCGTGGTGGTAGACGGCGGAGGTGGGTCAATTTAGGCGTAAATGGTGGTGGGGGATCTGGTATGTTATGGAACAAAGCGTGAGAGAGAAAGTATGGGATTTTATTTACACTGAAAAATTTTAATGGGATGGGGGAAAAGAATGGGATGTATCAAAGTAGAGAGAGAAAGAAAATAGTGTAACTGATTAGCGTATTTAGTGGCTTAGGGCTAGGAGGTAACCAAAATTAAATATTTTGCTATAAACCTTAAAAGGTATCTATAGAATATAATTTTTTTAAATGGTATTTATTTAAAATAAATAAGGTGTTAACCTTTGCTATAGGAGGTAAAAATTCCATTATTCAAGCATGTATCGACAACCCACCCTTTACCGTACCATAATACAGAAGCCCAACTATCTCAATAAAGTGGCCTAAATCATTATACCAAAATAAAGGTAGAGATTTTTTCTTTCCTATACCATATATGAAACCTTATTAACAAAAATGTGCATAGTTTCTAATTTACCCGCCCTGTCCATATTTTTTCTACAGTTATTATACCAATCATTAAATACTAATTAATAGTAGCTGAATCTTCCTAATTTGTCGAGCTAAAATTGAGGAACAGAATATTCTAAAAAGATTTGGCGTAAATCAGATCAAATCATATTCTTCCAGATATTCCTATTTAGGCGCGCTACAATTATGGAAGTAAATATTCTTCCAGATATTTTCCACCATTGATAGCCATTAAAAAGCTTGAAAGCTTTGAATTCAAATTTTAGGTTTTCAAAAATCATTATTTGTTTGGATTGGGTGTTGTTGAAAATAATCGGGAATATGGTTTGGAGTTTATATCTCAATTTTGAGGGGTTTTGGTGAAGATTAGACTTGGTTTTGACTGAAATTCAGATTGAAACTCGAAGAAGAAGAAGAAGAAGACATATTGCAGAAATTGTAGATAAATTGTAGATTATTTGTATTCTGATTGTAGATGTTTTATTTTCTGTTTTCACAAATAAAAAACGGCTAAAACTTCTACAAATCTTCTGAAAAAACGTAATTATGTCAAAAATCACAATTATGCTACAATTGGATGGGAATTGGGATATAAAAATTTAATGTACCCAGTTTGTAGATATTTTATAGATAAATTGTAGATTATTTGTATTCTAATTGTAGGTGCTTTGTTTTCTGTTTTCACAAATCAAAAACGACTAAAACTTCTACAAATCTTCTACAAAAAACGCAATTATGTTGAAAATGCCAATTATGCTACAATTGAAATGGGAATTGGGATATTAAAATTCAATGTATCCAGTTTGTAGATATTTTGTAGATAAATTGTAGATTATTTGTATTCTGATTGTAGATGCATTGTTTTCTGTTTTCACATATCCAAAACGACTAAAATTTCTACAAAATCTTCTGCAAAAAACAGTCTACAATTTATCTACAATTTATCTACAATTTTTGCAATATGTCTTCTTCTTCTTCGAGTTTCAATCTGAATTTCAGTCAAAACCAAGTCTAATCTTCACCAAAACCCCTCAAACTTGAGATACAAACTACAAAACATATTCCCAATTATTTTCAACAACACCTAATCAAAATAAATAATGATTTTTGAAAACCCAAATTTGAATTCAAAGCTTCAAAGCTTTTTAATGGCTGTCAATGGTGGAATTGCTGTTCTCTTGTCTCTTTGAAGGTTTGTTCTTCTTCATTGAGAAAATTTGAAGCTGAAGGTAAATGTGTGTATGAACTTTGAAGATTTGACTTTAATTTTGATGAACTTTGTTGTTCTTCATTGATGAACTTCAACTGGAGTAAAATGGGGAACCAACTTTGTTGAAGGGTTTCTTCAATTTTCTGTGAATTTAGAGGAAGAATTTGGTTTCAGAAGATGGAAAATGGTAAAAAGAACGTGGGTATGGGTAAAACGTGGGTGGGACTGAGGGGTTAGGAGAGAGAAGCGTGCAGATTCCTTTAATTAAGGAGTAAAAAATGTATAATTAATTATACCCTTAATTAATTATGGTATAGAATTGGTAATTTAGTATATTAAGTATAATTAAGTCAAACCTTAAACATTGAGGGTAATAAGGTTTCCTATGTGGCATAGGAATGTAAAAATCTCATAAAGGTATTATCACTTTTAGACCGCGCCAGAAACTATTTATATTTGGTAGCCGAAAAAGTGTATAAAATTTATATAATTTTTGTGTATAACATACGTAATGTATATACAAAAAAAATATATTAAATTTATATATTTTTTCGATTATTGTTTTTACAATGACTATACAATGTCATTTTTCCACCAAAATACAGAAGTTCGACTATCTCGTTTAATTGGCCCAATGGTTGGGACTTGGGAGCCTGATCACCTAATAAGCAATCCATGGATTAAGCAAAGGGAATTTTACGGGGATGTACCAAAAAAAGATAATATTTACTAAGCTATTTTAGTGGAATTTGTACCTCCTATAGCAAAGGTTAACACCTTATTTATTTTAAATAAATACCATTTAAAAAAATTATATTCTATAGATACCTTTTAAGGTTTATAGCAAAATATTTAATTTTGGTTACCTCCTAGCCCTAAGCCACTAAATACGCTAATCAGTTACACTATTTTCTTTCTCTCTCTACTTTGATACATCCCATTCTTTTCCCCCATCCCATTAAAATTTCTCAGTGTAAATAAAATCCCATACTTCCTCTCTCACGCTTTGTTCCATAACATACCAGATCCCCCGCCACCATTTACGCCTAAATTGACCCACCTCCGCCGTCTACCACCACGGATATACAATTTGCTTATGTTTTTTTCTTTGAGTTTAATCTGAAATGCTAACCAAAATCACTTTGCATCTTCACCAAATTCTATCAAATTCGAGATATAAACATCAGAAGATATTCCCAATCATTTGCAACAACACCCAATCCAAACAAATAATAATTTCACAAAATTTAATTTTCGAATTTAAAATTTCGAAGCTTTTAAGTGGCTATTAATGAAGTTTTTTAATGAATAACAAAGTTTGGTTCCAAAGCCTTTCTTCCATATTAACTCTTTATTTGTTCTTTTAGCTGCGAATGAACTGAGGATAAGTTAGCTGACGAAGGTTTCTTACAATCGTCTATGGTTTGGTGTTAGATTTCAAACTATGGTTTTTCTTTCATTTTCCCTCTAACTACTGGAAATATACAGGTAATGATGAAGGGAGAAAAATAGAGAAAAGTTAAACCCTAAAATGAGTAAGATTGGAGTCTAATACATTATTTTGTATATAATTAATAACTTGTGTATTAACTTGTAATTAAGCTAAAACTTCAGTTAGGATAAATAAATTTAAAAAGATGTATAGCTAAATAAAATTTCCTTTGAGAATCTACTTTAGAAAGGTTAATAAGATGCTTGATTGATCCATATAGAATAGCCAGTTCACAAGCTGGTCAAATGCTTGTCAATATATTAGAGGCATTGGGTAATTGAAAAATAACCACAAAATGATCAGATTTCAAAGAAGGTAGCCATGCATGAGTGATTGAGAGAGAAGAATAATTGCAGAACCTCCATTGTTATTCACGTTGGAGAAGAAAGACAATCACTTACAGAACTAACCTCTACTCATTTACTATATACAGATATTAACTAACTCTAATAGTTAAGTTAGGTACTAACTTCTAACTTGCACACTTTAACCCCTAAAGTTTCTTCCTATACAAAGTACTACCCTGGCTCAATACTCCCCCTCAAGCTGGAGGGTAGAAAAATGTTCTTCACTCCAAGCTTGCAAAGTAAGTACTGGTGCTGTGTTCTTCCCAGATGTCACGACCCGAATTTTCGACCCTCGGGAGTCGTGATGGCGCCTACTAATAGGAGTTAGGCAAGCCAATTAATTTAACATTTCTCTCAACATCATTAACAGTATAAAGAAGAACGAGGCAATTAATATAAAAGCGGAAGTCTCGAAACATAAATAACTGAAACCAAGTGCGGAAATCCTAATACACTTCTTCCCAGATCTGGTGTCACTAACTCACGAACTTCTACTGAATGCTAAATACAAAGTCTGAATAAGAATACAGTAGTGTCTGATCCGATACAAGGTAAATCAAACGAAAGACAGAGATAAGAGAGACTCCGGGCCATGCGGACGCCAGCAAGGCTACCTCGGAAATCTCCGGACTGAAGTAAGCTCCCAACGCTCCTACTACTGTCCAAAAGCTCCTGCTCCGGTACTATGATCTGTGCAAAAAGCACAGAAGTGTAGCATCAGCACAACCGACCCCATGTGCTGGTAAGTGTCTGGCCTAACCCCGGCGAGGTAGTGACGAGGCTAGACAGGACCTACCAAAAATGTCACGACCCCAAACCCGGTCGTGATGGCGCCCAACAATATTGCTAGGCAAGCCTGACCACAATCGTTCCCAAATCAACCGTAAACCTCAAACCGACAATCTAAAGAGAATATAATAGTCTTAGAATAATAATCCAATATTCAAGGAAGAATAATACTGAGAAAGATACGAAGTCTGATAAAAACACTCCCAAAAGATCGGGGGTCACGAGTCTAGAGCCTCTAAAACAATCTGAATAACAATATCTGAACGAAAATACTCAAGTCTGGAAATGTATATATAAATAAAACTGAAATAGGAAGAGTAGTCAGGTCCTGCGAACGTCAAGCAGCTACCTCAACAACTCTGATAAGCTCTGGGAAACAAAGACTGCTCAGCTAAGCCTCCGGTGTACCTGAATCTGCACACAAGGTGCAGGGAGTAGGGGTGAGTACTACCGACTCAGTGAGTAATAAGCATATAAAATGTCTGAAGATAAGAAATCCA